>NC_142870.1:9140300-9452200 GCF_051225735.1 Oryctolagus cuniculus | reverse complement strand
GTTATTTTCATATGAAAGAGAATTGGAGGCTGCCATGCGTTCAAATGTGGGTAACTAGAACACAGGGGAGAGTCAAGAGCACCAAGGTCTCTCCGTTTATTGCACAAACTATGCGAGGGAAGCACGTCTGGGAGGTGGGTATGCACCCCAGCTGTGACGACTGCACAGGTCCTCCCAGAGCCAACTCCAGTGTCACCTTCTGTGTGAACAGCTGCCTCTTCTTCTGGCGCAGGGTTAGTCCTGCCCGCATCAGGTCTCCAGTGCTCATCTCTGTACACACTTCATTAGACAATAGATCCGTCTCCCATGCTTAATCACCAGCTTCTTAAAAGAGAAATCCTCTTTAATCAACCCCAGCAGAGTGGCAAGCAGTCAAGAGAGGTTTCCTGAAAACTCAAAGTGAGCAAGGATTCTTAACCAAGAACTTCCTATACAACAAATGCTGACCATCACCTCATTCATAACAGTCTTTTAAAAAATACGATCCACCCTCAGGCACCGTGTGTTCTGATGGTGGAGAAGGAGGGGAGGAGGGTGGCTTTCTGTAAATGACCCTACCTTTACCCGCTCCAGGCTGCCAGCAGCATAATTTGAGGGTACCTCAAAAAATTAGAACTAAAAGAAAGTTGATATTGGTGCAAAAATTTTGAAATCTATGCACAGGGATTTTTTTTAAACTTTTATTTAATGAATATAAATTTCCAAAGTACAGCTTATGGATTACAATGGCTTCCCCCCCATAACGTCCCTCCCACCAGCAACCCTCCCCTTTCTCACTCCCTCTCCCCTTCCATACAGGTGCCTACATCAAGAAATTGGAAAGGCACCAAATAGATGAGCTTTCAATTCATCTCAAGGATTTAGAAAACCTACAGCAAACCAGACCCAAATCTAGTAGGAGAAGAGAAATAATTAAAATCAGAGAAGAAATCAACAGGATTGAATCCAAAAAAACATTACAAAAAATCAGCCAAACAAGGAGCTGGTTTTTTGAAAAAATAAACAAAATTGACACCCCATTGGCCCAACTAACTAAAAAAAGAAAAGACCCAAATCAATAAAATCAGAGATGAAAAAGGAAACGTAACAACAGACACCACAGAAATAAAAAGAATCATCAGAAATTACTACAAGGACTTGTATGCCAGCAAACAGGGAAACCTATCAGAAATGGATAGATTCCTGGACACATGCAACCTACCTAAATTGAACCAGGAAGACATAGAAAACCTAAACAGACCCATAACTGAGACAGAAATTGAAACAGTAATAAAGGCCCTCCCAAAAAAGAAAAGCCCAGGACCAGATGGATTCACTGCTGAATTCTACCAGACATTTAAAGAAGAACTGACTCCAATTCTTCTCAAACTATTCAGAACAATCGAAAAAGAGGGAGTCCTCCCAAATTCTTTCTATGAAGCCAGCATCACCTTAATTCCTAAGCCGGAAAAAGATGCAGCATTGAAAGAGAATTACAGACCAATATCCCTGACGAACATAGATGCAAAAATCCTCAATAAAATTCTCGCCAATAGAATGCAACAACACATCAGAAAGATCATCCACCCAGACCAAGTGGGATTTATCCCTGGTATGCAGGGATGGTTTAATGTGCACAAAACAATCAATGTGATCCACCACATTAACAGACTGCAGAAGAAAAACCATATGATTATCTCAATAGATGCCAAGAAAGCACTTGATAAAAATACAACACCCGTTCATGATGAAAACTCTAAGCAAACTGGGTTTGGAAGGAACATTCCTCAATACAATCAAAGCAATCTATGAAAAACCCACAGCCAACATCCTATTGAATGGGGAAAAGTTGGACGCATTTCCACTGAGATCTGGTACCAGACAGGGATGCCCACTCTCACCACTGCTATTCAATATAGTTCTGGAAGTTCTACCCAGAGCTATTAGGCAAGAAAAAGAAATTAAAGGGATACAAATTGGGAAGGAAGAACTCAAACTATCCCTCTTTGCAGATGATATGATTCTTTATTTAGGGGACCCAAAGAACTCTACTAAGAGACTGTTGGAACTCATAGAAGAGTTTGGCAAAGTAGCAGGGTATAAAATCAATGCACAAAAATCAACAGCCTTTGTATACACAGGCAGTGCCATGGCTGAGGAAGAACTTCTAAGATCAATCCCATTCACAATAGCTACAAAAACAATCAAATACCTTGGAATAAACTTAACCAAGGATGTTAAAGACCTCTACGATGAAAATTACAAACCCTTAAAGAAAGAAATAGAAGAGGATACCAAAAAATGGAAAAATCTTCCATGCTCATGGGTTGGAAGAATCAATATCATCAAAATGTCCATTCTCCCAAAAGCAATTTATAGATTCAATGCAATACCAACCAAGATACCGAAGACCTTCTTCTCAGATCTGGAAAAAATGATGCTGAAATTCATATGGAGACACAGGAGATCTCGAATAGCTAAAGCAATCTTGTACAACAAAAACAAAGCTGGAGGCATCACAATACCAGATTTCAGGATATACTACAGGGCAGTTGTAATCAAAACAGCATGGTACTGGTACAGAAACAGATGGATAGACCAATGGAACAGAATTGAAACACCAGAAGTCAATCCAAACATCTACAGCCAACTCATATTTGATCAAGGATCCAAAACCAATCCCTGGAGTAAGGACAGTCTATTCAATAAATGGTGCTGGGAAAACTTGATTTCCACGTGCAGACTCACAAAAAAATTTTGACTGCACAAAAATTCACTCAACATGGATTAAAGATTTAAATCTACGACCTGACACCATCAAATTATTAGAGAGCATTGGAAAAACCCTGCAAGATATAGGTACCGGCAATGACTTCTTGGAAAACACCCCAGAAGCACAGGCAGTCAAAGCCAAAATTAACATTTGGGATTGCATCAAATTGAGAAGTTTCTGTACTGCAAAAGAAACAGTCAGGAAAGTGAAGAGACAACTGACAGAATGGGAAAATATATTTGCAAACTATGTAACTGATAAAGGGTTGATAAGCAGAATCTACAAAGAAATCAAGAAACTCCACAACATCAAAACAACCCACTTAAGAGATGGGCCAAGGACCTCAATAGACATTTTACAAAAGAGGAAATCCAAATGGCCAACAGACACATGAAAAAATGTTCAAGATCACTAGCATTCAGGGAAATGCAAATCAAATCCACAATGAGGTTTCACCTCACCCTGGTTAGAATGTCTCACATTCAGAAATCTACTAACAATAGATGCTGGAGAGGATGTGGGGAAAAAGGGACACTAACCCACTGTTGGTGGGAATGCAGATTGGTTAAGCCACTATGGAAGTCAGTTTGGAGATTCCTCAGAAACCTGAATATTACCCTACCATTCAACCCAGGGATTTTTTTTATAATACATATATTTCCTTGAACTTGTTAAATGCCCCTCATCACAACCTGCCTATTTTTCTCGCATGAGAAGCTCACACAAACTAAGTAGCCATAGCTGAAAATCTCGAACTTTGAAATCTGAAATATGCCAAAATCTGAAACTTTCTGAGTAGGACTTGACCCAGCAAGTGGACAACTCCACAGCTGCTCTCGTCACAGGCTACCATCAATAGACAGATGCACGACACATATTGTAGACAGTCACCTTCAGGCTGTGTGTAATGGGTGCACGTGAAACGGAAATGGATTCAGTGTTTAGATTTGGGCTCCTCTCCCAGAATAGCGACTATTCCAAATATTCCAAAATCCTGAATCTGAACACTTAGCCTGGCAGCTAAAACTGCCACCTGCAACCCTGGCCTCCCATATGAGTGCCAGTTCTTGTCCCAGCTGCTCTGCTTCCAATCCAGCTCCCTGCTAATGCACCTGGGAAAGCAGCAGAAGAAGGCCCAAGTCCCTGGGCCCCTACACCCATGTGGGAGAGCTGGATAAAGTCTTGGCTCCTGCTTTGGCCTGGCCCAGTCCCAGCCATCTGGGGCGTGACCTAGCAGATGCAAAATCTCTGTCTCTCTGTCTCTACCTTTCTCTCTGTAACTCTGACTTTCAAATAAATAGATAATTCTTAAAAACCAGAGAATTGTGTCAGATTGTCTGAATAATCTCAGGTCTTCATAATTAAATAATAATTAATTAAATAGTTAATAAAATGTTTGTGAAATTCCAAACTGTTTTCTGAAAAAAAATTCTGGTTTTAAGAAACACTGAAGAGGATACTTGCAATATTTTGGAAAGAAGAAACATGTTAAGTGTAACATGTGCAAGTCACTATGCTGATTTACTTATAAAATATATCCAGTAAAGAGCTGCTTCCAGACATAACTTATACATTTAATATGTCCAGATATAAATTAAAACCGCTCACCATGGGGTTTTCCTATTTAAATTGTCCCACTCCCCATTAATTCTACTGACTGGAATTTCGGTAGAAGATCAAGCAGTTAATTTTTCAAGTAGTAGTACAACTTCTCTTTTCTCTTCATGGAAGCTGGTGAGAGAAGAGTGTTTTCCACATTCCTGACATGTGTAGAGATGAGACAGTCTTCTTGTATCAGGTCGCACAGTCAACACTCCCATTCAGGGAGCTTTTATTTATCTATCATTGACATCATGTAGAAACTGAGACTTTGCTCATTCAAGGGAGGAATAAAACACAGTTTTAAACGGGGAAAATCTCTTACTGTAGACACAGGAAAGTCACCTGATCCCAGTTGTGTGAGATAAAACTGTGGCTTGAGGCATTCCAGTCCGTTATCTCTGTTAGAAGGTTCACACCTATCATATGTTTGGTTTTGGTCTTTGGTTTGAATAATATGAACCTGATAACCATCACACTGCATCTCCCCAGATGACAACAATAACAGCCTGCTTCCCAGGGGAGGTAAGCCTATTTCTCAACTCTAATTTTCTAAGTAAGCTTCAGTCTACATTAGCTCTTTTATTCCGCTACTCGTGACATGTTTCCCACCACCCAGTCAACCCCAAGAACCACTGTGAGCTTATCCACAGAACACAATTTTGTGGTATTATCAACAGATATCTCTCAATTCTCTAATCAACAAATGTCCTTTTTTTTAAAAAAAAAAAAAAAAGGCTTATTCATTTGAAAGGCAGAGAGAGAAACAGAGACAGACACAAAGACAAAAAGATCTTCCATCTACTTGTTTACTCTCCAAAAACCCAGGCCAAAACCAGAAGCCTGGAACTTCATCAGGTCCCCCGTGTGGGTGGCAGGAACCCAAACACCTGCTGCCTCCCAGGATCCCCCTTAACAGGAAGCTGGAATGGGACAGGACCAGGACTCAATCCAGGCATTTTAGTTTGGGATGTGGGAATCTCAAGCCCAACTCAGCAAGTATATATATATATATATATATATAGGCAGGCAGAGTTAAACAGTGAGAGAGAGACAGAGAGAAAGGTCTTCCCTCTGTTGGTTCACCCCCCAAAACGGCCGCTACAGCCGGCACGCTGTGCCGATCCGAAGCCAGGAGCCAGGCACTTCCTCCTGGTCTCCCATGGGGGTGCAGGGCCCAAGCACTTGGACTATCCTCCACTGCCCTCCTGGGCCACAGCAGAGAATAGCAAGTGTATTTTAAACATCAGATACTAAATGTTTGTGTATTCAGTCCCAATTTTTCTAAATTGTCTTCCTAAATCCTGTGAAAGCATCCCAAAGCAGATGCCTTGTGGAAGGAGAGCACAGAAGTGCAGCTTAGACAGAAAACTATTTCTATGGATTCACGGTATACTGCTCTTTCTCAGTTAAAGGAGAAAATGATTACATATTCAGTTATCTCGAAATAATGAAAAGGTCATCAATTTCCTGTCATGGATGTGATACGGTTTAATTACATTCTATAAATGTATTGACCAGGCCATGAGGGAGACTACCCTGCTGAGAGATTATTATCTTAACAAGCTGATGTCCACTGAGTGGGTTCTGCACATAGAGCTGGTGATGTGTGCATTCAGAAATTAATACAGAGGCTCTAGATGACAGAGTTGGTTGAAAACAAAAAGACCTTAAGACTTGCGTATATTTTCCTTAGAGGAACATATTTTCTGGGGAGAAAAGGAAATATTTATCCCAAGAAGTGCACTTTTAATCCTATTAATGTCTCTAATGTTTTCCCCTGGCAAGGACTTTCATCCACTACCAGTGCTTGAAACTGGGCGCAGAAAAGAGCAGACAACAAATGCAGTTAATAGAACAACTCTCAAGGTAATCGTGTTTGTGAATTTCCTTAATCTGTTCTAAAGCAGTGAAAGAAATAAGTCTCTCAGTGGATCGGGAAGCTGAAGGATTCATTGCAGTATTACACAGTCACGTGTGTAGCGGCTGGGAAAGCCCTACATTGCAAGTGGCATGTGAACACTCCCATGGCCAACTAGATTATCACAATGTAGTATCTTTACCCAAAAGTTTCATTAAAAATGATAGCATGTGGCCGGCGCTGTGGCATAGTGGGTAAAGCTTCCCTGTGCTGTGCCAGCATCCCATATGGACACCGGTTCAAGTCCCAGCTGCTCCACTTCCAATCCAGCTCTCTGCTATGGCCTGGGAAAGCAGTAGAAGATGGTTCAAGTCCTTGGGCCCCTGCACCCACATGGGAGACCCAGAAGAAGCTCCTGGCTTCTGGCTTCAGGTTGGCTCAGCTCCAGCTGTTGAGGCCATCTGGGGAGTGAACCAGCAGATGCAAGACCTCTCTCCTCTCTCTCTCTCTCTCTCTCTCTCTCTCTCTCGCTTTCTGCCTCTCCTCTCTCTGTGTAACTCTGACTTTCAAATAAATAAATATTTTTAAAAAAGTGATAGCATACAACATGTTCAAAGTGGGGTCATTTAGAATCTTCACACACAGTTAATAGCATGAGGACTAATCCTTCATGAGTAGGTCTCTGTTGTCTCTTCCTCATCTGTAAAATCCGGACAACGACACATATCCTACAACAACGAAACGAGAGTGCCCGTGAGAAGCCCAGCACGATGCAGGCTACCCAGAGAGCTCAGCCAGTACAGCTGCCCGGAGCCCGTGCACAGGGCTGTCCCCCTCTGGGGTTCCCTCCCATGAGCCCATGGCAACCAGAGTGCTGACAGGATGAGGTGTTCTACATTAGATCAGTGAGATTCTTCCCTGAGTCACATGGATGAATGGAATGAGGGACCTCAAAAGGTGTATGCAAAATGGAATTGCAAGAGAAATTTATTTTGATGCAAAACTTTAATAATCCATATCTAAAAAAATCTTCAAAAGGTTCATAGAAAATGTACATTATAAAAAAATTGTCTACAGACTTCAAAATATTTTACACCAACATACACTTATCTTTTAATTCTATTTTCCATGAATTTTTGTAAAGTACCCTTGTAAGTATGCACATAGTTTCTTTAGTGGATTACATCTTCCTTTTTCTGGCATATCTGATCTTTCAACGAATTCCAACAGGAGATTAGGATGTAGACATCTTTAAGGGCCATTATTCAGTGTGCTACAGGTGCATAATTAGGTAAAAATAAGATTTGTTCACAAGCAAGTATACTACAAAGTAGCAAGCAAGATGCCTTAGGAGAAGGACAGATGAAGTCCTGCAGAAGCAGGACCAGGGACAAGTCCCTTCTACCAAGAATGTTTAGCAGAGCTCGATGGTTTGTAGGATTTGGTCTGCCCTTGGGAAACTGGGAGAAATTAGAAAGAATGAAACTCAAAGTGTGGCAGTAAAAAACTCAATCATCAATACCCACTTGCTCCTCCTCCCCACCATGCCCACGGGAAACACACACTCAAAACAAAACAAAACGATTTTTCTGAAACAGTGGGATATTGGGAGCCTTCTAGATCTGTTAGCCAGCGGCCAGGGGTGCAATGTGATAACAAAACACAAAAATTCTCAAACACAATTAAACTGAAAGTCAATGGAAGAAAGCAATCATGAAACAAGCTAACACGTTTTAAAAACATGCACATACATACACATATGTGTACACATAGAATACAAAATCTATAGTAAAAGAAACATTTCATTCTATTTATTTTTTAAAGACAGATTTAAAATGAATGGAAAAGAGTCAAATTATTTCATAACTATTCTTAAGACATTTGATTAATCGTTAAGAACTTTATGTAGATCTTCACCTAAAATCACTCACCAAAGTAAATTTTGTGGCAATTTAAAAATTAAATATAAAATACCAATATGTAAGA
Source organism: Oryctolagus cuniculus (assembly GCF_051225735.1). Lineage (NCBI taxonomy): Eukaryota > Metazoa > Chordata > Mammalia > Lagomorpha > Leporidae > Oryctolagus > Oryctolagus cuniculus. Next base: position 9,444,002 of record NC_142870.1, on the reverse strand, counting down.
AGTCAGGATGAAGATAGAAAGATTTACCACCATTGGGGGATATACAATTTACTAACTTAGAAAAAATATATGAATACATTTAACTAAGTTAAAAATGTATGCTCCTATTAACCAAAGTAAAGAAAGAAAAGGCAAACATCTGCTTTGGGGAAAAATCATTGCAGAAATATCATATAGGCAAAGCACTAATATCCTAATATCTAAGAGGTTAATCCCATTAAATATAAAATACTACAGCTCCAACAGATCAAGTGCCCAAGGATGTGAATGGACAATTTCCAAGAAGGGAAAATCACTGGTCAGCAAATGTGTGGACAATGTTCTCCTGCAGGAGTAATCCAAGAATGGTGCCCCAAAAGAACAATGAAGCAACTTTAGACCTCTACCACATTAGCAAAGATTTTTTTAAGCTAATGGTATCCACTGCTGATGAGGAGACTGAAAGGCCACTCTCCAGTAGCACTGATATTTTGGTATAATCCCTTTAGAAAGCAATTTGGCAAAGAGCTTTAAAATATTCACATTCTTAATCATTCCATTTTTGAGAATGGGACCTAAGGAAATAATCCTGAGTGTTGAGAAATACTATTTATAATAGTAAATATATAAACAAACAAGAGCTCTACACAAGATAAAAGATACAGTCACACAAATTCAAATTATGTTCATTCACTCCACCAACGATGCTGTAACTTAAAAAATACATATTTGTAAACAATATGCAAACAAGGAAAATATAAATATTATCATGTTAAGCAAAAATAAGGTAAAAATAGTATATGTGTGACATTTATATTTCGATTGAAAATAAATAGAATAAGAGAAGGGTAACAGTATGTATCTCTAGACAGTGGGCCCTGGAATATATATATATATATATATATATTCCTAATTCATATATATATATGTATATAATATATATATACATATAATATATGTATGTGTATATATATATGTATATAATATATATACATATTCCTAATTCAAGGACCTTCTCAAGACATTTCTGTTGTCATTGTCATACTTCTATAGTACATCACATAAAACTTTATTAAAAACTATATTTTGTAAATGCTCGTAATTAAATTATTTTTCCTACTTAAGATTTTCAGGAAATAACATTTTTTGTAAATAAGAATTGTTTTTTTTTTTGTTTTTAGATTTTTATTTTGTTTATTAGAAAGGGAGAGAGAGAGAGAGAGAGATCTTCTATCCATTGGTACACTCCACAAATGGCTGCAATGGCCAGGGCTGCCTAAACTGAACCCAGGAGCCTGGAGCATCATCCAGGTCTCCCACACTGGTGCAGGGTTCCAAGTATTTGAACCATCTTCCACTGCTTTCCCAGGTACTTAGCAGGGAACTGGATTAGACGTGGAGCAGCCGGGACTTCAGCTGGCACCCAGATGGGATGCTGGCTTTGCAGGTGGTGGCTTAAGCTGTTAAGCCACAACAGCAGCCCTAGAACTGGCCTGGCCTTTGTTTTTAATTTTTTTGTGGCTAATATGTAAATAACACAAGAATAATAGAGCTGGAATTTCTTTCAAGAGAAAATTCAGAGTCATTTCTTTCTTTCTTTTCTTCTTCTTTTTTTTTTTTTTTTTGGAAAACTTTTATTTAATAAATATAAATTTCCAAAGTACAACTTTTGGATTATAGCAGTTTTCCCCCATAACCACAAACCATCCCATCTCCTACTCCTTCTCCCATCCCCTTCTTCATTAAGATTCATTTTTAATTATCTTTATATACAGAAGATCAACTTAGTGTATACCAAGTAAAGATTTCAACAGTTTGCACCTACACAGACACACAAAGTGTAAAGTATTGTTTGAATACTAGTTTTACCGTTAATTCGCATAATACAACATGTTAAGGACAGAGGTCCTACATGGGGAGTAAGTGCACAATGACTCCTGTTGTTGATTTAACAATTGACGCCCTTATTTATGACATCAGTAATCACCCAAGGCTCTTGTCATGAGCTGCAAGGCTATGGAAGCCCCCTGAATTCACCGACTCTGATCTTATTTAGACAAGGCCATGGTCAAAGTGGAAGTTCTCTCCTCCCTTCAGAGAAAGGTACCTCCTTCTTTGATGGCCCGTTCTTTCCACTGGGATCTCACTCACAGAGATCTTTCATTTAGGTCATTTTTTGCCACAGTGTCTTCACTTTCCCTGCCAGAGAAACTCTCATGCAAAGCCCTTTCTTTCTAAGACAATAGTTATCTGGTCTAACAGTTTAAATCTCCATCCACTATACCACAGCCATCCATTATAGAGTGTTTCTACTCCCTCCTAATTCCCCTCATAAACTTTGAGATTCAAATAAAAAATGATGTGTTTTTTTTTTTTCAAAGAATATAATCAAACTTTTGACATATCTATCTAGAGTTAAAAACTAAATCAACTTCATGTCTTTCTAAATACTCTCAATATTATTTTAGGTCCTAAACTTAATAGCAATTAGTTTTTACACTGTTTGCTCATTGAAGGCGATATTCACAGGGTATTTCAAAACATGATTTTGTTTTTTCCAAGCCATCTGAAGAAATCCCTCAAACAACACTCCACTGTCGGATTAGTGGAAATAAAGTAAAGCTGAGGTGAAGGGAAGAGGGCGGGGAAACTCGGTCAGGGGCTGGCCAGTTAGGGAGCCAGAAACCAGCACCCCAGGAGGGGTCCAGGCGCATCCTTAACCTGAAGCCACTTGGGCCCGAGAACCAGATGAGACTTCCTGTCTAGGAAACCAGACCTGGGATGCAACCAAGAGGAGTCTTTTAGGAAAAGGAACCCACTTTTCTCTCGTATGTCTGATCCTGCGCTCCCCTATGTTGATGCCGGCTCTCCCTTGGCTGGGCAGAGACCACAGAGACTGACCAGCAGCCAGAAGTCCTACTCTCACGGACAAGGACGGCTGCCTTGATCAACCACGCTCTTGCCTTTAGGATATGGGGAAGACTTTGAGTGTCTCCTTCCGCTGCTCTGGCCTGTGTGCAGCCACACTGGCCCAAGTGAGTGACTCCGACCTCCGAAATAGTGTCTCTGCAGGGTCACTTTCCAAACGGCACGAGGAGGCTGCACCTGCCCGGAGGAAATCTCAACACTCTAGAAATACACTGCTCAGCACTATGGTCATTGGCTGTGAAACTTCACATTTCAGTTTATTAAAAATGAAATAAAACATAAAAATCAATGCCCTCATTGCACAAGCCATGTTCCAGGGTTGGCCACAGGCGGTCAGTGGCTACCACGCTGGACGGCACAAAGAGAGACCATGTCCCCCTTCACAGAATCTTCTCCTAGACAGCATTGGGTTTTTTTAGGAGATACTGGTTCTCCAGATGGTGAATGGGCCTGTTCTCCCATTTCTTATATGATCAGACTTAGAGGGTCTAAATTAAAAACAAACAAACAAAACAAACAAACAAACAAACAAAACCAGGGAAGAGGCTTGAGTACCGTTAGCATTTAATTAATTAATTAAAATCGCCTTCAGCCCCCTATAAAACATAACCCTGACTGTGGTCAGTGGTTGCCTGCAGACTTTGTCATTTTGCTGACGGACCACACACTCTCATTGATCGATTCTAAATTGGATTATTGTTAGTTTTAAAAGCGCCTGAGCAGCAGAAAGTGGTGGCGGTGGCAGGCAAAGGGGAGATTGATAGCAGAATAAACAGGGCAAGTGACAAGATCCGCGGTGGAATTGATCATTGTCAGCGGGTCCGTGGTCAGCCGTCTGCCCTTCAGTGCCCAGAGTAAACATCAGAATAATGTTTAGACAAACACATTTGATTTTTGAGGTAATGGGTATGTCAACCAAATGACAAACCTTAGAAAGGTCAAAGGGATAGCCATTTTTCAGACATTTTCAGGCACTAATCGTTGATTTGGGTGGCGGTGGGTTTGTAGGCAGAGCATGGGGAGACGGTGGGCCTGGGTGTGCCTGCACACACTCACACAGCTTCCCAAGGACCCACCTGCCCTGTGATGCTTTCTCCATAATGGAATTCCACTGGAAGCAGAAGGCTCATCCTTTAAAAATGAAAATGTTCTGGATACAAAATTTCACTTGTCTAAAGACAGTTCCATACATAACAGTCTTCCCAGTCCTTGGAAGGGACCTTGTCCAGTAGTGTACCCTAGAATCACATCGGTGCTGTCTGTTAATCCACGACCAGACGAAGCATGGCAAATCATCTAATAACCGGCCATTGGCCTCAGAGGAATGTATTATATTGTTCCAAAAACAGGGTGTCATTGGTAAATCACAAGTACCCAATATTAGTTTGGTGCAATTCACCCTTTGCTGGGTTGTTTTCAATGTGATTTTTTTCCCCTTTTGCAATATCATGCATGAGCTATGACTGGAGATTGCTGGGAGCCATGAAATGAACCTGCTGCCTGTGACCACACACGGCATCTGGACTGCAATGCGTGTACAAGTCAGCTTCCTTTGAGAAAGAGCCGAGTATGACTGTTTCTTTCCCCACAGCCTCCTGGTACACGTCTCCCAAGTCCTATCTAGCAATGTGTTGAAGCAATGTCGCTTACCAAGATGCTTGGATTCCCTAAGCTCGTCAGGACCACAATGCACCCCGGAAGTCAGAGACGTGTGCAGAATGGAGCTGGGTGGCGTCTAACAATGTGTAGTCAGAGACAGACCGCATAGAACACAGTGATCCCATGAGATCGTGTCATCTAGTGACGTCATAGCCATCCTGGTTTGTGCAAGGACCACTCCATGTTCAAATGATTCAGAAAACTTAATGGAGCATTTCTCAGAACATATGCCTTGGGTTCTACCATGGCGTGCTACCTCAGATGAATGAGCATGATGGGAGGGAAAGCAGAAACTGCCTGGGCTGAGCGCTCTGCTGTGGCCCGGGAGTGCAGTGGAGGATGGCCCAGGTCCTTGGGCCCTGCACCCCATGGGAGACCAGGAGAAGCACCTGGCTCCTGGCTTTGGATCACAGCGGTGCGCCAGCCTCAGTGCGCTGGCCGCAGCGGCCATTGTGGGGTGAACCAACGGAAAAGGAAGACCTTTCTCTCTGTCTCTCTCTCTCACTGTCCACTCTGCCTGTCAAAAAAAAAAAGAAAAAAAAGAAACTGCCTGGGCTGTACAAGATCCAAGCAAACTTACTGGGTAAGATGGGCACTCAGGCTACAGGACTGTAAATATACATTCAGGGGGAGAGGTGTCTTAGTCTGCTTGCACTGTCATTACAAAATATTAGTGAGTGGCTAGTTTAAAGAACAGACATTTGGGGCTGGCACTGTGGTGTAGCTGCCACCTGCAGTGCCAGCATCCTATATGGGTACCTATTTGAGTCCTGGCTGCTCCGCTTCTGATCCAGCTGATCCTTGGGCCCCTGTACCCACATGGGAGACCCAGAAGAAACGCCTGGCTCCTGGCTTTGGATCGGTGCAGCTCTGGCCATTGCGGCCAACTAGGGAGTGTGCCAGCGGGTGGAAGACCTCTCTCTCTTTGCCTCTTCTTCTCTCTCTGTGTAACTCTGACTTTTAAATAAATAAGTAATTTTTTTTAAAAAAAAGAACATTTATTTAATTTTTTGAGGTTCTGGAGGCTGATGTCCAGGGTCAATGCAGTCAGTGTGGTCCAGTTCTGGTGAGGGCTAAATTTTTGGCTTGTGGAGGGTGAGAGAAAGAGAGAGAGACAGCGTGAGAGAGAGGGGAGCTCCTCTTCCTGTAAGGGCACTAAGCCCAGCCGTGAGGGCCCCGCCTTCAAGACCTCATGTAAACCTAGTTACTTCCTAGAAGTCTTATCTCCAAATGCCATGACATTGGGGGCTTGAGCTTCAGGGTGTGAATTTGAGGGGAACACAACTCAGTCCACAGAGATAAATGTGCAACTATCCATTTTTGGAGGTGGATCTTACCAATGTTCACCAAATTCAAGTTCTTGTCTTCTTCTGGGTAAGTGCTGGTTACAGTTCTCAGGAGGCACAGAAATGAAACCAGGAAATGGCCCAAGTAAGACTCATACATCCTTTAAGCTTTGTGGTGCTCTGGTGGGGTGTGGGTGATTCCAACACAGCAGGAAGCCTATGAGGGAAGGATGGAAGACGTCTTCCCAAATGAATGTATGTTTGGCCTTGCAATTAGGGATAATGAAATTCGATGTCTGTGACTTCTGATATCTGATGACTGTTGCACGGTCTTCCCTGATGCCCCTCGTAGAGGTGACAGTGTCATGAGATACATCCTAGTTATTGTTGCCACAGAAGAGCTAAATGGTGTAAAACAACCTGACTTGGTAGTTAGGGATTGGTGGAAAACTCAAGACCTATGGGTCCTGAGTTAGCAGAATGTGCTTTAATTAGAAAACTCATGGAAGAATATCATTCTTCCAAAAAATGAAAGGAATATTCATACACGGTACAACCTGGGTGAATACTGAAAAACACAGTGAATATCACCTGATTGCATCACGTGAAGTAGCCAAAATAGACAAATTCGTAGACAGGAAACAGATGTGGTGCCAGAGGCTGGAGGCAGGGGGCGATAGGGAGCAACTGTTGAATAGATTTGGAGGTTCCATCTGGGGTGTTGAGCAAGTCCTGGAACTGGATAGCAGTGGTAGTTGTGAACGTACTTGCTGTCGCTGAGCAGTGCACCTTACAATGATTAAACCGGTTAAACGTATATTGTGTGTATTTACCACAATGGAAAAACTACAGTGGCATCTAAATATATTATTTTAAAAAATGGCATACAAAATCAAACTCCATCCAAATCCTCATAATTTAACTGGATTATTGAGTACACTGTGGATCTATCACATTAAAAATGAGAAATTAAAGAGCAATAAAAATCATTAAAAGTCTAGAAAACAGACGTGCCAACAACTGGTAAGAGACAGAATGATTAACGTGAGACAAGAAGGAGCAATAGTATCCAAGAATAGAAGAGATTATCTGAGATCATCTGATCTATTAGTTTAGATTCTATTAAGATGACAACCCACTATAATTCATTTAGGCAAAAAAGCCCTGCCCTAGAACCACAAGGCCCCGGAAAGCCAATCAGTGAAGCTCTGATCAATTCTCATTATTTTTCCAAATTTCAGTTTCTTTTCAAATTTCAAACCTTGCTGTAGTAGTCTTCCCACACACAGGAAAACTGACCTGTTCACCTTTTGGAAGTCAGAGCAAAGTGTGCCTGTTGGGAAGGAAGCTAGAGGAAGCTGTCATCTGAGGAGACGGGCCCTCACTGCTCAGCCTCTGCTGACTTGGGAAGGCCATCCTCTGAGCCCACAAGCACAGAACGCTGGGTGCCGCCCGAGTGGAAACCCTGGGAACTAGAGAAGCACTTTACAAGGCTACCACTAAAAGTTCGTGGAAGAGGTAAACGTTTGGAGCAGCAGTTAAGATGCCTCTTGGGACGCCCAGATCCTGTGTCAGAATGGCTGGTTCAAGCCCCAGTCCCTTCACTTCTGCCCCAGCTTCCCATTAATGTATGACCCAGGGACGCAGCAGATGGTCACTCAGGTACTGGGTCCCCACCACCCACATGGAAGACTTGGATTGGATTCAGCAGGGTCTAGTCCTGACTCTTGTGGCATCTGGGGAGTGAACTAGCAGGTAGAAGATCTCTCTGTGTCTCTCTGAGTCTCAAATGAAATGAAGATAAATAAATAAACGTTTTTTTTTTTATTTGACAGATAGAGTTAGACAGTGAGAGAGAGAGAGAAAGGTCTTCCTCCCATTGGTTCACCCCCCAAATGGCCGCTATGGCTGGAACTGTGCCGCTCCACAGCCAGGAGCCAGGTGCTTCCTCCTGGTCTCCCATGCGGGTGCAGGGCCCAGACACTTGGGCCATCCTCCACTGTCCTCCCGGGCCACAGCAGAGAGCTGGACTGGAAGAGGAGCAACTGGGACCAGAATCCGGGGCCCATATGAGATGCCGGCGCCGCAGGTGGAGGATTAACCAAGTGAGCCACGGCGCCGGCCCATAAATAAACTTTTATATAAAGTTCATGGAAAATAGAATCATAAGGGATGATGCTCAAAAACTTTGAAATCCATGCATATGTGTACTATGAGAAAAATTTGTGCATGGATTTCAAACAGTTTTGCACCAAAACAAACTTGTCTTTTAGTTCCATTTTCCATGAACATTTTGAAGTCCTCTCATACTTTGAGGGAAATGTTATCACCCAGGATCCTCAACAAGCTATAACCTGAACATATAACTACATCAGCATTCTATAAGGGAAAGTCCTGGCCATGTGCAGTTCGGCTCAAATTCAAGTCCACCAGCAGATACATCACTTCCCAGGCAAAGCTGGGACTTAGCACTACAATAACCAATTTGGGTTAGATGTAAATAAGGTATTCATCTTGAAATATATAGGTTAGGAAGCAGTAAGAACTCCATGGATCAGACTGCCTGTGTCAGATTACAAATAACTCATCTGTGGTGGCAGCAACTTGGAGTGTGAGAAGCTTGGAAGAAGGTCTGGAGCAGACCCACCCGGAAGACCAAGCTTACAAATGCTAGTAAGTACAAATGTAATGGAGGATTCTAAAATAATTTTCTAAGAGACACACATATCACACTATTTTCTTAAGGAGTCTTTCAGCACACCATGGGCTGGAATTGCAAATCACTACCTATAAAGGGAGAAAGAGAGAAATTTACAAAGCAGATTTCCATAGAGAGACACAGAGGAAGAGAAGAAGCAACAGGGAGAGAAAGAAAGAAAGAAAGAAAGAAAGAAAGAAAGAAAGAAAGAAAGAAAGAAAGAAAGAAAGAAAGAAAGAAAGAAAGAAAGAAAGAAAGAAAGAAAGAGAGAAAGAGAGAAAGAGAGAAAGAGAGAAAGAGAGAAAGAGAGAAAGAGAGAAAGAGAGAAAGAGAGAAAGAGAGAAAGAGAGAAAGAGAGAAAGAGAGAAAGAGAGAAAGAGAGAAAGAGAGAAAGAGAGAAAGAGGAGGGAGGGAGGGAAGAAGGAGGGAGGGAGCAGGGTCAGGAGGCACAGAGATGAAACCAGGAAATGACCCAAGAAAGAGACTCCCGCATTCCTTTGGGATTCCTGGTGCTCTGGTGGGGTGTGGGTGATTCCAACACAGCAGGAAGCTTATGAGGACTGGATGGAAGATGTCTTCCCATTGGCCGTACCTTTCACCCCTGGGCTGCAGTGGGATTCACCCCTCAGCTTGCTTTTGCTGATCTGACACAGCTTGCTGGCCAGTGTAGGGATACATGAGTGTAAGAAGCTGTTGTGGAAAACGACTGAGAAAATACGGCATGCTCACAGAAAGTCCCTCATCAGATGCACCCCATGGACACAAATCGCACAGAAGGGCCCTTTACCACCATGGCAGAAGGAAGATGGATGGGCAAGCACAGCCTGACCTTGATTCAGTTACCAAGGACTTGGAAGACCAAGAAGCCAAGCAAAGCTCCAAGGTTCGCCACCCTCAGGGTGCATCATTCACAGTCCCATTCGCTGAAAGACCAGACTGTCTACAAACTCCGCAAATACCAGAGCTGTGAGGGGCACAGTGGACTCTCCCAAATACAAAGCACATCTGTGTTGGGGTTTTGTTTGTTTTGCTCTGTTCCCTCTTCAAGTCTGGAGCCCACTCTTTTTTTTTTTTTTTTTTGAAGGTTTTTATTTAATGAATACAAATTTTCATATGTACAGCTTTTAGGGATATAGTGTTTCTTCCCCCCATTCCCGCTCTCCCACCAGCACTCCCATCCCACCTCCCAATCCCTCTCCATTTTCCACTAAGACTCATTTTTAATTGACTTTATATACAGAAGACCAACCCTTTACTGAGGAGAGATTTCAGCTATTCGCACCCACAGACACACAAAGCATAAAGTGCAGTTTGAAGACAAGTTCTACCATTAATTCTCATAGTACAACTCATTAAGGACAGAGGTCCAGCATGGGGAGCAAGTACACAGTGACTCCCGTTGTTGATTTAACAACTGGCACTCTTATTTATGACGTCAGGGATCACCCAAGGCTCTTGACGTGAGTGCAGCCCACTCTTCAGAATGAAATCACTATGTTGCCAGCAGGCTGAGTAGGACCCTGGCTTTCCCATAGACTCCTGCAGAACTTCCGGAACCTTCTCCACACAGGCTGTAGACCGGAGCTTAGGAACACAGAACTCTGCAAGTACAAGGATGGAAAAGAAAGTGAAAGCAAAGGCACAACTCAGTGTGGGGCTCCCGATCATATCTAAGTGCTCCCAGAGTCACTGTAGCAGTGAAAGGGGGAAGCTGTCTTTGCACGCACTGGGCTGGGGCTGCATTTGCTACAAGCACACAGAGTGCTGGAAGAAATCCCTGTGTGTCTACAACTGTCCTTTCAAAATGTGGCAGGGGCCACAGTCCACTCCCTCCCTGCACGGCATCAGTTTCATTGGTATCCCAGCTTTCAGTTACGCAGCAAACCCCTCAGCATATTACTTTCTTTTTAAAACATGAGATAACCATAAGCCGAAAAAATTCAAAAATGTTTCCAGTGAAGCCAGAAGTGAAAGACCAGTAAGGATTTTAGAATCCCCTGAACTGTTCTCCTGAGTAAGGACCGGATAGCACTTGCTGGTTTGTTTTCCAGGCATATTACAGTATGAGGCTCTTTGGCCAATTGCAGTTAGGGTCGGAGTGATATGCAGCATGACAGGGCATGGCCTGGATATAGGCTATTGCAAATGAAACTTGTTTTTAAGCATTGAAAATAGAGTCAGATCTTTGTAGGAGTCAAAAGCTCTGGGGCCCAGCCCAGCTCCTCACCAGCTGCGTGGCCGAAGGCAAGGTACCTAACCTCTGTGCATCCGTTTTCTGCACCTACACAACTCTGGCAAAGGATTCCTGCCCTACCAATTTCACGGTATTACAATAAGAAAATGTGAAAGAGCTAAGAATTATAAAGCACTCAAATGTGCAGCCTAGTTCCTGCCAACACAGACTTGCCCCATTCACCATAATTGCTAGGAGATTTACAGGTTATTTTTAAGTTACTCATTAAGGAACAAATAAGAACTTCCTACCTAATACAGCTTCCTCCATAACCTACCATATGAGTGAGCTAATAGCCTAACTATACAGGGATTTCCATCTATAATATTTAACACCCATTTTCACAGGAAAGTAATATTTATGCATCTGTGCCCAAGCTAAGAAATGTTAAGGTAGGAGTAATTTTCAAAATTTTACTTTTAAGTTTTACAGTAAATTGACATTGTTCCATTTTGGTGCACAGACCTATGAATTTTAATACGTAGATAGATCAACATATCCACCACAGCCAGGATATGGTACACTCCTTTCACCCCCGAGAAATCCCCATCGTTCTCCTTCCTGATCCCCGCAACCACTCATTTGTTCTAATCTTTTCCAAAAATGTCAGGTAAATGAATTTATATACAATGCAGCCATTTGAAGCTGGCAGTTTTTTCCCTCAGCTTACCACCTTTCAGAATCACCAAGCTGTTCGTATCAGTTGGCTGCTCCTGCTTCTTGCTGAATAGTAGTCCAAGGTGTAGACACACCTCAGTTTGCTTAACCATTCAGCTCTTGAAGAATAGCTAGCTTATTCTGGATCTTAGCAATTATAAAGAAAGTAGCTATAAACATTCCTTCTAGATTGTCACGGAAGCACAAATTTTTATTCTTCCAGGGTAAATACCAACAGTGCAACTGCTGTTCAAGACCTAGTGGCTTGCAAATATCAACAACACACTAAATGTCCAGATGTGTTTGTTCAGGCCAACCTCTTATTTTAAGAATAAAATCATTAACCAATTCTCCAAAAGTAATATGCTCTACTCCCTCTGAAAATGTGAGTTGTTTTGATATTTTTTTTGCAGTGTTATTGGGTATTTTCCATAAACATTCATGAAAAAAAAAAGTCAGTTTAGCAGATGTAAAACTATTCTTATTGGCTAAGAAATGTTTATTCAATCTTCCTAAATAAAAATTAAACTAAACTAAACTAAAATAAAACTGAGTGGAAAGGGATTTCTAGTCAAACTCATCCAGACTTGGACTGGCCTAATGGAAGAGCCATGTGCTCAACTGTGCCGTCACCCGCATCCACCAAGCATATCCGAGCGTGTTCAACAACGGTCTTGTGAGTGACCCACACGCCTGTGTTTGGTGTTTGTTAAACAATCCTGGAGAAAGCCGCCATCATCAGAGTTCCATGGGCCAATCCATAGTTGGTTGCCTTTCACCCTTAGTCTCATGAGTCTCCTGGGTTCCAGAAAAATCTATACTCCCCAGTTGAAGATGATACCATAATGTCAGGGTACTTACAATTCAATTTCCCGCTTTCTAATCTAAGCTCCATTATGCTGGCCTTGGAAATGATGTCCAAAGAAGGTAAGCCTTCTATCGATCCCCATTCTCCCACGTAGCAACTGGTGTGCAGCAGTGCATAGAATCATAGGAGGGGGAGAAAATATTGATTGTAGGAAACTTAATATTATTAAAAGACAGTTGTATTAAATCTCTTTCCTGGACTTAGCTAAGCGCTCTCCACCCCCACCCCTCACCATTTTCAGAAAATCAATGAAGCTAATACCCTTGTTAGTTTTAGAGTTTCTACTACAGCAGTCTCATGTCATCATAGAACCTACGGCAGTTTTGTAAGCTCAGCACTTGAGATCTGGAGTCCTTAACTGACTGATGACAATAGCATTTCTCTCTTTCACTACCCTGCCATGTGGACGGGCCAAGTTGTATTTACATTCCATTTTCCATGTTGTTTTCCTTGGTGTATAAAAGTATCATGATACTGCTTACCTTGAGTCAGAGAATATAGTGAATAAAATTCATTATACAAACGGAATTTTCAGTTTAAGAGGAGGCGAAAGAAATAATGGCAGAAAGAATCAAAGTAGAGAAAAGGTTTTTTTGATGGAAACCACCTGCCAATTGAAAAATCCCAGAATCTGCAATTTAAGATTCTAAGTCACATTTTCCTTTCAGAGGAATATCCAGACTCTAGCTTCCCTTTTTATAGGGAGCAGCTGCTTCTGATTTGTGACAAGATTAAAGCATTTTGGACTATCTTTCCAGATATGCAAGTTCTGATAGAATGTCTGCTATGTCATTATCAAATCTAACAAGACTGCAACATGGCTCCAGAGTCAGTGAACCAAAGACCGGAATCTTCTTCTAATTATATAATATGAAACTTCTTGTAATTCTGATGCCATGAATTTGGAATTTGTGTTGAAGACCGGTTAGACTTTGCTAAGCAAGCACGTTCTTTGTAGATACTGCAAATGGCATTTTAAAAATAAGATGACAAGAATAATGCTGCAAATATGTGAAAAACAAACTGCCTTCAGCCCCCTTCAAAGACTTGAGAAGCCACAATTAGCCTGCAAATATTTGCAATGTTTTTTTTTTTTTTTTTTTTTTTTTGATGTCTCTGCCTCTGGCTTCTCCTTGGAGTGGAGTTCTCAGCTGCCAACGAACCAAGGCCACCTGGATATCCCAGACACCATAAATTTATGCCCAGAATGGACTGGACATTTGTATTCCTGCTCACTGCTGTCCCTGCAGTTTCCCTAAAAGGATTCCCCATCTTCACTGTCACCTTAAGAGAAATCTGAAAAGCGACCAAGGACCGTAAGCTGAGCCTGCTTATGAAGTCTCTAACTTGCCTCTTCTCCCCAGAGTCCAGTCTGTGGCTGCTCCCCACTCATTGCCTCTGCAGGGTGTCCACCATCCAATGTCTCTTCCCCCACTTCTGCAACCAGACTGACCCTCCTGTAAAAACAAGGCACGGTAAGTCACAGCGCACTGAGACCTGCTGTGGGTTTGATATCTCCCAAGAGATCAAATGCTCTCCTTGGCACTACATGGTGGAAGGCTTTGGTTTCAACATGAGAGAGAAAAGTCCAGAGAGACACTGGAGTGGAAAGGCCTATGTCATATGTGGGTCATGGTAGAAAGACCAAGTTGGACTGAACGGCATTTTTGTAAGGAATGGTTATAGAAGATTAGGTCGTAACGGTGACCAGGATCCACACCAGTCGGGGCTGGAAAGCCTCACCTGAGACGGGTTCACCTTTCTGGAGCAGAGGGGGAGGTATCAGCCAACTGGAAACATCTGCCTTGGCTCACACTGGCACATTCAGACACACACACGCACACACACCTAGTGATGTTTGCTGGTGAGGACCCTACTTTGTCTTTCGAGGAAAAAGGATTTCTTGACAACCGGTTCTTCAAGGGCTTCTCTTGAACAGGCCTTGAATTGTCAACTGGCTTTACAGATGTCATGGCCATTCTGCAGATTTGCGAAGAGTTAATATCAGTGTATCCTTTCAATGCCTTGGTCCTTTCCCCACGGGCTGAAAAAACAGAAACACAGTATGTCACCAGACAAAATGCTAATGCATTAATGAGGGGCCTTCATTTCTTTGAAAAAAAAGAAAACAAAAGGAATGCATTTAATGAGGGTTTTGAACATAAAGAGATTCTAACACCATTCCCAGATATGCAAAGTTACCTAAAATTAGAATAAAATATATTAATATGTATAGATCATCAGAATTGCCTTCAATCCAACGCGGTACAGCCCTTGGTGCCGCCCAGTCATCTCCTCTATGACATCTCTGGAGCAGCTCAAACCTCTTTTGTCAAAGTTCAACCCCCTATTATCCTCTCCAAACCTTCCCCACCCCCACCAAGGGCATTAGTGTCCACCTCTTCCTCTAAGCCAAACACAATGCAACCTTCTGTGCCTCTTCCTCCCTCCCTAAACCCTGTACCTGGTGGTTCCCCAACAGCCATCACTTTCATCAAGAAAATGTCTGTCTGAACAAGTCCCACACAGCATTCTCACCATCAATGCCTTCGCATTCATCTCCCAAAAGAATTCACTTGCCTCCTAAATGATCTTTTTTATTTTTTGATTTTTTAATTTTAATTTTTAATTAGTTTTTTTAACAGAGTCGATGTGATTTGCAGATTCGATTCTAAGAACAAAATGATATTTCCATCTTCCTTCTCGTTCTCCTTCCAGCCTTCCTCCTTCCTTCCCCCTTTCTCTCTGTCATTTTATTTTTAGCTTTTGTAATAATGCATTTTAAGTTTACATTACAGTATAAAGGCTGAATACTTAATACTTCACCAAATAGGAAGTTTAATAAGTAAAAGGCACAAAGACCCTAGTTTAGTGGGCATACAGACAACAGCTATAAACAATAATTGAATGGAAAAATGAGCATTTCACCCATATAGTAAATATTACAGTAATCCCAGATCATTAAAACTTTAATAGTATAACATTCTTAACCATTGATTTCATAAAAGTATAAAACAAAGTTTTACAAAACAATATTTGCAGCAATGCTGATGCACACAGACATTTCTTACTTTTCTCTCTTTTGTGTGTGTATGTATGTGTGTGTGTGTTTTATTTTAGCTCCCACGTATAAGAGAGAATATGTGGTGTTTGTCTTTCTGGGTCTGGCTTAGTTCATTTAATATGATGTTTTCCAGGTGCATCCACTTTGTTGCAAATGGTAGAATTTCATTCGTTTTTATAGCTGAATAATATTCCATTGTGTATATATACCATCTTTTCTTTATCCATTCATCTGATGGTGGACACCTTGATTAATTCCAAATTTTGGCTGTTGTGAGCCTGGTGCAGGTATCTCTTTGATTCATTGTGTTTAAGTCTTTTGGGTACAGACCCAGTAGTGGGATTGCTGGATCTTATGGCAAGTCTATTTCTGATTTTTTAGGAAATCTCCCCACTGGCTGCTGTAATTTACATTCTCGGTGACAGTGTAAGAGTTTCCTTTATCCACGTCCTCACCAGCATTTGTAACTCTCTGTGTTTTGGATTTTAAGCATTTTGACAGGGATGAGGTGATATCTCTGTGTGATTTTGATTTGCATTTCCCTGATGCTAGTGATTTTGAGCATTTTTCCGTATATTTGTTGGATATTTGGAATTCTTCATTTGAGAACTATCTATTTCTTGCTAACAAACTAACAGCCAGCTGGTGATGGCTAAGCTGGACAGCCGTGAAATTGCCAATTCCCTCCCCCTGTTCCCTACCTGGAAAATTCCCCTTGCCCTTCTGTTGAGCTCAGATGTCACCTCCCCGGCACTCTCACCTTCTTTCCACGAGAATTAATGATTTGCTCATCTACATCCCCTCTGTATTCTTTCTGTTTTGATTTCAACACTTACCTTGCTTCTGCTACTGTTGTTTATAAGTTCATGTCCACTGATACATTTGTGCATTATTCAAAAAAGAATATTTAGTTAGTTTAAAGGCAGAACAATAGACAGAAAGGGAGAGAGAGAGAGAGAGAGAGAGAGAGAGAGAGAGAATCTTCCATTTAGTGATTCACTCCCCAAATGGTTGCAACAATGGGCCTGGGCCAGGCCAAAGGCAGGAGTGGGGAACCCCGTCTGTGTCTCCCATGTGAATGGTAGGAATGCAAGCACTTGGGTCATCATCCATTGCCTTCCCAAGTGCATTTGCAGGGAGTTGAATTGGAAGCAGAGTAGCTGGGACTCAAAATGGCACTCCAACTTGGGGTGCTGGGACACAAGCAGTGGCTTAATGAGCTGTGCCACAGACCCAGTCCCTGTGTGCTTTAGATTCTAGGCCATGTGTTATTTTTCTTTTAGTCTCTGCGGGTTATGTCGCACACCTCCTACAACACAGTGCATCCTTGAAAACTGTTTGCTGAGTCCTCTAGTAAGCAGACAAAATGGAAATGAAAGTCACTAGTTTCCAATCAAGCCTGTTGCATTTTCATTGCTTCCTTAAATTCTCTGCCACCCTCCCTCTGTCAGTGTTTCTGTTTGGGGTTCCTCACAGCCAATCACTAACGTGCAGAATTAGGTACGCCATTTTACTATCAGTTGAACACTGCCATAGTATGCAGAGGAAAAGAGCAGGGAGACTCAACATGTGCCCTCAGGACCCATGCCACAACCCAGGACGCAGCCATGCTGTGGGGGGACCCACCCAGGGAAGGGATTTAGAGGGTTTTCTGATTGATAATCACCTGTGGGCAAAATCAACAGCAAGGCCCAGAGCCATCACTCCTCCTGCCAACTATGAGGCCTCCTCAAGTCTATACCTGCCTTGAACTAGTCAATTACCCATGTTGAGAAAGCAGGAAATGAATGGCTCATGGTTTTCAGCATCAATAATTTAGATTTAAAAGTCATCAAGAGTCGCCCTTCTTCCTGGAGTGTAAATGAATGGGATTCTAAGTGTACAGTGAGGACACTATAACTGCCAGCAAATTAACTCCTCAGGAAGATGAAGAGGGAAACCAGTCTCCTTTGACTCTTGGGCTAGTTTCTCCCAAAGGGATTTTATTGTCCCACATTAGGAGCGAGAACGTGCTCCACTCAGCGCCGCTGGCTCTTGGGAAGACTGGTGGGAGCACCAGGCAGGCACAGGAGAGTCGCTTGGCTCAGCGGCTCTGCTCATAGTCCTTGCGCTGATGGCTACTTGGCACTGTGGTTGAAGTCTTCATACAATGAAGACTTGGTCTGCAGCTGTGCTGGACCACGGGAAGGCAGCTCTTCTATCAGCCACGTCCTCTTGGGCACACTGACCTTGGAGAATGAGGATGCACACATTTTGATTCTGTGCTGTAATGCATCGATTCTATGATGTAATGTATTTGGGCAGAGATACCCCTGAGCATGGTCCCCTAGGACTTGTCACTGGCTTCCCATTCTTTATCCCTCCATCATCTCTCTCTAGTTGGAGAGTCTCCTCTGCTCTTTAAGTTTTCCCGGTCCTTTCATCACTAAGTAATTTTATCAGACTACCTCAATCAAACGAAGACATTGGAGTTCCTATGTGTTGTTCCTTCTGTTTGAGGAGAACATTGAACAGATCATTTTGAAGGGAGTGGGTATTTATATACCACCGTTTGCTTCTCCATCCATATGTTGACGGACATGGGGCTCAGCCATGGAAAGGAATGAAGTACTGATCAAACAACAGCATGGTTGAACTTTCAATACACTATGTGAGAGAAGCCAGACACAAAAGGGTCCATGGTTCTACTATATAAAATGCTCAGAATCAGTTAACCTGTGGGTTAATTCAAAGAGACAGAAGGCAGATTGGTGGTTGCCAGAGAGTGGGAGAAAGAAACGGGAGTGACTGCTTAGTATGGGGTTTCCTCTTTGGGGTAATGAAAATGTTTAGAGTATATAAGGGGTGGATATATGACACTGTGAATGCATGAGGGTACCTCAAAAAGTTCCTAGGAAATGTGCATCATGAACAAAAACTATACGGATTCCAAAAGTTTTGTACCAAAATACACTTTTTTTTTTAAGAATGAATGGATTACTTTGACTTGATTTTTATGAACTTTGGGCACATTCTTTTCTTTTAAAAAAAAGATTTTATTTATTTATTTAGTTGAGAGTCAGAGTTACAGACAGAGAGGGAGGGACAGAGAAAAGTTCTTCCAGCTGCTGGTTCACTCCCCGAATGGCTGCAATGGCCGGAGTTGACAAATCCAAAGTCAGGAGCCGGGAGATTTTTCCTCTGAGTCTCCCACTTGGGTGCAGGGGCCCAAAGACCTGGGCCATCTTCCACTGCTTCTCAGATCATACTAGAGAGCTGGATCAAAAGAGGAGTAGCGGGGTCATGGACCAGGGCCAATACGGGATACAGGCATCACAGGCAGAGGCCTAGCCTCTATGCCACAGTGTTGGCTCCGTGGGCACATTTCTTTAAAAAAAAAATTATTATAAACATTGAAAAGGCATTTACAGAGAAAGGGAGGGAGAGAGCAGAGATCTTCCATCTGCTGATTTACCTTCGAATGGTAACAATGGCCAAGACTGGGTCAGGCTTAAGTTAGGAGCGTGGAACTCCATCCAGGTTTCCCACATCAGCGGCAGGGGCCCAGGCACTTGGGCCACCATCCACTGACTCCCAGCACACCAGCAGGAAGCTGAAGCAGAAGCAGAGCAGCTAGCACTTGAAGTGGTGCTGTCATATGTGATGATGGCATTGCAAGCAGTAGCTTAACCCACTGTGCCACAACGCAGGCCCCCAACTTACCTTCCAATTCCATTTTCCAGGAACATTTTTTAAGTGTGCCGATGCCTGATGCTACTGACTTGTTCAGTTTTGAATGAGCAATTTTATGTTAGGCAAACTTCACCTCAATTTTAAGAAGATGGGATTGCGGGGTATCTGTAGGTGACCATGCACGAAACTCTTGCGAGGAAATTTCAGATGTAGCGGCAACAGAAGAGAGGTTTCCTGTTCAGGAGCTCTCTCAGAGTCTGTAAGTCACAGCACCTGGGCAGCCTGTTCCCAAGGCTGGGCTCCTCAGACGCCCAGCCTCTGTCGTGGGCCTTCTGGGAAGGCAAGTTGGCCTCACTTCTTACTGGCATGTGTCCATCCTCTGTGAAGAGAAAGATGTCGAGTAACTGATGCTGAGATTATTATTATTATTACTATGACTATTAGTTTATGCTGATCTGCTAATTTTAGTAGCCTCAAATGAGATTGTGTATTGTTTACTCAACTCTTACTTGGGGATGTGAGTGTGCCTGTGTGTGTCGATTCTCTACTGCTGTGACAGCAGAAAGCAGCCAAGGCAAAGGACCTGGAGGCTACACAGAGTTGACTCTACAACTTCCCCCGGGACAGAGACCAAGGCAGCTGCTGAAGCAGCAGCTTTGGATTCTGGTGGCTGATGACACACTTGCTTTCTCTTTTATTTCCTCCTGCCCCCAGCTGGCCTGGGAATTCTAGCCAGGGCCTCATCCAAGAAAGCCTGTGATGTCAGACTTGAACCACCCCACCTGGTACTCATTGGATTTTGTTTTGGACCCCAGCCCTACTCTGAGCAGGACATCAACAGCCCAAGAGTGTAAAAGGAAAAAGAGTGAGATGTGCGTATGTACATTTTTGCTGCCCTACTTTGTAAGTTGAAAGAATGTGCACTCAACTTTGCCTTTTACAATGAAAATCACTAGAACAGCGGCATATATTTCAGGGTCCGGAAGACAGAAGTTGATCCAGTTATTTTAGCAAGGAAAACACAATATAAAGAAGTGTGGGGGCTGGCACTGTGGTGCAGTGGGTAAAGCCACCACCTGTGGCACTGACATCCCATATGGGCACCGGTTCGAGTCCTGGATGCTCCACTCCTGATCCAGCTCCCTGCTAATGTGCCAGGGAAAGCAGTAGAAGATGGTCCAAGAGTTTGGGCCCCTGCATCCATAAGGGAGACCCAGAAAAGTCTCATGGCTCCTGGTTTCAGTTCAGCCCAACTCTGGCCATTGCAGCCATTTGGGGAGTAAACCAGTGGATGGAAGACTTCTCTCTCTCTCTCTCTCTCTGCCTCTGCCTTTCTTTAACTCTTTCAAATAAATAAATAAATAAATCTTTTTTTTTTTTTAAAAAGAACTGTAGACTCTTAAAATGTTTAACTACTAAAAGGGACTTCAGAAAGACCACAAGGCAGTAGCAAAAAGCAGCTATTACTCTGGGCTGAGAACTAATGAGAAATAAAGGAACCAAGGACCAGGAGAGAACCTTCCACTACCTCCACCAAGGCTGAGGTCCAGATCTCTTCAGAGAGGGTTTGGCTGCCACAGAAACTCACTAACTACTGGCTTTAAAGAAATGTTTTGCAAGGCAAAGACCAGGGATGGTTTGTGGAAGTAGGTCCTTTGCTGTTGTGGGAGGGTAAGGGCAGGAAGGTGTGGGTAGGAAGTGACCACCACTGGGGAGAGCTTGGCCTGAGGGCACAGTGGGGCTCACCTGCAATGACCACTGTGCTACTGCCCGGAGTAATAATAAAGGCCAGAACTCCGGAGGGAAGTCTATGCGCTGCTTTCCTCTGTATGGCCTCTCTAGCGCTCTCTGGTGGTGACATTAGCATTCAGCTTGCTGATAAAGGAGAAAGGTTTTCAGGGTCCAGCTTCAATATCACCCAGCAGGACAGAGAGAGGTGAGGTTTGGAGCTGAGAGACAATATGGAAGCACGGCATGGGATAGGACTCACAGCCTCTATCCAGTCTTGCTTCTAATGCAGACAAATCCTTCTCATCAGTGAGGTGCTGTCCTAATGCTGTCAGCCACCGGAGCAACATTAACAGCATATTTTATCCAGCTCCTGCTGCCAGATTGCAAAGTGGGTCAAGGAATATCACTGATATTCAGAATCAGTGGCTGAGAAATAGTTTCACGATGTCTTAGGTGGAGAGGACATTCATCAATCTAGGTGTGGTCAAAATATCCGGGCAGTTAAAGTCTCTTATTCACAGTTTTGCCACCTATGGTTTCAGTTACCCGTGTTCTACCTGACAATCTTAGGTAGGAAATCCAGAAGTAAACAATTCTCAAGTGTTGGGTTACACGCCCTTCAAAACTGAGTGATGCAACCTCCTGCCACCCTGTTCCATTCCACCTGGTCCATCAATCAATCATCCCTTGTCTAGCATTTGTACTCTATGCACACCACCCACCTATTAGTCACGTAGTAGCCGTTTTGGTCAACAAATCAACTGTGGAGGTATCGTAGGGCTTATGTTCAAGCAACCCTTCTGTGGCAGCCGAAGCTACATCACAATTCTCTGTCATTCATGTCACCTCAGGTCATTGTGTAGACATTTCATCTCCCATCGTCACAAGAGGAAGAAAGGGGAGGGGTTGGCATTGTGGCACAGTGGGTTATGCCACCTCCCGCAAAGCCAGCATCTCATATGAGCACCAGATCAATTCCCAGCTGCCCCGCTTCCAATCCAGCTCCTTGCTAATGCGCCTGGGAAAGCAGCAGAGGATGATCCAAGTCCTGGAGCCCCTGAACCCACTTGAGAGATCTGGATGGAGTTATAGGCTCCTGGCTTTGGTCTGGCCCAACCCCAGCCATTGCAGCCATTTGGGGAGTAAACCAATAGATGGAAGACACATCTGGGGAGTAAGCCAGTGAGTGAAAGATCTCTCTCTCCCCCTCTATTTATCTACATCTCTTTGTAATCCTTTAAAATACTTTTTAAAAAGAAGGGAGAACACAAGACATTTTGGTATTTCAAGAGAGAGAGAGAGAGAACACATTCACACAATTTTTATTGCAGTATGTTGCTATACTGGCTGTATTTTATTAGTAGTTATAATTGCTGGTCTTCTCTTGTGACTGATATATAAATTAAGCCTTGTGGCAGTACGCATGTTTGGGAAGAAAGATTGCATCCGTAAGGATCTGTACTTCCTGTGGTTTCCGGCGTTCCCTGGGGCCCCTGGCAAGTGTTTCCTGAAGATGAGAGGGGACACTGCATTTTCACCAGACTCACTTTCCTTTTCCTGCTGAGCACCCAGCTAGACTGTGTTCCCAGCTCCTCTCACAGTGATGGCAGATTCAAAAGCTGAGTTCTCGTCCCTGGACTGTAAGCCCAGGTAGCACAAGTGTACCCCACTCCCCTGCCGGGCTCTGGGAGCCCTCGGGCACAACCCTCCCAGCTCTCTCTCTTCCAGCAGCCACTAACCAGCCACAGAGGACTCTCAAGGGTTGTCTGAGCTTCTAAGGAAGAAATCTGGGTGCTTGGGTTGCCACTTGGTAGACAGCATCCCTGGAGAGCTGCTAAGCCGGAAACATCCACCTCAGGTTGTGATGGGAAGAAGAAAGAAGCCCTCGGTGCCCTGGTCCTCAAAGTGTATTCCCCCGATCAGTGAGCATCACCTAGAAACTTGTTAAAAATGCAGATTCTCAGGCCCAGCCCAGACTTACTCACAAGCACTGGGAGTGGGGCTCAGCAGCCTGTATTTTCCCAGGATGACTCAGAGGCTGTGAAGTTTGAGAACCCCCGATGACGACGTTCCATCGTTTAACGATAGTGGTATTTGGAGTGTTTTATTTGGACGTGACACTGAGGTGGACGTGCACAGGAGGGTTCCAGCAAAAAGTCCCTAAACTGACTTCAGTCACCCTGGAAATTTGGCTGCACCTTATTAGGGATCTTTCCCACGGCTGTATCCCCGCCGCCAAGAGCCCTGCGAGGTCCACACGGAGACCACCCAGAGGTTGACGAGTTCTACCTTCCAAGTGTTCGGTGGTGTTGCTGCTCCTACCATCTCTTCTGGATCTGCACACGTCTGTAAAGCCAGGATAAAAGTTGAAAGCTTACTGACCTCAGCTGTCTCCTGGGACCTTCAGCTGGAAGCCAGAAATGAAGGGCTTCACTTCCTGAGTTTGGACAAATTGCTCAACCTGCCCATTTTTATGGCCTCCTCTTTTAAGCAGGTCCACGCCCAGAGAGACCCATTTAAAGATCACCTGTAGGAAAAATCTTCAGAGAAGGGTAAGATACTAGATCACATGTCCCTATTTAAGGAAGTTCCATGTGACTGCTTTTATATCAAACTTTAAACAACAATAAAAGTGCCCCCCCCCAATTCCTCTCAAGGATCGCAGACAGGAGATGCTAAAGAAACAACTGGTCTGAATTAACTCATCTTAAACCCAGAACCATCCACATGGAAAGATTTCTACTTTAATTGTTGACTTCCATTTGGATTGTTTAATTTCCCAAATATGAAGCCCAACTTGTGTATCTTTAAAAATCACATTTCCAAGCAAACAAGCGATCACTTAAGGGAAATGAGAAACTTGGAATGAGCATCTCCTATCAAAGGGATGCCTTTAATTAGCCACGTGGGTAAACAAGGCCAGCCAGGAACGCAGCAGCTCAAAAGGAGAGCGCCAGCTCTGTGCACAGCCACATCATCAGCACTCAACTCCCAAGTAATTACCCTCTCGCTGGCACGCGGGCAGAGGGAGGAAAGCAGCAGCCATATTCATCTTCTGATTAAATGGCAATTAGCAGCTAAGTGCACTGTAGCTGTGTGGTGCTCACAGCCTCCTCATAGCAGGCCCCCTGCCCACACCACCAGCCCTCTGGGGACCAGAGCCCAGAACACAGGACCGGAACCCTGGGGAACCCCAAGGCCAACCCAAGCATCAGCTAATGTCCCTTGGATGGAGGCCCAAGTTAGTGGTTAAGAATGTGGGCCCTACAGCCAAGTGCCCAGGTTCCAGACAAGGTCATCCACCATCAACCTGCCGGCCGGACGAACCTTTCTGAAAGCCATTTTCTCATCTGCAAACTGCAGAGAATAGTTGTTCTAACACAAGCTTGATTGTGAGGTTTCAGCACATTAACGGACGCAAAGGGGTTCAGAAGCCCCTAGAACATGGTAAGCCCCGATCAAAGGTGGCTATGTTCCCCCACATTTTAGTTACTCCTCACCCTCCCCCCCCCCACAGCTGGAATAGATTAACTCTTTCCTGCCAATGCATCTACGATGCTAAAAATAATTTTAAAACAAAGCAAACAGAAAACCTCTTCTTTTATGCCAGCTGGCCCCTTCAGTTACGAATTCGGGTTCATCCTGTACCCAAAGCACCCTGTTTGTTCCAAATCATGAAACAAATAGAAGCAACTTCCAGAAAGTGTTTCTTGCCCAAGAAGAACAAAGCTGTGGATAGAGGAATCCAACATCACAAGACATAAACGGATGGGATGAAGCAAGGGAGGGACCAAAGGATGTGGTCAGTTCTTGATTGTCTTCATTTACGGCCACGGGCTGCTGCTCAGGTAGGCATCTCTTCTCATCATAATGACAGTGAATCTGATAAACAAATTATTTCTGAAAATACTTTTTTTTAAGATTTATTTATTTATTTGGAAGTCAGAGTTACACATAGAGAGGAGAGGCAGAGAGAGAGGTCTTCCATTCAATGGTTCACTCCCCAATTGGCCACAATGGCTGGAGCTGCTCTGATCCGAAGCCAGGAGCCAGGAGCCTCTTCCAGGTCTCCCTCGTGGGTGCAGGGGCCCAAAGACTTGGCCATCTTCTACTGCTTTCCCAGGCCACAGCAGAGAGCTGGATGGGAAGAGGAGCAGCTGGGACTCTAACCGGAACCCACATGAGATGTCGGTGCCACAGGCGGAGGATTAACCCACTGTGCCACCGCGCCAACCCCTGAAAATACTTTTAAAACAGAATCAGATGATAAAACTATTGCAATACTACAGAACTTCTTAAGGCTGCCCAACTGTGGCACTGGGTGCCCATTTGTTCCCGGATGCCCCATTGCATGCTGTGTCATTGGAAGGTGAGTGTCCCCATATCACGTGCCAGCAACTAAGCAACTTTGGCCAATAGGATCCAGTACTTAACTTTCCATCTATAATTGTGATATCTAATAGGGCAGCCATTAAATGCACATGATGACTGAGCACGGGGAATATGGCTACTCAGAATTGAGTTGTGTTATCCATGCAAAGAACATACAAGACTCCCGGTGCTCAGTATGCACAAGTACACATAGCTCATCCATATTTTTATATTGGTGATATGTTGACATCATAGTATTTCCTCAAAGGATAAGAGAGAAGCTACAGGCACTTCATTCCTATTGACTGAAAGTTAAAGAAAGTAAAGGCCTAGGTTCCCCCATTGCTCTGCCATCTCATTCTCATTCAAAAGCAAACATGAAAGATACAGCTTCCAGGTATAGCAGAGGACCTTAGAGCTTTAAGATATTCAGAGGACACGATCACAGGTATATTGCACTCCACTCCTAAATCAGTTCGCTCATCGGCACAGTCCATGGGCTTGGCCTGGAGCCTGGTACCCAGTGATGTTTAATGATGTGCACAGGACTGAAACAAAAGCACAACGGAGCAAGCAGGACGGTGACTGGGATGTGAGATCCAGTCGTGTTATTTCTCAGCAAGGAAGAGAAGGCACAGTTCTAGAAAATCAGAAATGTGGCGGCAGAAATTACCAAGGACCTGCCAGTGCTATTAAAAGAAAAAGAGCTGAAGCGAGCCTCTCAGGGCACCGAGGGCACCATGCTGTTGCTCTAACAGCTGACCCAGGTCTTGGTCTTGTGAGGGATGGTGAGCTAATCACCTCTTCAGGTCTCTAAGAGGGACAAAGGTCTCCTCCTTGCCCAGCCTGCACAACTTTACATCATTTTGTCCAAGCATTTTACAAATACAACGAAAATAGTCTACTTAAACCTTGCCTTCTTTCTCCCTTGAATGGACCACGTGGGTCCTGGGGTGGACCTCTGAGATTTTCAGGTGGATAAGACCAATAACAGGCCGGTGCCGCGGCTCAATAGGCTAATCCTCCGCCTTGTGGCGCCGCCACACCAGGTTCTAGTCCCAGTCGGGGCGCCGGATTCTGTCCCGGTTGCCCCTCTTCCAGGCCAGCTCTCTGCTGTGGCCAGGGAGTGCAGTGGAGGATGGCCTAAGTGCTTGGGCCCTGCACTTCATGGGAGACCAGGAGAAGCACCTGGCTCCTGCCATCGGATCAGCGCGGTGCGACAGCCCTGGCGGCCATTGGAGGGTGAACCAACGGCAAAGGAAGACCTTTCTCTCTGTCTCTCTCTCTCACTGTCCACTCTGCCTGTCAAAAAAAAAAAACAGTAACAGAAATTGCTTATGTGGCTTCTATGGAAAGGCCTGGGTTCACTGGGCAGACTCCTTTGCTACAGCAGGAGGACTGTGCTTTTACTCCGCTCAGCTTTGTCTTTTGGATTCCAGACTGACACGGCTATAGTCCAGCTTTGAAGTACAACAGAAGCCTGGCTTGAAGAAGCTTTGCTAAGGAAAAGTTGCCCCTGCTCCTTGCCTCTTGTGAGCCCTGGCATGGGCAGCACAGCCTCTATCTTGAAACCAATCTGAAGTTTTGACTCTAAAAGGGCTCTCATTTTCACCAGCAAGATACCATGATGAACTCCAAAAGACTTCTCTCTCACCAGTATGTAACATGAATGTAACCAGTATAGTTTTTAAAAATCCCAGAGGACATTACTGATCATGTGCAGTGGGCTGAATAGTGGCCCTCAAAAAGCTGTGCCTAAATCCAACCCCTTGGGAACCCGTCAATGTGACATTATTTGGAACAAAGATCTTTGCAGATATAATTGAGGATCTCAAGATGAAATCACCCTGGATTCAGGGCGAGCCCTAAATCCAAGAACAAGTGTAGTTTTGGCACACAGTACACACAAGAAGACCACACAAAGAGGGTGACAGAGATCAGAGCGTTGCAGCTACAAGCCAAGAAATGCCCAGGGGCTGCCAGCAGCCATAAAATCCAGGAGAAAGGCGTGGAATTCTACAGCAGAGTTGCCAGAAAGCATCACTCCTGGTAACACCTTGATTTGGGACATCTAGCCTTCAAAACTGTAAGATAATACATCTCTGAGCTACATCTCTGTTGCTTTAAGACATCCAGTTTATGCCAGTTTGTTGTGGCAATCCTGCAAAACTGATACATCAAAAAATAGAAATTAGCAAGATCCAGAGACCAAATACACCTGACAGGGCTCACGGAGATGCTGGGGACAAGTTCACTTTTGTGCAGTCTGTAAGGAGCATCAGGTCTTGCTAAGCAATGTGTGTTCTCCATGAACACCAACCTTCCCAAGCCCCTCTAGTCATCACGCACATCCTAAAGGCACTGTTCATTTTAACTCACGACACCATGACTTCTAGCGGGTCTGAGTTGAAGGAAGCTTGCTTACTTTTCAAGTAGAATCAGAAAAGTTTTTCTCTGATCACTCTCACCTGGTGCTGGAATCTGTCCCTGCTTTCCACTTCCACACACACATACACATGTGCGCGCACACACACACACACACCGTCTGTCCCCATGCACCTCTAAGGAGTTCTCCTCCTCCTACGATAACATCCACCTTTGGACTCCCCTGTGAATTTCTTGAAAGCAACTGTGTTCTTGGTCTCCAAATAGCCCCAGTATCTAGGACAGTGCCTACAATGCCTGGGGTTTATTAAGTGTTTTCAAGGTGGACAAATAGAATCCATATATGATTAAGTCCCTACCTTACACTGAGCATAGCTCTACCTCCCAGTAACACCTGTGCCTCCTTCCTGGTTACTTACTCACAAAATACATCTACTGAGTGTTTTTTTTTTTTTTTTGACAGGCAGAATGGATAGTGAAAGAGAGAGACAGAGAGAAAGGTCTTCCTATTTGCCGTTGGTTCACCCTCCAATGGCTGCCACAGCTGGCACGCTGCGGCCAGCGCATCGCGCTGATCTGAAGGCAGGAGCCAGGTGCTTCTCCTGGTCTCCCATGGGGTGCAGGGCCCAAGCACTTGGGCCATCCTCCACTGCACTCCCAGGCCACAACAGAGAGCTGGCCTGGAAGAGGGGCAACCGGGACAGAATCCGGAGCTCTGACCGGAACTAGAACTCGGTGTGCCGGCGCCGCTAGGTGGAGGATTAGCCTAGTGAGCCGTGGCGCCGGCCTTGTGCTTTGTCATGATCAAGGCAGGGTCTGGGCTTCAGGCCCGCCCTGGCTGGCCTGTCTGCCTTTCATACTTCATCACTTGGGCGCGTAGCTGCTGAGCAGACAAACCGGGCACACAGTGTCCTCTGCTGTGTGCTTGCGTGCATTTGCATGTGCAACACCGCCCCCAATTTGTTCAGGCTGTGCTTCGAATCTCAACCCAAATGTAATGATCGCTGGAAAGCCTGCTGGTATTTCTCTAAGCAGCCTTTATTTTCTTCTCCATTACACCATGGAAAACCCCAGTATTGGAATGAGGTAGGTACTCAGCAAACAGCGCTGGTCAGGGTGTCTCTGCTGCAGGTGCAGGAGCTTGTGGCAGTCCCGCGATGCCTCGTGCTCAGGGTCCTCCCCTCTTTTATACCAATTACCTTGCTTAGAGCTTAGTGCATACCTGCCTTTCCCCCTACACCAGAAGCTCAAAGGAAAGAAGCCAAATGTTTCCATCTTGGAATTTTGAGTACAAGACATTCAACGGACAATCCCGAGGGCAGGATTCAACCTTCATACACTGTTCTCCAAACCAAGGGGACACATGCTACAGTCTCTGGGTCAGATGCAACCATGGCCCAATTTTGATGGGCTGCGCAGATCACGGGGACGAGAGACGGAGACTGGAAGTGACCCCAGAAAGCCCAAAGTGCTTGATCCTGGCCCTCTGCAGGAGGGATTTGCTGAGCCCTCACTCTGCACAGACATCGGGCTTGTCATTTATTTCCGTGGCTTCAGTTTTTCATCTGATGACCTCATTGGGTTTACCCAGAAACTCCCCGAGGGCTCAGGGATGCTCCGACCTGGGCACCCCTGCTGGGACAAATGCCCTCATCACTCTAAAACGAGGCAGGTTGGTGTTTTTAAAAGCATCACCAGTTCCTCAGATTTTAAATATCTCCCCTTCACCAATTGCAGAGTAAGTCTATTATTTTAAAAGTATCATTAGTCGGTGGGAAGAACGGTTTTCTGCTGCCCTCCGTGCCACGCCATCACCAAAACCACTGTGGAAAGAAAAGTTCTTCAAGAGAAACCAGCCAGCAGGCTAAGCCGGCGTCGGAAGCACACAGCAACACAGTGCTGTCCCAGGGGTCAGACAGAAACGTGGCAAAGTGCGGCTCCTGCACCCTGGCTGGTCTAACCCCCACCCCCTGCGCGGGGGATTTTTGGTTCCCATGAGCCCTTTCACCTTGCCCACCTTGGTACGTGCTTTGCTCTGCTCTTGTCTCTTTTCATGAGGTCTCCTCTGATAATGACTGCATCTTCTTAAAAGCTTCTGGTGAGTTCTTATTTTCAAAGGAGCTGGATCCATCTTCATATTCTCCTGCCATAATTGCCCCAGGCCAATTTCTTCTAAAGGAATTAAAAATGCAAATCTAATATTCTAATTGAATAATGGGATAATCTTGGCAGCCCGATCAATACGCTCCCCCACTGTCAATAAGACGGCAGGGGTGCGTGTATGTCGGAGCCCACCGGTCTCACTTTATCACCGGCCCCGTGGCCCATCCTCGTCTATAGGATGTGACATTTTATTGGTGGCTTTCCATCCATCAGCTCTCATTAGTGCATCACGAAGATGCATGCTGGCATTTCCACATCCACGTTGCCCTGGGCACCAGACAACACAGAGTTGAAGCCTCATGATTCCAACGACTAAATTAAATGGTAGGAAGAGACTGGATGACAACCACACATGGGATTATTTCTTTGTTTTTGTCTGGCCACTGTCCAATGGAATTAGAAGCAAAGAGTCTATGATAAGCTACCCCAGAGAAGCAGACCTCAGGAAATGAGCACATGGAGAGACCCCCAACTTGTCAATACAGTTATGAATCCTTGCAACTAGCACAGGCCTGAAGCCAGGCTAGGGAGCGCAGCTTGGCCATTCCCTGCGGGTCATCTTGGGCAGCTCACACCAGCTCTGTGTGCCTCAGCACACAGCTGCTTTTTGCTACTGCCTTGTGGTCTTTCTGAAGTTTCTTTTAGTAGTTAAACACTTTAAGGGTATTGATCTAGACTGTTCTAAGCTAACATAAATTTGACTTCTAGGATTGTAAAGACCATACTCTGAGTAGTGTGGGTGAAGAGTACAAGGGTCCTCAAAAAGTTTGTGGAAAATGGGATTAAAAAGGGAAATGTAGGAGCCAGCACTGTGGTGCAGTGGGTGAAGCCACCACTGGGACACTGGCATCTCGTATAGGCACCAGCTCAAGTCCTAGCTGCTCCACTGCTGATCCACGTCCCTGCTAATGTGCCTAGAAAAACAGTGGAAGATGAGCCAAGTCCTTGAGCCCCTGCACCCTCATGGGAGACCCAGAAGAAGCTCCTGGTTCCTGGGTCGGGTCTGCCCAGCTCTGGCCATTGCAGCCATTTTGGGAGTGAGCCAGCAGATGGAAGATCTCTTTCTGTCTCCCCTTCTTTCTCTGCAACTTTGCCTTTCAATAAATAAGTAAATCTGAAAAAGAGAGAAGGAAAGAAGGAAGGAAGGAAGGAAGGAAGGAAGGAAGGAAGGAAGGAAGGAAGGAAGGAAGGAAGGAGAGAGGAAGAAAAGAAAAGAAATAAAAGAAAAGAGAGAAACAAAAAGGAAATTTAAGAGAAAGACCCAGATTGAATTTCTAGCTCCAGGATCTGACTCCAACCCACCCAGGAACAACACAGGCACTTGGGAAATGAACTAGTGGGTAGAAACTCTCTCCAACCTTCTGTGTATGTGTGTGTTTGTGTGTGTGTCTCAAAAATAACCTTTTTTTTTTTAAAAAAAAGATGTCTATTTGGAACAAAAAATTTTAAATCTATGTGTAGTTTTATTCTCAGCACGCATTTTCCATGAACTTTTTGAAGACTCTTTGCACTGTCGGTTTGCGATCCGAGACGTGCTTGCTTCTTCTGGGCAGTTTGCCAGTTACCACCAGCAGCATCATAATGAACACTTATCACACTAACTACCTTTCCATTAGGAAGTGTTTTCCAATAGCTCGCCTTCACCCTTTAAATGTTTTCCCTGTAGCTGACATTTTTTTTTTCAGATTTCAAATATTGTAGCCCTTGGCTCAGAAGACTATTATTCTACTTATGTTTTCACGAGCACAAAGCACTTGTGCAAGCTATCACACATTTTCATAAATGCAGCTGAGCAAAAGGGGTGCAACAAAACTTTAGGTTCCTGTTAAGTCCAGTTTTAGAGGAAATGAATTGCCAAGAGGCAATCAATCAAAGGCTTAAATGGTTTGAAAACTGCTGTTTTAGGGGCAACATTGTGGCATAGCTGGTTAAGCTGCCTCCTGCAGCACCGGCAGCCCATGTGGGTGCTGGTTCAGTTTCTAGCCATTCCACATCCAATCCAGCTGCTTACTAACGCACCTGAGAAAGCATCGGAAGATGGCCCAAGTGCTTGGACCCCTGCACCCATGTGGGAGACCTGGATGAAGCTCCTGGCTCCTGGTTTCAACCTGGCCCAACCCCGGCCATAACAGTCACTTGGGGAGTGAACCAGCATATGGAAGGTCTCTCTCTCTCTCTGTGTGTGTCTCTCCCTCGCTCTCTCTTTCTGTAACTCTGCCTTTCATATAAAATAAAATAAATCTTAGAAAAGAGAAAAATACTGTTTTAAAGTTAGGGCAGCACACACGAAAACTTAAAATGCAATCCATTTGGCTTGTAGGAAAGTGTCCTGTGCATCTCTGTGCTTTATGTGTAATTGTAGCGTGGTTTATTGTTCGCGTGAGTCCTTGCCGTTCATTCTCTTAGCAACACCCACTACAACCACACTGGGCATTGTGTCAGGCGCTCTCATTCACATTGTTTGCTTAGTTCCCATTGTGCTCTCAGGGCTGGCTGAGACCTGTGTTATGGTCCCCAGAGCGGGACACCAAGGCTGGAAGACACAAGGAGACATCCCCAGGAACTGTAGCAGACATGACAGGGAAATAAGATTCCAGGGTTGCTAAAAAAAAATAAACAAACAAGCAAATAAAAAATAAGCAGTCACAGGAAGAAGAAATAGCCTTGGAAAGCTGAGGCAGGCAAGGGGTCCACTATTTGCCCATGGACATGGAGAGGGTTCGGAGATCGGGAGAGTGGGGAAAGGCAGGGATGTTCAGTGAGATCTGATATCGATCCTTGGAGGAACAGAGGACCAATCATCACGGGCCGCCCCGCGAGCTCGGGGACGAGAGGACCGTGACGGCCAAGAGGCCCCCTCGGCGCTGTCTGATCTCGTTTCCTCCCCTGGGAGGGCTATTAGGCGGGCGATTGGCAGAGCTGAGCATCAGCGAGGCACTTGACAGAGCTGTTCAGGATACTCCTGTGGACACGATGGAGCGATGGGGACAGGGCTGGAGCTCCGATAAGTGGATTTGTAGCGGGTGGGCAAGTGCACCCGAAGTGTTGATTAATAGAGTGCTGTCAGCCAGGAACATGTGGCAGCCTCAGGCCTTCGGGCTGTGCGTGTGGCCCTGTCCTGCTCAGCAAGCTCCCCGGTGACTTGAATAGCGTTTGCAGGAGGCACACTCACTAGAACACTCAGCAGCACCAAGAGGAGCAAGATGGCACGCCCAGTTCACCGTAAGGCTCGGGATCCAAAATGCTCTCATCCTGCTAGTCCAAAGGCCCTACGCCATCAAGAAGAAATGCAATAGAAAAGAATCTAAGGTCCTTTATTGATGTCAAAATCAATACCACACAAGAGGCTGTGAGCTTCTCAGCTTCGGGGTAGTTTGTGTAGAGAGAACACAGGAAAAACGTACTCCCGTAATGTGTTATAGACGATTAACACAGCGTAAAGCATTTGGGACTGGGCTGGTGGAACCTCAGCCCCCACCCCCCAAAAAAGAAGTTATGACCCCCCTCCCACCGTGTGGTGGATGGGTAGAGTACTGAGACAAATAAGAGAAAATTCAGAGGACGGGAACAATCCCAATGGCAGATGTGGCCATGATGCCGGTGGAGCACGGTTGATTTGGTTGGCAATATGTGGCGTAGGAGAGGCCCGTTGGCAATCTTCTACTGCTTAAAGGGAAGAATGAGAAAACGCTCTCTTCACTGCTTCATGAAGGCGGAGAGCGTTACAGAAGTTCAGAGAGTTTCCGGGCAACCTAAACGTGCAGCGTAGCCACGTGAGTAACCAAGTTCCTGGGACTCGGGTCTCCCAGGTTGGGCTGTTCGGGAAAGCACTCCTTCGTGGAGTGAGGAAATGCCTTGTGTGGCCCCACAGGACAGAATGACTGTGGCATGTGTGGGTGTGCTGGCAATAGCATCGGCACAGACAGAGCCTTCTGATTAAATTCAACACGTGCGCCTCAGCCAACGAGTGTCTCAAGGGACTTCACAAACATTGAGAAACTGCCTTCCCTGGAAGAGTTAAAATCGAAGGGCTCATAAGTAAACAACTGGCTTTTAATAAAAGACACAATGAAACAGATCACAACAGAGGTACAAAGAAAGAAATGCCCAGTAAAGGGCACCATTCAATTGTAAGTTGGTTGCAGGCTGATCAAAGAAGGCTTCCCAGAACAGCTGGCATTTGCCCTCCACAGGCATTGGGTTCCAGGCCCCGGCAGCTTAGGCATAGTCCCAGTGAGAGCCTACAAGTGCCCACCACTGCACCTTGTCCTATACTGTTTGAAACTCCACCTGGTCTGAGTTGTTGCTTAAAAGAGATCTTGTTCTCGGACCACGTGCAGCAGCTGGACAGGTCACACCTTCCCTCCCTGCCTTCCCTGTCACCCTCGTTGTTCTAAGGGGCCAGCCTCCAATCCTCCTGTGCCTCCACCTGTCGACAGAGCTTGGGCCCAATGTGAGAAACCATCCCTGGTGCCATGCAACGTGACCTACAGGAGGAATTCCATCCATCCATCCCCTAGCTGTTGCCATGTTCTGCTGGCTAGAGGAAGGGAGTGGTCCTACCCATGGCCAAGAAGAGGGACTTAAAGGCGGGTGAGCATAAAGCCACTGGAGGCCCTTACAGGTGCCAGACAAGGATCAGACACCTGGAACAGGAGGTGGAAAGAAGAGGTAGCACAGAGGCAAAAGGAGGGGGATGAGAGCTGGGATCCCAGCCCCTGGGGGAGCCGTTGGGTTGCCTCCATGTTCCTCTCTGCTCTCTCCTAGACGCATGGCTCACCGTCCTGTGTGAGTAGCTTCATTTGGGCCCTGGTACTCACTTCTACAGATGTGGTCAGGTATTGCTCATTAAAAAGAGAGACAGCTTCCTTTTCAGGCCCGCACAGAAAAGGGTGAGATAAGGAAACAGTCTCAAGTGAACACTTTGAATGGTCACTCTCTGGTTTTGGGAGAGCCATGCTAACCCTCAAAGGCACAGGTCCAGCCTGCTGGGGTAGCTGACACCGATGCTGTGTCACACAGGTCCTCGGCCTGTGCTACAGTAACGTCAACCCTGCACCCTGTGGTTACACAAGGACATTCCAGGCATTACCAGCCGCTTAGCCGTGCAGTTCATTTCCAGATCCAAACTCCACGGAGCACTCAGGGCTTGTTCTTGGAGCCTCTCTCTTAGCTTTATCTTATGCTGTCACCTCCCCCACCCCACCGAGAAGGACCATTTGGAAGATAAATGCTGCAGCATTAGATTCCACAGAGAAGACCCTGCTCTGTTCATCTCTTCTGCAGACCCTCCTTGGGGGAACCTACTGGAAGCCAGTGTGCTTTGCATAGCGGTGTGAACACTGCAGAGAGACAAACAGGAAGCCCTTCCGAGCTAGGCCATTCCTCGCCCAGGCATGGCCCCTCTTTGAAGAGACAGCGTTTTCCAACAGTTGACCCATGAGTGGGCATTCGTCTTGGCAGCTGAGAGCTTACGTCCGGTATCAGAGAACCGGGGTCCAGCACCTGCCTGCAGCTTCCTGCTAATGCAGACCTTGGTAGGCGGTGGTGACGACACAAGGGATTGAGATCCTGCCACCCCATGGGGGACCTGGGTTACGGAATGGTCTTTGCTTCAGCCTGGCCCAGCCCCAGCTGTCGTAGGCATTTGAGGAATAAACTAGTGAATGGGAGCTTGCTATTCTTTATAGTGTCTCTTTCTGTCTCTCTCCCTTTCTCTTTTTCTCTCTACCCCTCTCAAATAGATAGATAAATAAATAATTTTTTTTTCTAAAAAGTAAAGAAAAGAAAAACCACCCATCTGAGCCTGCCATAGACTCCACAGTGAAACGAATACCTATAGTTTAAGGTGCCCCCATTTTGGGTGCAGTGAGAGCTAACTGACACAGGCTCTGTGGTTTATTGGCATAAACGTCAACGTTCCCAGCTTCGAAGACGGCACCACCTGGCTCGTTCTCAGATGCTCACCCTCCATTCCTTCCTTCACTCGCTCCCTTGGAATTGTCTCTTAATGTGGAGCACCTAACATCGAAGCTGGAAGGGGAAGGCCATCGGAATGGGCTGAGGGGCCATCTGTTTCCCTTCCACAAAAGCCCTTGCAAAGCGCATTTCTTTCATCTTTGGTTGAATGCCACTCCTTTGTTTGCTAAGCTCCTCGTCTTCCTAAGAGCCACAACGGCATTGATTCCAACTTGTGACTGTCAGTGAAATATGAAACTCTATTGATTTGAAATTCAGGACTAGTTACAAGAGGGATGCTATGCATATTTTGAAGATGGACATTTTATTTCTTCTAGTTGAAGAGTAGCTGCAGGTCAACAATAGGATTCTTTTTCTGTTTGTTTTTCTGTGTACCTCAGTCAGCTTTCTCAGGCTGTCTTCCCCCAAACTGCGAAACACATTGTGCTGACTAATCATTTTCCTCTCCTATCCCACACTAATAAGCGTGCCAACGTGAAAACAAATATTATCTCCATTACCTAAGCATTGAGGACCGACATAGGGATGCTTCCAAATCCCCCAAAACATTAACAGAAACCTCATGGAAAAGAAGGAGATATTCTGAGTAAGAATTCACCGGAATCATTTTTCTTTTAATGAGTAGCGTTGACTGCTGGTTTTGAGTCTCACTGATAGCTTACCATTGTGTCTAAGACTCTCAGAATCTTGACGGTCACCCCTGTGCGGCCACGACTGAAGGCCTAACCTGCCCTTGGAGCAAAGCGTCATCGCAACACTGAAATGAAATCTCCCAGAGTGGCTCAAGTCTCTGCAAGGGGCTGGCTCAAGGTCAAGTTCATCTGAAGATGCAGAGGCCTAAAGATGTGGTGACCACTCGGGTAGGTGTTTCTCCCCTCCTTATTCACTGCTGCGTTCTTCTTAAGCCTCCCTGCAAGAGAAGCAGCTGTGGAGTCCTAAATCAGGCTGAGCACAGACGCTTCCTTCCCCTCCCGCCCCGGCTGCCTCCAGTGCTCAGAACTCCTGCCCGCTCCCAGAAGTCACTTCTGCCTCTCACTAGCGTTCACGACAGAGGGCGCAAGGTGCAGAGCCAGAGCCCCTCCGGTGTCAGGGAGGGAGGCAGGAGAGTAAAGCTGCAGTTTCCTCTGTCTCCCACACACAATTAGCTCCCCTCCCCTCCTCTGCACCACACTGGGGTAACTCCTGGGGTAGCACCTAATGGGCAGAGCTGGGTTCGGGAAGACTCTTGAAATGGAGGTGAGAAGCCTTCAGAACTTATTCCTGATATGTTCTTGGATTCCTTCCTTCCTTCTTCTGACAGCACCTGCTGGGCTAGGCCGACATCTGGTACCACTAAAGGGGACACAAACCCGAGACCCTGATGTCCAAGAACTGTGTGTCTTGATGGGGAACCCAGCAGACCCTGCTTCCCCCACCAACAGCCTTGCCGGTGACAGTGGGAAGGCAGAGATCAGATGAGCCCCTTTACTGGGATTCTTGTCACTAGTTGCACAAACAAATTGAATTCAATTACAAAACCAAAGCCTCTTTGGGTTCTAACCAGTTCATTAAGGATTTCAAAATACTGGGTTACAAACACAAAATGGTTTATTTCTCATCACTACCTCCCCCTCCTTGCTGCAATGTTTCTTCTCTTTTAGCATCCTTAACAGTGTCCCAGGATGAGGCCACGCCTTTCTAGTCACTCAGAAGTTCGAAGTGATGAGGCAATAAATGATGGTCCATTGCAAAGCTTCAGTGAAATCAGTCTCCATTTCCAGCCCATGCCCTCTGTGCAGACTCCAGCCCAGACCCTAAATGCTGACGGGTACGGCCAGGTCTGCTCTGGCAATGCCCACCATCCACTCCCACTCAGCTGCCCCAGTTGGGGTACAAGCCTAGCAGTGTATGTGGCCACTGCTGGTGTCATCTCTCGGGTGGTTCCTGCAGCTCAACCAGCTGTCTGGCTTGTGGTGCCTCTGAGTGGTGGCATCCATACACTCGCTCTCCTCTGAGGCCAAGTCTGGGCTCTTGGGAAAGCTTTGAAGGCTCAGCCATCTCAATCCGTGACATGGGATGCTTGGTTCTGGCCTGACCTCTCTCATTCCTTCCCCATGGCTCTCGGCACCAGGGCCAAACCCCCAGCCTCTTCCTGCTGTGTTCCCTGTGCCTGAAGGATGGGTACCAGAAAGATGGTTCAAGCCCGGCTATCGATCCAGAGTATTCACTGATCCACAGGAAACTCTCCATATGGTTGAGACTCAGGCTATTTCATTCCCATCCTTTTGTTCACCCCAACTCCCCTCCCTTGTCTCTCAGAGGGGGGAAGTCTCCCTTCCTTTCAGCCACCCCCAATCTTACAGCATTTTCCCAGGGTGCCATCCGACTTGCCTTCATGGTGAGACATCATTATCACACAGGGAAGAGGTGCCGGATGGTGGCCTGGGGTTGCAGGGCTGTGCCTTCACAGGCCTCTGGGACTGCAGGCCAAGGCCCTCTCTGGGACATGGGCCTGCATGATGCCTTTTGAGCAAAGATCGTGGTTGCCAGTCCGGAGCAACTGAAAAAGTGCAAGAGCGTGTACTCACTTGTCCCCCAGGGCTTCCATAACAGGTGACAAATAAGGAGGCTCCAACAGCAGAAATTTATTCTCTCCGTACTTTTGGAGGCCAGAAACCAAAATCAAGGTCACGGAGCCCACGCTTCTCTGAAGGCTCTAGGAAAGATTCCTCCCTTGCCCTTGCTCCAGGCTTTCCCCCATTCTTTTGGTCTGCGGCTGCACCAGCCAGTCTCTCTCTGCCCCCCACCCCCGTGTGTGTGTATGTGTGTGTGTGTGTTCTCAAAAGGACCCAGATCATTGAATCTGGGGCCCATCCTAATTCAGTATAATATTATCTTAACTAGCTACATCTGCCAGACCCTATTTCCAAGCATGATCATGTTCTGAGGCCCCGGCAGGTCATTAATTTCTTTG
The DNA here is from genome assembly GCF_051225735.1 of Oryctolagus cuniculus. Taxonomy (NCBI): domain Eukaryota; kingdom Metazoa; phylum Chordata; class Mammalia; order Lagomorpha; family Leporidae; genus Oryctolagus; species Oryctolagus cuniculus. Next base: position 9,405,376 of record NC_142870.1, on the reverse strand, counting down.
GGACACTATTCAACCCAATACTGACATGTTATAGAAAACATTCTTGTCGCTTTCTTTGGGACAGAAGCATCAGAGAGAAAATTTGAAATGTGTCCTTTTCCCTGAAGGGCTTCAAGGGAGATCAGCTTTAGTGATGGTAATGGGATGGATCCAAGAAATTATCTTGGGATCTGTAGAGGAAAGGGAGAGCAAAGGTGGAGGGGAAGTAGGCAGTTGTGGCCAGGTAGGGACCAGTGCCATGGTGCAGGGGGTTGAGATGCCCCTGACACACCAGTATCCCATATGAGCGCCGGTTCATGTCTCTGCTACTCCACTTCCAGTCTAGCTCCCTGCTAATGTGCCTGGGAAAGCAGCAGAAGATGACCCAGGTACCTGGGTCCCTGCACCCATGTAGGATAACTGGATAGAGTTCTAGGTCATGGCTTTGTCCTGGCCCAGCCCCAGCCATTGCTGCCACTTGAGGAATGAACCAGCACATGGAGAATCTCTCTCTCTCTCCTTCCCTTCCTCCCTCGCTCCCCTCTCTGTAACTCTGCCTTTCAAATAAATAAAATAAATACTTTTTAAATTATGGCCATGTGGATGATTGGCTCAAAATGATGCCTTTAGATTCTTCTATTACCCTAGACCCAGGAATGCCCAAGTCCTCACTCCCAGACACTGATCCTCCACTCCCTCCAGCTCCCACCCAGTGGGAGCACAGTACCATGAAGGCTGCCCTGTCTTCCTCAATCGGCCCCTAACAGGGGAGAGGAGAAGCCATCACCCATCTCTGGCAGGAGAGATCCTTGCACAGATGTGATAACGTTCTTGGTGTATTCTCGCATGCAGTCGGGGTCATACCCACGTGTTATTGCCTCTAGCCCTACTGGAATTACAGAACACCGCTCAGTGGGCCTTCAGCTGGCTGGGATCCACCCGTTAGAATGGGGAGAACATTCTAAGCCTCAAAACCCACTTCTAACCACACCTTTCTATAAGGCGGGGATTCCCTATACTACTTCTCTGTTCTATGATAATGGGGTAAGCGTTTCGATGTTCCACTTGGCACATCAAGCCAGAGACTGCGTTGGAGACTAAGGGGCTGGTGTTGGAAAACTGTCATTTCCACAGCATTCGCAGCAGGCATGTGCAGTCTCCTCAACATGCTGATGGCATTTCTTTATACACACACCCAGAAGCGAGATTGCGGGAACACTGGATGGTTCTACTTTTAATATTTTGCAGAATCTCTGTGATCTTTTCCATAATGACTGCGGCAATTTGCATTCCCCATTAAGGGAGGACAAGGGTTCCCAATTCTCCACGTCCTCGCCAGCACTTGCACTCCTTTGTCGTTTTTATAGCAGTCAACCTAAGAAATGTGAGGCCATCTCATGTGGGCTTTGTGTACCCTGATGATTAGTGATTTTGAGCACCTTTCATGTATCTGTTGGCCATTTTCATGGTGTTTTTTTTTTTTTTTTTTTACAGGCAGAGTGGACAGTGAGAGAGAGAGACAAAGAGAAAGGTTTTCCTTTGCCGTTGGTTCACCCTCCAATGGCCACCGCGGCCGGCACGCTGCGGCCAGCGCACCTCACTGATTAGAAGGCAGGAGCCAGGTGCTTCTCCTGGTCTCCCATGGGGTGCAGGGCCCAAGCACCTGGACCATCCTCCGCTGCACTCACAGGCCACAGCAGAGAGCTGGCCTGGAAGAGGAGCGACTGGGACAGAATCCGGCGCCCCAACCGGGACTAGAACCCGGTGTGCCGGCGCCGCAAGGCAGAGGATTAGCCTATTGAGCTGCGGAGCCGGCCTTCATGTTTTCTTTGTAAAAATTTAGATTCAGATCCTTTGCCCATTTCTTAATCCATCAGTTTGTCTTCTTTTTTTTTTTTTTTTCTATCTCAATGCCTGTATTAAAAAAAAAAAAAGAGAGAGAACTTAGCTCAACCAATCAGAAGCAGTCAACTAACCCAGCCAGGAGCTTTCCAGTGGGATAGGCCAAATAAGGTCAATACTTTATAACTGTAAACAATCAGAGTTCTTTGCTTACCTTCAGGTTTGTCCTGTAAAAGCTTCCTTGATTCCAGCATTGGAACTCCTGTTTTCTCAGTGGGCTCTTTTGTGCCTCGGTTTACCTTTTCAACAACACCGACAGCCGCACTGTCTTTTCAGAGCAGAGACAGCCCTGTTCACAAGGATGGCTCCTCGTGACAGTGGCAACGCGCTCCCATCCCCACCCAGCTGAACAAGACCTGGGGGATGAATTGGGCCTGATTCCCAGCAGGTCAGGGGACCTTACACTCTCCTTAGCTTCTTCATAGACTTAAGAATATGAAGAAACATTCCAGAAAAGTGCACACACCAGCATTATTGTGTGCACAACGGGCATTTTTTTTTCAGTCCCTGAAGTGTCCCCTTATAGCCTCTGCTCCATATTTTCCTAACAGGGGTGATGTCATCATCCCCAAGGGAGGCCAGAAAGATCTTACTATTTTTTATGTATTCAGCTCAGATGTATATACAGTATATAAAAGACTTACAGTTTATCTCTGATATAATTCCATGGGATAAATAGCATCTTTCTGGCCTGGATGTTTAGCCTGGCAGTTAAGATGCCCACCGCCTACATCAGGAAGGCTGGGTTTGGCACCAGACTCTGGCTCCTGACCACAGCTCCCTGCCCTGGGATGCAGCAGTAATGGCCCTGGGTCCCTCCCACCCACATGGGAGACGTGAGTTAGGTTCCCAGTCTCCGGTTTCAGCTCTGGCCCAGGCCTGGTCATTGCAACTCTTGGAGGAATGGACCAGTAACTAAGAGCTCTGTCTCTCTGTCTCTCAAATAAACTTAAAAGCATCTTTTAATAATCTCCTTAGGGGCATATAATGAAAATGAGATGGAAACATATCAATGTAGACAGTAATACTCCATGGCGAAAAGAGAGTAAGGATTGAGACAGTGATAATTCCCTGTGTCTTGTCCTGGCTGGCAGTTACACAGATGTGTTTATTGTATCCACAGTCATGAGTATGTGCAGAAGAGCTGCACAGTTTACTGAAGGTGGGCATATTTCACCAAAAGCAACGTTTACCAACAATTAGAAAACTAGAATTTGGAGTTTGACACCTTTAGTTAAAGGCGTTGTCATGGTGTAGTGAAGAACAGACGCTGGACAGACACCTGGCCTCACACCTGGGCTCTCTCTAAGCTCCCTCTTTCCCTTGGGGTGTGATCTTGATTAAGTAACAACCCCCTGAGCCTCAGTGTTCTCATCTGGAAAATGGGTTTACCAACACGACCTGCTTCCAAGTGCTGGGAGAAAGAATAAATGAAATTTTACATGTGGAGTGCTTAGAACAGTGTAGGCAACGGCAGGTATGTCAGAAGTTTCACTGTCTTTTTTATCTAATTATTTATTTGAGAGGCAGACAGAGAGAGCTCCTATTCACTAGTGCAGGACACAAATGCTTGCAATGGTTGGAACCAGGCCAGGCTGAAGCTGGGAGCCAGGAGCTCAGTCTAGGTCTTCCACATGTAGGGAAGGAACCCAATTACTTGATCCCTCACCACTGCCTCCCAGGTTGCACATTAGCGGGAGTGAGGACCTGGAGCCAGGTGTTGAAACCAGGTACTGCAATGCAGGACATGGGTGCTTAGCTGTTCCGCCTGTTCACGTCTGCTGTCTTGTCATGGCTCCTTCTGCCTTGTCTCTCTCTGCCTTGATGCTCAATTTCTGAAGAACAGGAGAGAAAACCACCAGCGGTTATCGTTCCCCAGCCCTCCGTGTGGCGAGCAGCAGAAGCTGGATGATCCAAGTGTTGTGGTTAAAGTTGTGGAATCATTTACTTTCTTGTGGCATTTTGATACAGTTCAGAATTATTGATCTTGGTTTCCGGGAACAATATAGTTACATATTAGATACTTTCAGGCCAAATTTTGTTTTCTCCTACAAGGAAAAGGTAAAGGGTCATGATTTCCTGGTCTTGACGTAGAAGAATGGCCGGCTCAGAGTCAGGAGCCCACGGGCACTGTTCAGCCTCTGATGGCCACCAGCAGAGGGATTTAAAAGAAATAGGTAATTTTTCTCACACAGGCCTGTGTTCTCCGTGTGGACAGTGAGGAATCTGGACTCGCCGACCTCCAAGGTTCTTCCTGTTTGGTGTTCTCACGAACAATCATCACAATGACAACAGCGAGAGCAGCTTTGATGTGTGCCAGACACCAGTCAAGTGCCCGAGTCAATTCAGCCCCCACGATTGGGCCCTCTCATTATCCTCACTGTTTACATGGAAACTGAGGCATAGGGCCCCTAATATTTGTAATTTCTAGAATCACTCTTTGGCCAGAAGTTGTGTTCTTAACCATTATGTGGCACTGCCATGTCCAAGTGCAGTTCTCTTAACTGCAAAGACTCAGTACACTTCCCATAGAGCCCTGTGTGTGCCAGTCCTGGCATCCTCGTGCCTCTGTGCCATCCTAAGACAGTCCCTCTCCTTGACCTTCCAGAAACAGCTCAACACCCACTCTTCTGAAACCCTGTTGTGGCTTGCACCAGCAGCCATCACCTCTAATTTCACACACAGCTCAATCCTGACTGTCAGTGCTGGCCATAGTACACGGTGTTGGTTACTATGATTTTGTATGCCTTGCCCCATGCCCTCAGGTATGGGATTAGCCTTCAAGGTGATAGACTGTTTTCTATGGGTATGCACTTGCTCCCTGCAGGAGAACAGAGCAGGGTTCAGGAAATACCATCACATCAGGACATCAGGACCATGGCATCAGGACAACCGATTGATTTGGTTGATAGGATATGGGAGGGGGAGATGAGGAGAAGGCTGGGACTCCTGGGTTCACAGCTGTAGGAACTGGATGGACAGAAGCATGGTGAACCAAGAAAGAACACAGAGGAGGAATGCACTTGGGCAGGGAAGACAAGAGCAGGAAACAGAACGGGCTTATTTCTGCACCAGACGTGAGAATCCAGCACCGGACATGCACCAAGTCACCGCAGCCCTCCTGGAGGGCTCTGGGCTCACAGCAGGCACCTGGAGGGGCAGCCCATCACTCACAATGCCATTTCCATGTTTACCTTTTTGAAATATTAATGACCCTGAGTGGCTCTGTTCTGCTGACCATGGACATGGCACCTGTCCCTAGAGGAGATGGAGGCAGAGCAGATGAACTCAGGGCCTGGGATTGGAATTCCATCAGCCTTTGGGTCAATGGAAATCCTATACGCCATGACAGTGACACGGGACCACATCTTGATTTATTTCACTTCAGAAGTGTGGTGGAATTGTGTTCTTGGGACAGAATTCCATTCCAGTTCTAACGCAAACTGTCCCACTATGACTATGGGACAGATGACGCACCAGCAGACTCGGGGTCTCCAGTGGACAGGCCACACTCCACAAGCAGCCACACCAAGTCCGCTAGGAACTAAAATGCCAAGAAACAAGTGTCATGGCCTGACCCAGGTAGCTCCCAACCCTGTGCCTAGGAGGGAAGTAATTTTAAGATTTAGAGCTGGCGCATACAGGCGCACAGGTGTACCTGCTCTGTGGCTCTGTGTTGGAACCCAGTTGCTAGTAGTGTCAGAAGCACACTTGAGCCACCAATGTGTACGTCTCTGCTATCAGCACTGTCTAGAAAGAGCCCATACCTCACAAGACTCTCGTAGGAGCAGGGGAGGAGAGGTTACACGTTCTGGCAAGATGGACAGGAGCCAAGGGTTCAGGAAGAACAGCCAAACTGCAAAGGTTGAGAACTATGATGTCACTACTCTCATAATTGCTGAAACACTTGGAAACCTCAGAGGAGGAGGCCAGGCTTAGTGCACAAAGGAGTGAAGCCCAATGTGCCTCTAGCCCTGGAGCATTTGCACGTCCAGCTGCACCCGGCCTGCTCACTAACTACTGCCTAGCATTGTGGATTCCATATGACTAAAGGCTGCTTGGTGCAAGCCATCTGGGGTGAACACACGCTGAGATACACTGCAACAGTCCCGACAGGTGTCCATCAACATCCCTTCGACCTTTCCTTCTCAGTGCCTCTGGCCCCACTTCCACCTCCCAGCACCTGCATCTCTTTGCCCAGTGGCTTGCTCTGGCCGCCACAGCCTGATCTGCTCATCAACATTACAGGTCAGAAGTAGCAGCAATTAACGCCTGGAGCAGACTTCACCCTGGGAGTACTGGGGACTGCAGAGTCGAGACCCTGAGATGGAAAAACTCTGCACTTCACGTGTAACTCTGTTTCCCAGGGATCTTCAGGGAGAAGAATCTCTGCATTCTCACAAAATTAACCTGCTAAACTCAAATCCTTATCTCAGGATTTGCTTATAGAGAAAAGTGAACCTGATACATGTTTACGAGCAAACACACACACACGCACACACACATATATGCACGTGTAAACAACTTTATAAAAGGCTTTAAATTTTGCAGCAGGCTTTGGTTACATTATTCAACTTTGCTATTCTTTTTTTAATAAAAGATTTATTTATTTATTCAAAAGGCAGGGCTACAGAGAGGTTGAGGCAGAGAAAGAGAGAGAGTTCTTCCCTCTGCCAGTTCACTCCCCAAATGGCCATAATAGCTGGAGCTAAGCAGATCTGAAGCCAGGAGCCAGGAGCTTTCCCTGGTATCCCATGTGGGTTCAGGGGCCCAAGCACTTGGGCCATCCTCCACTGCCTTCCCAGGCCACAGCAGAGAGCTGTATCGGAAGTGGAGCAGCCGGGACTAGAACCAGTGCCCATATGGGATGGCGGCACTGCAGGCAGTGGCTTTATCTGCTATGCCACAGCACTGGCCCCTGCTATTATTCTTATCATTCCATTTTAAAAGTAAAGAAACTGAGTCACAGAGAGGATGACAGATAAGCAAAAGTCATATAGCAGACTTAATGCCACTATCAACTACTACCAATGCTTTTGGTTTTTCCACCAAACCAGTGCTACCCAACGAAGGAGGAACCAAGGAAATGACACATCAGAGAGTCAATGTGTCTTGGTGAAAACTAAAATTTCTGTAAGAGAGGACACACTATTACAACAACTTTTGGCCTGAATTGTTACCTACCCATCTCCAGTAACGTCTTTCTTGTCATCTTCTGGTAAGCGTTACAAACAAGAGTAGGTGTTCAATAAATACACGGCAGATGGATGGACAGACGGATGGATGGATGGATGGATGGATGGATGCTCATCATCAGTCCACAGTGAAAGTTTGAGCCTGAATAAGAACAAGGCTGGAGTTACAACTTGGCAAATGCATTCTGCATGTAACCCATTGACTATTGTATTGTCTGTTCACCAACACCAAAGACAGCTGAGAGAATGTGTATGAGAAAGTCATCTATTGACGGTCTCAAACCAGAAGAGAACCCGGGAGTGAGTCTCAGTCATCAGGGTCTGGGTGGGTTCTCATAGTTCAGGGAAAACAAAAGCTACCGGGGACTCTTGGTGATTCCCTGGAAACAGTTAGTTATCCTAGGGGTTAAGATGCCCACCTCCCATATCAGAGTGGCTGGACACTATTCTCAGCTCCGGCTCCTGGCTCCAGTTTCCTTAAATGCAGACCCTGGGAGGTAGCAGTGATGGTTTAAGCAACAGAGTTCCTGGCTCCCAGCTCCCAGGCATTTGATTGGTGAGTGAATCACCAAATGGGCGCTGTCCCTGTCTATCTGTCTCTGCCTCTCTGCCTTTCAAATTAATAAATATAAGAATAATAAATATAAGAATAATATTAGATAATAATAAATATAGGAATACTGACTTCTCGTCAGTAGTTCAGTATTGTAACTCCCTAGTACCCTGGATACCATGTACTCCTTGGGTAATTCTGGAGGCATCACAGGCATTGTGATGCCCTGAGCTGGGATTAAAGGATCGTCTTCCGCTCCAATTTATTGTCAGGATTTGCTTTGTGTGTCCATATCACAAATACACAGGGGCTTGTGGAGGAAGCAGTTCACACCCACCCTGAATAGACAATGGATGTGTCATGTCTTTGAGTAGGAGGGGAAGTTAATGGTCCAGACAAAACCTTTAACCACAGACCCCATGCATCAATTTCTTACAGTGCAACCAACAGAATGCTGATCCGGAATTTGTTTGAATGCTTCCTGCTATGGGGAGTTCTCTACCTCCTGTAACTGTTCATTCATTTTTGAATAGTTTGGTTATGCAGATCTTAAGGGTTCCAACTCCAATAACTTGAGCCACGAGGATTAGGTCCAACCCCCTAGTGCCATAATGGCTAATAGAGTATTAAGAAACAAATAGCATGTCTACTCTAAGACAAGCATCCTCCTTATTCCTTCAAATATTCATGCTGTAGAGGTGGATTAGCTCGTAGCATCTAGGTTGATGGCCCTTGGACTAACCTTTGCTTATCAATGCTTCTCTCAGAATATGGTATGGAATTCAACCTTCCGGTTGTGGTCTAACAGAACTGGAGAGGGTTTATCACACCCTTTATTACAGACAACCTACCTCCGTTATTGCTTTCTAAAATCACATTAGCTGGTCTGGTAGCCACATCCAATTGATCTAAAACTCAATTAAAATCCCCAAGTCTTTTTTCACTGGGAATGTCTCTCTGTGTAGCCATTGATCCCGTTATCAGCACCCTTTGAATAAAGCCATTCAACCAGGGTGTGAATTACATAACATCCCAGGCTACATCTTGGCATTTCTCCACCAGCTCTGCATAGACACGGGCTTACTGCTTCTCCCTCTGTTCACTGGTCTTGAGTAAGGCTCTCCACAAGGCCCCACTCCACCCCTGCAGGGACACCATCATGGCACTCTTAGAGACCACGGGATCTGATCAGAGCCTCAAAAAGACCCGGCAGATAACACTTGATTTCCAAAGAGTGGGCCTGTGTCATTGCTCTTGTCATGAATGTCACCTCCTCCCAAACGGACACAGAAAAGGGAAAAGCGGGATGTTCCCAGCACACGCAAGCAAGGAAGAGGCTTCTGTCTACCCCGACAATCTGCTATTTTAAGAAGATTTTAATCCATTTACATTTATGTATTTTTATTAATTTATTATTATTGTATTTTCATTTTCATTATTTAGTTTTTCCTTGATTCCTACTTTCTGGTTTGTTTTTGTTCTTTTTTACTCACTTTTCCTTTCTACTCTTAGAATTACATACAATACTTCCATGTTTTATTAATAGAGTATTAAGTATAATGATCGTTTTTCATATTCTGAAGTGAACAAATATCTCTGCTCATCTCCAAGATAAAGATCTTGGACCACTCACTTATTCTGCTTTTCTACCAGCCATGATATTGCTGTCTAGTATTCTAATTCTTTTTCATTTTAATAGCCCCTCAAAACTATTGATAGTAATATTAGATTTAGAAAATATTTTTACCACTGTATTTAAGATACAAAGAAAGAAAGAGAGAAAGAGAGAGAGAGAGAGAGAGAGAGAGAGAGCTCTCCCCTTTGCTGACTCACTCCTTAAATTCCCACAGTAGCTGAGGCTGAGACTGGGACCAGGGATTCCAATCCAGCTCCTCCAGGTGGGTCTCTGGAACCCAATAACACGAGACCTGCCTCCCGGGGTCTGCATTGTCAGGAAGCTGCAGTCAGGACACAGTGCAGGAACTGAACCCAGGCACTCCTGTATGGTCCTCAGACATCTGAGCCTACAGGCTAAACTTCCCCTTCAACCTCTCTGTCTTTGTATGTCTGGAAATGTCTTCATTTTTGCTTTACTATAGAGCAGGGAGTAAAGCCATTTATTAAGAGGGTTTTGAGGGAAACAAAAAGAGTGGATATGAAAATGAGATTTCCTTGTCAGAGGCTCTGCCAGTAACCTAGGCTCCTAACAGCTGGGAACAGCGCCCCGCCCTCTTGAATAATCACTTAAATGAGTGTAGATGACGTCATCCGTCAGCGTTCTCCAGAGAGACAAAACCAATAGGTGACAGAGATAGATAGATAAATGATGGCTAGAGTTGATGGTGATACAGAGAGAGGGAGATGATGGAGAGAGAGAGAGAGAGAGAGAGAGAGAGAGAGAGAGAGAGAGAGAGAGAGAATGGGCTCATATGGTCGTACAGGACTAACGGTCCCATGTCAGGCTTCCTCAAAGCTGGAGACCTTAGAAGGCTGGCTGCGCAGCTCAGTCCAAATCCTTAGGCTTGAGAACAGGTGTAAGTCCTGGAGTCCTAGAACCGCAGCACCAGAGACCTTGACCTTCTGAGGTCCAAGCACAGAAAAAAGAAGAGCGTTCTCCAGCGCCAGGAGGAGGGCCATTTGCTTTTCCCATTTTTGTTCTGTTTTGATCTCTCGCTCTCAGGTAAATGGTGCCTGCTTACTCTGAAGGTGGAGCGTCCCAATATGGTCCCCAGAGACTCCCATACCAATCTCTAGGATCACCCTCACAGACACACCCCAAAGTAATACTTTGCCACTTTTCGAGATCTTTCGTAATCTATTCAAGCTGCACCTAAAATTCACCATCACAGATTTGAATTTGCTAGTGGCTTTACCTTACAATTTGAAAATAGTATTCAATTATTTTGTGATGTCTGTTGTTGCAATGAGAACTGTGATACCAGTTGAACTGCCATTGGCTTTTAGATGTATGAAAGGTTTTCATATCATCTTTCTTGTTCTGTGGCTTTCCTGTATAAGGTGTTGGTTAACCTATGCATCCTCCTGAAGTTTTAGGGCATTAAAAAGCAAACTGGTTCTGTGATTTTAAATGTGGAAAATCCCCCACCACTACTGTAAAAATATTATCTTTTCCCATTTGTTCCATAATTTCTTTCTGGAACTCCTTTTAGCCATATTTTAGAGTCTTTCATTTTATGTTCATTGTCTCAATTTATGTTCCATATTTGTTATCTCTGAGTTGCATTCTAAGCGATTTTATCAGCTTTATCTTTCTTCAGCTGCATTAGCCGTGTTTTGGTTCTTCCTCATCCCCACCTCCTTTTATTTCATCTTGCATTGTAAAATAAGTTCTTGATTTTGTCACCTTATACATTTCCATCATGCATATTTTCCAATTCCTTGGACAAAACTCTTCTCTATAGTTTTTTGTGGATTTTGCTGCATCTGTTGGGTGTTTCTCTCAGGGGTAGATGGTTTTAGGTACATAAGAATGTAGGACCTCGCACAGTGTGTGAGATGCGGCTTTTCTTTGGCATGTGTTGTTTCCTGAGAACATTCTATCCCTATGCCCTGGGTTGGGCTACACAGGTGGCCCAATGTCTAACTTTTTTTTTTTTTTTTTTTTGACAGGCAGAGTTAGACAGTGAAAGAGAGAGACAGAGAGAAAGGTCTTCCTTTTCCGTTGGTTCATCCCGCAAATGGCTGCTACAGCTGGGGTGCTGCGGCAGGCACGCTGCCCCAATCTGAAGCCAGGAGCCAGGTGTTTCTCCTGGTCTCCTATGCAGGTGCAGGGCCCAAGCACTTGGGCCATCCTCCACTGCCTTCCCGGGCCACAGCAGAGAGCTGGACTGGAAGAGGAGCAACCGGCACAGAATCCGGCGCCCCAGCTGGGACTAGAACCCCGGGATGCCGGCGCCACAGGCGGAGGATTAGCCAAGTGAGCCGTGGCGCCGGCCCCAATGTCTAACTTTGGCTTCTGCAGATGCATGGAATCCACCTGTTCCGGGGCAGTCTCTATGCATGGTCCAGAATGCAAAGCTCACATCTAGCTCTGGTGGGTGGAGCTTTCAATGCCTGCAGCAGTGGCAAGACAGTCCTTGCTCCTGGGAGTTCAGTCCCACCTTCTACCATCTCAGGGCTTTGCAACCTAGACCCACCCCCCGCCCCTACCACCACCTCAGTGCACGGTGCAGCCCAGGCTGTTGGTGGATGCCTACCCCGGAGTCTCCAGACTTCTGCTCCAGCTCAGGCTTCTTGTTTCTGGCACCTGAAGGTCTTCACCTAGAGAGCCCCTTCTGATTCTTGAGCTCATAGGTTGATTTTCACATTTTTGTTCTTTCTGGAATAGGAGGGCTCTGTCCCAATTACCTCATTTCTTCTGGGCCAGAAGAACTTTGGAACTGAAAAGAACTGGGGGCTGGCGCTGTGGCATAGTGGGTAAACCCGCCGTCAGCAGTGCTGGCATCCTATATGGGAGCCAGTTTGAGACCAAGCTGCTCCACTTCTGATCCAGCTCTCTGCTGTGGCCTGGGAAAGCAGTAGAAGATGGCCCAAGTGCTTGGGCCCCTGCACCTGTGTGGGAGACCCAGAGGAAGCTCCTGGCTCCTGGCTTCAGGTTAGCCCAGCTCTGGCCCTTGCAGCCATTTAGGGAATGAACTGGTAGATGGAAAAACTCTCTCTCTCTCTCTCTTTCTCTCTCTCTCTGCCCCTGCCTTCTATAACTCTGCCTTTCAAATAAATAAATAAATCTTAAAAAAAAAGAAAAGAAAAGAAAGGAGCTGATTTATGGGCAGTGCTCTCCCCTAGGCCTTTGGCTGGTGTCTCTACTCCCATGTGCTACAGGAGCAAGTGAAGGCCCTTGCAGTGAGCGAAGCAGACAACACATGCAGTAGGACAGGAGCCTGACCTCGTGCAGGGTCTGAAGGGAAAGCCCCCTAGGATTCAGCAATTCCAATCCCCTCATTGAACACTGGTCATGGAACTGGCCCCGTCCTCATCAGTCCAGCGAAAGGGAGGTTTCCACTCGCGTGTTCCTGGCCCCCAAGTGACATAACTCGTATTAGAGGAAGCGCCGTTTTTCTTGGAAATATAATTTTGCAAAGAGGGCTCTGCTGGCACGTCCTCACGCTCACCCTACCTCTGGTCAGAAACTCCGAGCAGTTGTGTATGTATGCAAAGCTGAATGAGCCCCCAGCCAGGGCGCTCAATAATATACAATAGAAATGTTAACTGCAGTATCGATTTTTTATTATGTTTGTATTGCCTGTTTAATTTTATTTTCCTTGCAGGAAACTTTTTAATCAAAAATCCAGTTATTGAAAAACCCCATGAGCCAACTCACACTGGTGAGACCAGAGGGAGCAGGAACATTCGATTTCTCCTGCTCACTCCCTTTCCACCTTCACCCACCCCCGGCGAGAGCTCCTGCGAGTAAATGCGTGTGACCTTCAGCTCCACAGAGGTTAACCTACTCTGATTAACTTTTCCATGTTATTCCATTAAATAAAAACAGTTTTGACACCCAGAGACTAAAGCATCCTAGAGATAATACAATAACCCTATGCAATCATTTCAAATTGGATTGTAATAATTCATTTAGGTGACCATACATATTTGTTATATGTAATATGAAACATCGCAAAATGAAATCAATAGAAATGTTTCTTGTTAATGAAGATATACTGGGCTGTTATGTGTGGGCTGCGGACTCAATACCACAGAAATCTTATTTGTATTATAAATTTCAGGGGATCCTGAGAGTTACAAATGAAGATAGCATTTCTTAAAGAAGCGATGGCTGGTCATTTAGAAAATTATATCATAAATTTTATGTCATTTCTTGGTCTTTCAAGGTCTTTGCACAGCAACATGGTCTTCTAATTCAGGTAAAAAAAATTCTGGGTGAGTGATTACCTTCAACTGTTTGCAAATGAACTTTTACCCAAAATTATATTTGAAAATTGCATATTTCAAAAAAATGAGCAATGAGAAATTTGAAGATTTCATCCCACAACATTCTAATACACACTTTAGGATGTTTCCTTCCTCTTAACATAAAAACTGGAGATACAGCTGTAGAGGTATATATATACATATATATATAGGCATAAATATAGGAGTACTTCAAAAAGTTTGTAGCAGAAATGAATTCAAAGATCAGCTTACAGTGCAAAAATTTTTGAGATTCATGCATTGTTTTTCTTTTTAAAATTTATTTATTTGCAAGGCAGAGGAGAGAGAGAGAGAGAAATTTTCCATCTGCTGGATCACTCCCCCAAATGGCCACGTGGCCAGGACTGGTATGGACCAAAGCCAGGAGCCTGGAACTCCACCCAGGCCTCCCACATGAGTGGCAGGATCCCAAGCACTTGGGCCATCCTCCTCTGCTTTCCCAGGCAGGAAGCTGGATTGGAAGTGGAGCAGCCGGGACTCGAACCAGTGCCCATATGGGATGCGTTACTGGTGCTGGCTTAACCTGTTGTGCCACAACATCAGCCCCACATTGTTTCTTTTCAAAATCAGCATTTTCTGAAACTTTCTGAGGACCTGCTCATATATAGCCACAAACACATACAAACCTTGAGACTTGGAACTTCACTAAAAATCTCTCTTTATCTTCATCTATAATATATAGTTTCATGTTATCTGGGGTACGGCATATACTTATTTACACATACAAATAGATAAAATATGAGTTTTAAAAAGTTCCATTATCTAAACTCTTTCACATTATTTTTTATTTGAGAGACACAGAGAGAGCTCCCGTCTGCTGGTTCACTCCCCAAAAGCCTGCAACAGTCCAAGGGCGTCGAAGGCAGGAGCCAGGAACTCAACCCAGGTCTCCCCCGTGGGTGGCAGGAACTCAGTTAGTTGAACCATCACTACGGCCTCCTAGGCTCTGCCTTATCAGGAAACTGGAATTGGAACCACAACCAGGATTTGCACAAGGCACACCTATATGGAATGCAGTCATCCCAACTGATGATCTAACTGCTAGGCCACTTTCCCACCCCTCACATAGTGTTTTTTTTTTTTTTTTTTAAGATTTATTTATTTATTTATTTATTTGAAAGGCAGAGTTACAGAGAGGCAGAGGCAGAGAAAGAGAGAGAAAGGTCTTCCACCTGCTGGTTCACTTCCCACATGGCTACAATGGCTGGAGCAGGGATGATCCAAAGCCAGGAGCCAGGAGCTTCTTCCAGGTCTCCCACGTGGGTGCAGGGCCATCTTCTACTGCTTTCCAGGCCACAGCAGAGAACTGGATCAGAAATGGAGCAGGCGGGACTTGAACTGGCGTCCGTATGGGATGCTGGCATTGCAGGTGGCGGCTTCACCCGCTACACCACAGCACCGGCCCCTCATATAGTGTTTTAAAATGCTCATTGTTGCAGTAAATTCTTTTGTATTTTGTACAACATTATGGTGAAATTTCAGTGAAGAGTTGGTACGTATCTGCAACAGGGACAAAGAATTGGTGAGGCCGTGGATTGAGTCCATCCGTGCTCCCATTGTAGAAATTCACGCTCTTTACTGTGGTGAGATCATACACCTTGAACAAAGTCTATAAGGATGACCTCCACCCCTAATGAGAAGGGAGGATTAGAAAATGCAAATGGAGGGCACAGAGCTGTGGCAAAGCCAGTAAATCTGCCACCTGCCGGAATCCTATATGGGCACTGGTTCGAGTTCTGGCTGCTCCACTTCCAATCCAGCTCCCCGCTAATGCACCTGGGAAAGCAGTGGAAGATAGCCCTAGTGCTTGGGCCCCTGCACCCGCATGGGAGACTGGGAAGAAGCTCCTGGCTCCTGGCTTTGGATCGGCACAGCTCTGGCCATTGCAGCCATTTGGGGAGTACGGAAGACCTTTCTCTCTGTCTCTCCCTTTCCCTGTCTGTAACTGTGCCTCTCAAATAAATAAATAAAATCTTACAAAAAAATAAAAATAAAATCAGAAACTACAATTATCTCTATTTCGAGGTTCTGCTCCACCAATTCTCACCTATGTACTCAGTCTGTTATTTTTCACTTCTTAAATACTTCTTTGCATCCTCACAGTTATCTGGGACCTCTCCCCTCCTCCTTGCTCTGCCCCTCCCTGATAATATGTCCAATCACAGCCTACCAAAAAAAAAAAAAAAAAAAAGGCGCTTCTCTGGGCCCCAGCTTCCCTGTAGCCGCGTATCCCCCTCTTCTCTTCTCCAGGGAACTGCCTTGAGGGCACAGCTTACGCTTCTCTGGGCTTCTGCCCCTCCCTCACACTCCCCAATTCTACCACCACCATCCGTGAAGCGGCTCTGACTGAGGTCCACAACACCCCACGACTTTCTAAATCCTCTTGAGCAGTCTCTGTCTTTATCAGTTCAGAATCCCCACTCTGGAGACATTTCCTTTCCTGGAACACCAAGCTTTGTGGCTGCTGCATTTCAGCCTCCACCAAAAGTCCCTCACTGTCCGTCTCTTCCTCTTTTTAAACAATGGACTCCAGCATTCATAAAAACACAGAGTAGGTCTTCTTCTTTGGTTCTCTTCTTGTCTCTCCCTGTAGAATTGCCCTTGGTAGTCTCTTTGGTTGTTTGATGTCCCCTAACCCCTGCGAGTGGCCAAGGCAAGATCATCCCCACCTCTTGTCCTGATCTGCACTACAGGTGTTCACACAACTTGACCTTGAGGCCTCCCGGCAGGTTCTCCTCCTCCTCCTCCATTATCAGTGTAGTTTATCTGTCTTGCCAGCCAAGTCAGAGACACATTTACACTTCCAGCCACACCCTGCTATCCATCTCAACAATGTCTGTACTCTGTCCCTTTCTCCCTCTCTATCCACCTCTAAGCAGGGCTTTGCAGGATCTTCCTCCATCTCCAGTCTTGCTCTAACTTCCAACCCAACTCTGTACACATTGGTTTCTTTATATAATTGAAGTCCATGGTAAGGGGTGGGTCCCCCCCGAACTCACCATAAGGTCCGGACTGTAACATGGGATATCACCCCTGGTCAGTCCCACCTCCCCCAACCATAAACCTTCCGCCATTACAAGCTGGGCCACCTCTCGGCCTCCCTCAGCCATGAGGCTAACTCTAGCAAATCTTCAATCAAGGCTCCTCTGGTGTGCTTGCTTCTCTGACAACCTTGCCAGGTCTCAGGTCTCTGGTGATGCTGCCTCCCCACCCATGGCTGTCACAGCCCTTACCACACTGCTGCTGCTGGCCGCGTGTGTGTCTCCCTGACCCATCTGCGCACGCCCAGAAGACAGGGCCTGCTCTGGCTTGCACAGGAGCAGGATTTAGTGCATTTCCTGTATCAAGCATGTGCCCAGGAAGTACTCAATAGCCTCTGACTCAAGAACTTGTTCATTTGCACACAGATGGATTTAATGCACTGGGATTTAATAGATTTTTAAAAATCAATAATACAATGAATGATCAGGGGAAAAAAAAACCGCCAATAGCACAGTGTTCAGAATAATTTAAACTAACACCTAAATCCAAGAGTTGTTATTTCAGTTGTTTTAAAACAGGTCAAGTGAAGTTGGTGTTATAATTACCCTCATGTCCTCTAAAGCTGTTACTCAGGAACCCCTAGACAGATAATCAAACGTTCAGTTAAGAGGCTGAATGTTCCTCTTAGCTCACAAAACTGGAGGCTGATTTCTGCACATCAGGTGGCCCCCTGATAATAGTTACACCTGGGCATGACACTGAAGTGGCGTACACGGCGCTATATGTGATGATGGACGTGAAGGGGGCTGGGAGAAGAGGGAGGATGGTATAGCAAGATCTAGGAGCCCCTGTTCCCTAGCAGCTGAGACTGGTGCTTGAGCCCATGAATCTTGGTAGGCTAAACCATTTCTCATCCCATAAAGAACACACACCTTCTACCCTTTGCTGAATAGACTAAGGGCATCATCACTCAAAGACCACTTGTTTCCTTTTTATCAGCTCAAGTTTGTGATGTATTGAAAATAGGTGGTTACTATGACTCCTCCATGGAAAGGCTCCTATGCAATCTGTTCTATCTCTCTTTGTTCCTACCATCCCCCCCCAACTCCATTGTTTGCCTTTCTCTTCCTAGACTGGTATCCCGGGAGCCTGGTCCCGAAAATGTTTCCAATGATCCTCCTTGCCTAGAGGCTTCTGTTCAGCTCAGCCAACGAGAAGCCCTGGCAGAGGACAGGACTGGAGAAGACAAAGGCCAATGCCTTTAGCCCTTCTACACCCTCTCTGCTGTAGCAGCCAGGCACAGGTGCAGGACAGCTATGCTTGGTGCCATGTGGTCAACAAGCCTACAGTCTATCTGGTAGTTGAATGTGACTCTTAAATCCTTTCCCTCATTAAATTAGTCAGGGTTCTCTGGACAAATGGAGCCAAGAGAATATTTGAAATAATTGTCTTATGCATTGTGCAAGCTGGCAAGTTCAAAATCCATAGGGCAGCCTAAAGGTTTAGGTAAGAGTTGGTGTTGCAATTCTGCGGCTGAAGCCTGGAAACTCAGCTTTGGAGGCAAAATTCCTCCTTCAGGGAGCCTTGGCCTTGGATCCTAAGCCCTTCAATATTGGATGAAGCCCACTCACGTATGGTGGATAACATGCTTTAATTAAGGCCAACTGATTATAGATGTTACTGAAATCTAGAATGTATATTCACGGCAGTATCTTGACTCATGTGAGATCAAACAACTGGTCACTCCAGTCTGGTCAGTGGACATAGAAAATTTACTAGTACACCCACCCTATGGACTCACTTTGCTACTTGTGAGGAGGTCCCTCTTCACCTCAAAAAGGTTTAACACAACTTGTATTCAAGGATGTTCTCTGATACAACTGATAAGGAAAGGAACTCTGTCATTGATCACAAAGCAATCACCCTTGTGCTGCTGAGAGACCATCCCAAAACCATCGGGCTCTGCACAAAACAGCATCCTTTCTTTTAATTGACACTGATGGGCTTGTGCTTGAAAATACCCAAGAAATTTAGAAATATGGGCAATAGAATTAAAAGGCATTTGAACTGTGACCCAAGAGTTCAAACCCTGACAACTCGCTACGTTAAACTGTATTAAAATGTATGGCTTTGGAGGGAGGGATCAATATATTTTCCTTTCTGCTTGCGAAGAGCTTGCGCTAAATGAGAGTGAGAAATAACAGCCTGTGAACGCAGGTGCAGCCCAAGAGATGCTGTCCTCTCGTCATTTCTGCAAACCCAGGTCGGCCATCTCCCTAGCAAAGGACAATGGGAAAGGTTTCGGGAAGAGCTGAGACACGTGCTAGTTTGGCAGTTGTTTTTTTTTTTTTTTTTTTTTTTTTAGCTAAGAAAGCATCTGATGGCTATTTATGGAAAATAAAAAAAGGAACATGACTGCCACAGTGACCCTAAGCCAAGACACCATCTTAACTAACCTGAGGAAACTTCAAAAAGCCCATAAAAACGATAAAATAAAATGCAATTCTGGGGCCAGTGTTGTGCTGTAGTGAGCTAAGCCTCCACCTGTGGTGCCGACATCCCATATGGATGTGAGTTCGTGTCCTGGCTGCTCCTCTTCCAATCCAGCTCTCTGCTATGGCCTGGGAAAACAGTAGAAGATGGCCCAAGTCCTTAGGCCCCTGCAGGCATGTGAGAGACCCAGAAGAAGCTCCTGGCTCCTGGCTTTGGACTGGCTCAACTCCGGCTGTTGCAGCCATTTGGAGAGTAAACCAGTAGATGGAAGACCTTTCTCTCCCTCTCTCTCTCTCCCTCTCTCTGTCTGTAACACTACCGCTCAAATAAATAAATAAATATGGAACTCAAAGCTAATTTTATTTTTGCATAAAAAATTTGAAAGCCGTTGCATAGTTTTTTCATAACTTGCCTTTTCCATGAACTCTTGGGAGACCCTTTTTAGTGATGTATGACTGAACACACAGCTTCTCTGAGCCTGTGCGTCATGTGAGGTCTACTATGGGATTGAAGGACGGGAGGATAAAGGCCAGAGTACTCCTCCCCCATGGCAGCTTTGCACTGGCTGCCGTCCTCTACCTGTAGCCACAACCCCTACCTGGGACCTGCTCCAGGTGGCACCCTTCATCTCCCATCCCCTCATGCCTAAGGGAGGCACCAGCTTCCCGCCAGCGGGGCTGCATTGCCACCCTGCCCTGCAACCAAGAGCGTCTAGGAGAAACAACATGCCAGGAATGGAAAAACAGTTAAAGCTTAAGAAAAAAATCCCAACCGTTCTCTTCCCTCCCTTCCAACTCAGGTCACTGCTCTACACCAGGTTCACCAACAGATAGGGAACCTCTCTCCAGCACAGAGCCCTCTGCTTTGCCGGGTCATTCCCCTTTCACTCGCTCTCGTCTCTGCTCAGGTCGCCTTTCCTTCAAGATTGCTTTCTGCCTCTGTGCTCATCTTTTCCCACAATTCTTTCACACTTCATCTAGAAAGTTCTTCAGAAGCCTCCGTGCAGGCCATAGCATTTCTTCCCTGCCCTTCCCCAACAAGCACACTTGCATAATGGAAAACGCTATTCAAATGTGGAGCAAACTCTGCCACAAGCACCTATTGCAGCGTCATCAACAGGGGGTGCTAACTGCAGTGAATGAGAAGAATCTGGCTGGCTATTTCTCTGGTCTAGGGGTCACTCCCACAGACATCATCTACAGGAGCCCAGCATCAAGGTCCTCTTATCCACGCTCCCTAACAAAAGACGTTGTGTACGATGAGCAAACTCGAATGGACTTCCAGACGTACTAAACATCAGTGACTTGCTATCATGCTAGAACACAGACGTTTTCCACCCTGTTTGTTTTCTTTGATTTTTTTGACTGCTTTGCAAGTTGCTATGTGGCTCCCCCAAAGTTCATGAAGTGGGCATAATCCCCACGGTGACAGGGTTGGGAGGTGGGGCCTGCTGCTAGGTGATGATGGGCTCATGAAGGTTCTCCAAGGTCGGTTCCTGCCAGAGTGGCCTTGTTTGCAAAAGCAAGGCCAGGCCTCATGCTTGCTGGCTGCCTCCAAGCCCCTGTGCCAGAGGCAGGACCTTGATATTGGTCTTCTCCATCCCTATGAGGAATTTTTAGCAACACAAAACAGACTAGAACCAATGTGTTTAGCTGGCACAGTCATCCTCATGGCCCCACATCACCCTGCAAAGCCAGGGTGGCCTGTCCCTAGCGTATCTGAGCCACCGGGAGCACATGGTGGAATTTTCTATCTCGTCTTGCTGAAACGTCTGCAGCTGTTCAGTAAACAGGGCTCTGCGGAGCTCAGGCATTGGGACAGGGGACACAGGCGGAGGAAGCTTGGGAGCACACGCTTGCCATCTCTTCACACGGCAAAGTCGTCTTCCTGATGCTCCTGGACAAAGGACTCCCGTGGAAAACACTGTCCCTCATGGGGCCGATCCCCCGGCTGCAGCCATGAGGAGCCAGAGATGATCCCATTTCCTGTGTGGCTGGCATGGAGGAAGCCAAGTCTCTGATGAGGGCCCACCCCAGACAGACACAGCTGGGAGCAGCCAGCAGCTCACACTCCTTGTCAACACCCGAGAGCCGTGTTGTGCGTGGATGCCCTCACCCGGGGCTCTGACCCCAGTCACCAGCGGGACACAGCTCTGCCCTGCTGTATTGGTTACACACTGACCATAGTCAGAGACAGTACCCGCCTCTGGAGCCCCAGGCCCAGCCCAGTGCCTGGCTTACCAAAGACGAAAGCAAAGCGTCCAGGAAAGACCACCTCCCTGGGCAGGGCCTCTGTCCGACATGACACCCATGACCTTCCCTGCCCGTGGTTTTACACATTCCTGAGTGCAACTAACTTAGATCATCTGCTTTGAAAAAGTCTCTTTCATTCCTTAGGCTGGGAGAGACCAACACTCTTTCACTGGGGGGATTTTCCTGCACCCCCTCCTTCGGACTGTGGGAGGTGCGAGAGGCTCCGTGGGCCCCTGTGTCTTCTGGGCTCTGCAGAGTTGGCTGCATGACCGTTACCTTCCTTGTGCATCAGGCACTCCTTCAAGTGCACAGCTTGTAGTGCCTCCCCAACCTGTCCAGAGCTCCCTCCCTCCTTTCAGAGCAAGGACCGGGCCCTGCCATCCTCATGTGACAAAGGGTGGCCCCTTCTAGGCACACAGCCCAGGCGATTCATCCTCTTGACTCTTGATGCTTCTCGTCACTGGCCACTGATCCCACCTGTCCTTTCCCTTGCTCTTTGCACAGCTTCAAGACAACTGCCTCTCCGGCTTCCTCTCCCAGCTCCTTCTCAGGGAGGATCCCACAAACACCAGCCAGGGCGTCTTCAGCACCCAGCAGGCTCCATCCTAACCCCCTTCCTCTCCTTTCACATGTCGACAGCACTGTTCACACCGTACATATTTCTTCAATGAGAAAAGGTTTTTGTGTCTTCTCTGACCAACTAGTGTGTGCTATAACATTCTCTACTGAGTAGGCTCTTGTCAAAGTGCTCTCCCTGTATTACTGTTTCTCCCCTGAGCAAACCTTATCCTCACTGACTCAGAGCTGGGCAAGCCCTCCTGAACAAGCATCTACCAGACTTGCCAGGAGTCCTCAGTTACTCAATGACACTCAAAGGCAAACGCTCCTTCCTCCACATTCCACCCTTGGGCACCTTCTCTCATCTCAGGGGAAAACACCAACAACATTCACTCTATGTTACAGCGACACATGCATGGAAACTCATGCATGTGAGTGCCCAAAACTCACAGCCTCGGAATCAGAACACACTAGCTTCAATACAGCTCATCTGTGTCTTAGCTGGGTGACTTTGTACAAGTTTCCTAATGTTTCAGAGTCTTCATTTTCTCATCTGCTGCCGAGGGATGATGATACTATATTGCAAAAAAAAAAATAAAAATAAAAAGCTTAACTCTGGGTCCAGAATAGATGTAGTGGCTAAATAAGTAATTACTATCATTAACTGAAGGATGATGCATATTAAGGACAATAACAATGTAGTTGAACGCATCTGATTTTTTTTATTTTTTAAGATTTATTTATTTACTTATTTTTTGAAAGGGAGAGATACTGAGACAGAAGGAGAGAGAGATCTTCCATCTGCTGGTTCACTCTCAAAATGGCCACACAGCTGGGGCTGGGGCAGACCAAAGCCAGGAGTCAGGAGATTTCTTCCAATTCTCCCATGTAGGTGCAGGGGCCCAAGCACTTGAACCATCCTCAATCGTTTTCCCAGGTGCATTAGAGGGGAGCAAGATGAGAAGTTGAGCATATGGGACTCGAACTGGTGCCCATATGGGATGCCGGCACTTCAGACGGAGCTTCATCTTCTACACCACAGCTTTGGCCCCTCATCTGACTTTTTAAAACACAGAAATTGGATGGTAAGTGTGGTGAAAATAATCCCTACTTTGTCATCACCCCCTAAGCTCCTCTAGTCCCCTCCACCCCTCCTCCTGTTAACACCACGTCCTCTGAGGCTCACATCTGGAGTCTCTGCACGTTCCCCCCTCCGCCCCCCATTTACTGCTTTCTTGGGAAGCTCGAGTGCTTCAAGACACGGACTCTTGCTGTGGTTGCTGGTGATTGAATTGCACATGGAGGATTGTGTTGCACTCCCTGTGTGTCTATGTCAGTATTTCTCAAAGCAGTACGATCATAAAACTCACTGGCTAAGGAAGGGGACTTGTTGAAAATCTCGGAATTCCAAGTCTGCTGTTGTATGGGAAACTGTAAGGTTAAGGGCCCCTAGGGGAGTCCATAACCAGACAATTTAGGGATCCAGTGTTTGCCAAACCCCAAACCAACTTATACGAGTGACAATTGTGTTATTTTCTTTTGCAAGTAGCAAGCAGAGGAGAATAAAAATTAGAATTAAAAAAAAGGTTAGAAAATTTCTATAGCTTATGAAGCCTGAATGATGTACATTTAAAATTGGGATTAAATCCATGAAGGTCCATGGCCACCATGGCCACAGGACTTGTCCACTGAGAACCTCAGCACTGAAAACTAAATGTGCCTTGTAATATTAGAGCGTGTTTAGTTAACCATGACCAACATTCCAATACAATGTGCTCACTTGTCAAGAAGCCTGAAGGTAGGGTGGTCCAGGTCAGCAATGCCACCACGGAAGACACAGGACTGTGAAAGCTGTCTGGGCTGTCCTTCCCAGCTGGTTGGCTGTCTGGCAGCTGAAACCTCAGCCTTGGGTCATCCTCCCACAGGTATTGTCAATTCAGGGAGAGATGGCCAACCAGCTGGCCGCGTCTTCTTTCCTGAAACAATAGCAGAGCAATCTTCTCCCTACACCAACTTGATCCTGAGCCTTATTGGTCAGAGCTCAGTCCCAGGCCCACCTCTGAGTCACAAGAACACGAAAATGAGATCACCCAAAGAGCTTCAGTCGTGGATCATCCCTGGAGCTTGTGTGCCCTGAGCTTGAAATTTGAGAATAATTTTAGGAAGAAAAGAAGGACTAAAGATAGCTAACAAGTGGAATCCCAAGAACCACACAGGAGCATAGGATCACAGCCCAAACTTTGGTTTTCCATATTGATTTTCAGAGCCTTTGTGCTAACTCATACCAACCACATCCAGTATCAGTTCCATTGGAATTATGACACAAACGAAAAGAAACATATTCCTTGACTCTAGTTTCATTTACATTATATAGTGTCCAACAACTTTACTACAAGAGATAAAATAGAAAAACTTGTGAACAATTTTTTGATGTTCTTGAATATATAGAGGTGATGGAACTCCATGACATGAAGTTCAGAAATAAAAAAAGAGGAATTTTCTAAAGGACTGGTAAGCTGAAAGCAAGTTTGGTGACAACATCTAGCCAGCTTTCCATTGTCATAGCTTCATGGTCACTGCTGGACGTTTTCATGTTGACCCTGTGCACTGCATGTTCTATAGGACAAGGGGGAAAAGGTATCTCTTCAATATGTCTCTAGAGTCTTTTCTACAAAGCAGAAGTCAAGAGCTTCCAGCCATCCACTGGCCTCTATCTCTTAAAACCCACCCCCAGTGCCATGGCCAGCACCCATCCCTGGCCACACAGCTCCAAATTCAACTTACCGGGGACCACTCACAACACTCGGGGATCTTTGCTAGTCCGTGTCCAAAGGAGCCTCTCCAAAGAGCGCACAGGAGCAGCTGAAGTCCACCATGGTGCTGGGCTTACTGCCACCCTCCCTCTCATCTGTGAACGCAGGTAGAATCAGGACTTGATTTTAAGCAGTTCTGTGGTCAGTTTTACTTTGCTTCAGAAAGGCACGAGTCCAGCGTCTCTTGGGCACAAACTGGAGAAGTCCAAAGTTTAGGAAATTGCTCACAGGGTGGATATTTGACGCAGCCTGTTAGATGCTGCTTGCGATGCCCACATCCCATATCCTCGTCCCTGGGTTTGGGTGCTGGCTGCACTCCCCACTGCAGCAGCCGGCTCATGGGCACACTTGTGGGGGGAGGGATGCAGGTGGCAGCGATGGCTCAAGCACTTGGGTCCCTGCCACCCTTATGGGAGGTCCAGATTGAGTTTCAGGCTCTTGGCTTCATCCTGGCCCAACCCTAGCTTTTCCAAGCATTTGGGTAGTGAACCCATGGATGGAAGATTCTTTCTCTCTCTCTCTCTCTCAAAAGAAAGGGCTGGCATTGTGGCACAGTGGGCTAAGCTGTCACTTGCAATGCTGGCATTTATAATCAGAGCACCTACCACCCAAGTTGGAGGTCCAAATGGAGTTTCCTGGCTCTGAGCTGAGGCCTGGCCTAGCCCTGGCTATTACAGCCATTTGGGGTGAATCAGCAGATGGAAGACATTTCTCTGTCTCTCTTTCTGTTACACTGCCTTTCAAATAAAGCCATAAATCTTTTAAAAGGAGAGAGAAAGGAAGGAAGAGGAAGGAAGGAAGGAAGGAAGGAAGGAAGGAAGGAAGGAAGGAAGGAAGGAAGGAAGGAAAGAAAGATGGAAAGATGGAAAGAAAGATGGAAAGATGGAAAGAAAGATGGAAAGGTAGAAAGAAAGACCCTACATGTCTCATACTGGCTGTTGGGAATCAAGAGGCAAAAATTTCAAGCATGTGGTCCCTATCTTTGAGGAACTGGTTGTCGTTCAAGGTCAAAGATAGATCAAAGTCCCTCAGTAAGCAATATAGAATTGAATCAGATGAACAGTGAAAGAGCCTCGGGTGATTACTGACGCCATAAACAAGAGTATCAATTGTTAAAACAACAACAGGAGTCACAGTGCACTTACTCCCCATGTAGGATCTCTGTCCTTAACGTGTTGTACTATGTGAACTAATGCTATAACTAGTACTCAAACAGTACTTTACACTTTGTGTATCTGTGTGGGTGCAAACTGTTGAAATCTTTACTTAGTATATACTAAGTTGATCTTCTGTATATAAAGATAATTGAAAATGAATCTTGATGAAGAATGGGATGGGAGAGGGAGTGGGAGATGGGATGGTTGCGGGTGGGAGGGTGGTTATGGGGGGGGACTGCTATAATCCAAAAGTTGTACTTTGGAAATTTATATTTATTAAATAAAAGTTAAAAAAAGAAGCAAAAAGAAAAGTGAAATGTTATAAACTCAGTATTCAGATTCTGGGTTGGCGGGAGCACCCTGAGAACCACACTCAGGAAAGTACGCGTGAAATGGGGCTTTGAAAAGAGGGAAATCGCACAGATTGTCAGGGAAGGGACAGTGTTCCTCAAGTGAGGCATGCCAGGAACAAAAACATGAAGGAGGGGGGTTGCACTCATCCTTGGGGGTCATCGTGCAGATTGACTTGACAAGGCCAGGCCATGGTGAGAACCCTGAGAGAGAACGTGGGAGACGGCATCAGCTAATAGTCTCTGAGCACTACAGCACTTGGAGGATTCACACAGAATGCGATCGGCTCATGCGTGCTCGCTAGCTTAACAGAAAGTGCACACATAGAAAGTCTTGTGTATCAAAGATACTCTGCCTAAATTATGCACGTCTTTGAAGATCTACTAAAAAATTAAATTTTTCATTCATCTATCGTCTTCAACAAGCACAAGTTGCAAGTCCAGATTATTAATGATGTCAGATCTTGTATTACTAAAACAAATGCATAAAGGTTCCATTTCTGATGACAAAGAGAGAGTCATTTGTTTCAATCATGGAGGACAATCTTATTAAACATTGGCAAATCACTGCCAAGCTGGCTGGTCACCAAGGCATGGCTACAGGACAAATGGAACCAAGAGACTGTCAATCTTCAGATGGTGTCACTGCGCCCAAAATAATAAACTTAGAGGGAGATAAATCCATTACGACTTGGACACTTGCATCTTAACTCCCGAGCCTTTGAGTTGACCATTTCCATAATCCTTTCATATGGCACCAAGGATAGATTAAAAGGGTCTTGCCTGCAACGTATGAGCCTTCTACCTTGCTTGTATAAACTGACTTAACCTTTGAAGCAAGTAGTTAGGTAAAATAAATTAAAAAAAAGCCTTAAAAATGTTTATAACCTTTGACCTGTCAAGTCTCCCTCTCAGCCTAAGGAAATCGTCTGGAATTCAGAGAAGGCCTTGTGCTTCAGAATGTCCCTCTTGTTGTCATTTTTAATGGGCAAAAGAGACCAAGGGAGCCTGCCCATTTTCCAACACAACACAAGGGCTGTGATTTAACGAAGCATGCCCGAGGCAGGGCTAGAAATTCTTATTGTGCAACGTTGTGTACACACTGGATCCTATATACTATGGTTCAAGTATATGAGCAGATTCCCAGAATGAACCATAACAGAATGGCATCAAAATTTTGACAGTGTTTTTTTTTTGGGGGGGTGGGGAGAAGGATGCAGGGGGTGGTGTTGTATCTTTAATTTCTTCTCTGTACTTTTCCTCATTTTCAAAAATTATCTCAATGATTATGTCCTTGTCAAAGCAGACTGAGCCTCAGAACAATTCTGAACAGTTCATTGTGGAGGCTTTCCCAACTGCAAGGCACCAGGAAAAGGCCAAAGACAAGGCTGTGGGAGAATGAGCAGAGAGAGTAGTTCCTGTGCACCAGAAACACGAATGTGTCCCGGGCTGGCCAAGGGGAGCTTGGAGGGATTCAGTGGGTGGGGCAGAGTTTTGTAAGTTTAGGTCCCAGAATAGGGTCAGTTCTCACCAAAATGACCTTCAGGCAGGAGAGATGAAATAATAAAAAACTTGCTAGAATACAAAAAACGTATAGGAATGAAACGGACACCTTTTGATTTAAGTGCTGTGTTCAACCCTTGTTAAATGCCTTGGACTGTGGTTGTCCTGGGTTTTACTTTTTTTTTTTTTTTTTACAGGCAGAGTTAGACAGTGAGAGAAAGAGACAGAGAGAAAGGTCTTCCTCCCGTTGGTTCACTCCCCAAATGGCCACTACGGCCAGCGTGCTGTGTCGATCCACAGCCAGGAGCCAGGTGCTTCCTCCTGGTCTCCCATGCGGGTGCAGGGCCCAAGCACTTGGGCCATCCTCCACTGCCCTCCTGGGCCACAGCAGAGAGCTGGCCTGGAAGAGGGGCAACTGGGACAGAACTGGCACCCCAACCGGGACTAGAACCTGGGGTGCCAGCACCGCAGGTGGAAGATGAGCCTACTGAGCCACAGCACCGGCCACGTTTTACTTGTTGACTATAATGATTAGTGGTGGATTAAGCCTGTGATTAGATAGTGGACTGAATCTTTTTTTTTGCAAAAATTAAAGGGAAAAAAAGGAAGAAGGAAAGTAGGGAAGCATGATTATCTTCTTAGAACTGTACCCATGAAACACATGAAATTTGTTCATTTCATATTAATAAAAATAATAAAACCACCAACTACTTTGAGGGAAATCAAAAAGAAGAGGAGCTTGGGCTCCAATTCCTATTAGGAATTTTGGGAGAAGATCTCTTTGTGGGATGTACCCAAAGACCACTTGGGGGAGTCCCCATAGAGCAGAAATATCAGAGTCAGCCTGTAGGCTGTGAAATATCCCACCCCAGGTCTCCACATCTTGGGTAGCGAGGCACAGAAAGATCTAGAAGTTCCTGTGTGTTTCAGTGATGAACAGATGAATGGACTGAAGAGACGTGGAGTTGGAACAAGAAGGGGCCCCATAATGGCACTAGTAACCCAGTGGGCCTGGCGCGAAGCTCAGGCATGGGCAGCAGATGCTGGCACACCCAACAGCAGAAAGTGCCCACTGTGCTCTGTGTGGGCTGCCCTTTGAGCCCAGCCTCACAGAGTCAAGTTAATCACATACCCTCTGTTCCTGATGTACTACCTTCAGTGGCACAGTCCTCGTTAGTTACAGCTGATTGATTGCCTTCTGTGCCACTGCTGTATCCGACTCTCTCTCCCACCCCTGGGGTTTCTTTTTTTCTTTTTTTTTTTCTTTTTTTTTTGACAGGCAGAGTGGACAGTGAGAGAGAGAGACAGAGAGAAAGGTCTTCCTTTGCCGGTGGTTCACCCTCCAATGGCCGCTGCGGCCGGCGCACCGCGCTGATCCAATGGCAGGAGCCAGGTACTTCTCCTGGTCTCCCATGGGGTGCAGGGCCCAAGCACTTGGGCCATCCTCCACTGCACTGCCTGGCCACAGCAGAGAGCTGGCCTGGAAGAGGGGCAACCGGGACAGAATCCGGAGCCCCGACCGGGACTAGAACCCGGTGTGCCGGCGCCGCAGGCGGAGGATTAGCCTAGTGAGCCGCGGCACCGGCCACCCCTGGGGTTTCACTAGCTTGCTCGTATCTTTGAGAATTACTTAGCTTTAATTTCTGTAAATGGCAATGTGCTAAAGATGACATTTTGTTGCTTTCTTCACTTAGCCCTGTTTTAAAGGTCTGTTGGCTCTGATGAGTGTGTCCCTAGTGTTTTACCTGTATCGTGACCCTTGATTTATTACACACTCGCCCCAGAAACAACACCTAGGACATGGCAGATCACAGCACAAACACTTCAGCAGCGGACATACTTTTGCAAGTTTTCTAATGAGTTATTAGCAAAACGTCTCTGACATTTGTCTCTGGCAGTGTAATTTCTGAATCCTACAACAGTCATCTACTAACCTAATTACAGACTCCCTCTTTCTCTTAGGCATGGTTTCCTAAGTTTTCACTTTATGCACTATGCTCTGAGGTGGGCAGATTCCCTACACACACACACACACCTTTGAATAACATGGAGCTGCGCTGCCCAGGTGTCCCTTCAACGAAGGGCTCACTGCCCGGCTTCAGAGAGTGTGGCCGACAGTCAGCCTCCAGTATCAGCAACTGCAGAGACTGCTACAATTGCTAAGCACATAGCCTTTAACCTGCAGCTGATTCTCTGACCATATAAAGGAAGACTGCCCCTAAGTGTCAGGGCACCTGGCATCTGGGACACGAGGAACAAGTAGTTCTTCCCGCCAGCTGTCTTCACCCCTGTTGGTAACGACCTTTCCAGCCATTCTGGGTTGGTCTCTTTGTCCTGCCATCATCAATCTTCCCTGCCCCATTGCATCTCCCCCATTGCTTCTCCTGGGCTCATTCCTAACACACATCTTGAGCCAACTCCTTCTCCACATCTGCTCAGGACCTCTGGGAGAGGCCAACCCACAGCAGCAACACTCACCAGTCTGCTGCACAGAAAGTGGTATCTCGTTATTGTCTGAATGTTCATTGTTCTATTTCCTAATGAGTTGGAGTATTTGTTCTTCACACTTTTGCTGGTTTTTTAGTTCTCCCCTCTTCTGAATTGTTATAGCTGTTTGTATTTTTTTTTTTTTTACAGGCAGAGTGGACAGTGAGAGAGAGAGACAGAGAGAAAGGTCTTCCTTTGCCGTTGGTTCACCCTCCAGTGGCCGCCGCGGCCGGCGCGCTGCGGCCGGCACACCGTGCTGATCTGAAGGCAGGAGCCAGGTGCTTCTCCTGGTCTCCCATGGGGTGCAGGGCCCAAGCACTTGGGCCATCCTCCACTGCACTCCCGGGCCACAGCAGAGAGCTGGCCTGGAAGAGGGGCAACCGGAACAGAATCCGGCACCCCGACTGGGACTAGAACCCGGTGTGCCGGCGCCGCTAGGTGGAGGATTAGCCTAGTGAGCCGCGGCACCGGCCGCTGTTTGTATTAGATTCCCGGATTTTTCTTATTGGCATGCAGGAATCCATTGATTATCTATAAAGAGTCTTTTCTATACGTACATAGCATGTACATGTGCATATGTATATCTACATGTACATGGAGATATGATCACTACAGACAAAGTAACACCTGGAAGCTTGTTCAGTCTGACTGGCATACATCACCCCCAACCTGCCACCAAGCTGTTCAGTTTTTCTTTATGAGCTCTATGAGGTCCTATAAGGAATGAAAACTCTTAGGTCTGATACAATACAGTTTTCCAAATTTTTACATTTGTTTTTAATACTGAGGTCTTAGATGTCTCCTCTTACCCCAAATATCCTTCCATACTTTCTTCCTGTATCTTTTTAAAAATATTTACTTGAAATGCAGAGTTTCAGAGAGGGGGTTGGGGAGACACAGGCAGAGAGAGAGAATATCTTCCATCCACTGGTTCACTCCCCAAACGGCAGTGAAGGCCAGGGCCAGGCCAGGCTGAAGCCAGGACATAGGACGCCATCTGGGACTCCCACGTGGGTGGCAAGGGCTCCCACTGCTTTTCCAGGCACATCAGCAGGGCGCTGGATCTAAAGTGGGGCAGCCAGGCCTCGAGTCGGCACTCACATGGGAAGCCTGCACTACAGACAGAGGCTTAACCCACTGCACCACAATGCCGACCCCGTTGCATTATCGCTATAGTGCTACCTTTTGTGTTTAGATATTTGATTTATTTGGAGACCATCCTTTTATGTGGTGTAACACTAAGATTCAGTTTCATTTCCACTCATACACAGAGGGAGTTATCTTAGTAACAGAGGGGAAAAAGCAGAGCTGCTGCTACACCAGGGGAGAGAGTGGGCTAAGCAGGGAGAACAGCCAAGGCCCAGGCATCTTAGAGACAGGAGGTGACCACCAGAAGAAGCCACAAGTAACTATAACCAGAACACTCACAGGCCAAGCATGGGGGTGGGACAGAGCTGGGGGAGAGAAGGAGCAAGAGTCACTGCTTGTCCTCTGAGGCCTTTTTTCTCTTTTATTACATCAACAACCTTTCATTATTATTATTTTTGTTATTGAAACTAAACACTTCAATCACCTTCCCAAGCAGACTGACTTCTTGGGTTGTAGATGCACCCACATTCTACTGGTTGCTCGCCAATGTTTCTTCCAACTGTTCCCTCTTTTTCGAATGACTTCCCAAAGGCCTATGCCACCACGATACTTGAGGACGGGAATTTGGCCCAAAGCAAGAGTGAAGGGTGGTCCCTAAGGGTAGGGAAGCCACAGGGTCAGCAGAGGCAAGGTTTGCAGAGAGCTGCCAGCCCCTTTCACTCCCAGAATACAGCCTCCTTTCTGGGCAGAGAAGGGAGCATCTGTATGTCATACCACAACCATCTACATGCCGTGAACCTATGACATTCACATGCCCCAAAAAATCACTTTAAAAAAGCACAACCTACTGCCTAGCAAGAGTTAATCACCCAAAGCCAGCATCCGTGGTTGCATAGGAGCTATATGTGAAGGCCGTGAAAACCCTCTACAGTTTATCTCCCACTTCAGTTGTGTTTACTGGGGAAGCATCAAGGTGCTTTGCAAACACACTGAACTGGGATCAAGAATGTTGAAGTTTGACCTTGTCTAAACAAGATAAGAATCGGAGAACTCAGAGGGCTTCCATAGCCTTGGAAACTCATGACCGGAGCATAGGGAGACTACTGATGCCATAGACAGGAGTGTCAATTGGTAAAGTCAACAACAGGAGTCACTGTGCACTTACTCCTCATGTAGGATCTCTGTCCTTAATGTGCTGTGTATTGAGATTTAATGCTATAACGAGTACTCAAACAATATATTTCACTCTGTGTTTTTATGGGGGTGCAAACTGTTGAAATCTTTACTTAATGTATACTAAACTGATCCTCTGTAAAAAAAAAAAAAATTATCAACTCCCAACTTGACTCTCACTGGGATTAAACATGACAATAGGTCTGCTCTGATTTCATCATCATTTAAAAAAAATCATCTATTATTTTTCACTTTATGTTTCTGTGTGAGAGCAAACTGTTGAAATCCTTACTTAATGTATACTAAGCTGATCTTCTGTATATTAAGATAATCGAAAATGAATCTTGATGTGAATGGAAGGGGAGAGGGAGTGGGAAAGGGGAGGATAGTGGGTGGGAGGGACGGTATGTGGGGGAAGCCATTGTAATCCATAAATCGTACTTTGGAAATTTATATGCATTAAATAAAAGTTAAAAAAAAAAAGAATGTTGAAGTTTGGCCTCTGGCTCTGACCTTCAGACAGTTCTCCATCTCTGTGACCTGCGGTTTCCTACAAGAAAACGGACTACCACATCGTTTCTAACACCTGTTCCCATTTTAACATGAGTATTTTCCTAAAGAATCCCATGGTACCAAATATCTAAGAAACACGTTTTGAATCCAGCAAGGAAATTTCACCAAAACTGACCATCAGGCAAAAAACTTTATTTGAAAATTTGATTGTCTTTTCAAAATCTGTCCTTTAAATGCCATTAACTGGTTGGTAAATAGCTGAAGTGATTTCAAAATCTAGTAAGTGTACATCATGATCCAACTAAGGCTTCCTATGTTCTACTTAAGAAGAGAGGGATCCTTAAATTTGCTACAGTTATTGGGCTTTTGCAATATTACCAGTTCATTAGAACGTTATATCACAGGACTTCACGACTGATCAAAGTTTTCTTTTCTGTCCAAATACTTGACAGTCTGGAAGAAGAAGGAGCCTGTCTATGGGCTAACCTTCCTTCATGTATGCACACAGCAAAATCCACAAGAATACATAAGAAATCTTGCTCATTGCTTAGAGTGCAAACCAGGTCACAACTCCCCTATGCCCTTCTAATCGTTTGTCAGACCCACCTGGAAAAATCCCACACCTTGTTGACTGAACTTTCCACTCCCGGCCCAGGAAAGGCAGGATCCAATCTTTGTTTTTCTACAGTTTGCAGAACAGAAGGACATGGTTTTCCCACCCTGTAAGACACCTAGTTATGGAACATGGTTTATGCCCCAGGGTACGTTGGAATAAATGGTTAGTGTTAGCCATCTCTGTGGATCCAGACGTTGTTTTTTTTTTCTACACAAAATAAAAACATCATAATACTGTAGGATTGCTGGATGTATTTAATCAGACAACATACCAGTTGTTGGACATTTAGGTCATGCTGCTTTTCATTGCTATAAACAACCTATGGATGATAGATTCTAAGACCCAAGTCAAACAGATTCACAAAGGAAATTCCTTTAATCCAAAGGGATGAGCACTTTATCACCACCATCATGGATAACAATTGTAGTTCTATAGCCGGAATGGAAGGTGAGAGTTCTTTACTGATGAGGGGAAGAGTTCCTGGAGCCGGGGTAGTGGGAAGACTCAGCGTAGGACTGACACCTGAGAGGGAAGGAGGATCCCGTAAGTGGGTGCAGGCATCTCTCCCCTTCCTCCCCTCGTGTTCACTCTCCCTCCTGGCCGGCTCCTTCTAAACCCCAGTCAGAGACATGTGCACCATCACAAAGTCACGAACAGCTGTCATCTGGCCCACCCCTGGGGATTTGCCCCCCGTGGGCACTAATCATCTTCACCCAACAGATCCAGTGGCTCCTCCTCGGTGTGTGCCCCATCCATCCTCGTGCAGTGTTTGATCATACACAGTGCACCTTCCTTCTGAAACTGCATCCTCTCTGGCTTTTGGGCTAGCTCTTTCTGATCACTCTTTCTTTGTTTCATACCCAAATGCCGCTGCCCACCAAGCTGCTTTCTCTGACTTGTGGGGAGCAACTCAGACTAGACTAAGTTACTGGAATTAAGACTTATTCTATGCATCTGCTCTCCCACAATATGGCGCTGGGAGAGGAGGAAACAGCTTCTACGCTGCTGCCTCTCGCCAACTTGAGTGATGACCTGCAGGAGCTGATCCTGCTCCTGATTGGAGGAGAGCAGCGTACTCGGCGTGTGGGTAGCAGAGTTGGGATTGCCGGAAGACGACTATAAAGGAGGAGAGAGACAACATGCACCAGGAACACCTGAGGAACACCTGAGCAGCCCCCGAGAGAGCCAGCCGGCGGTGTGCCGCTCCCCCGCGGAAGTGGGGAAAGTGGCAGGGGGAACCGCCCTTCCATGGAGGTGGAAGGGTCGGTAGCCAACCTGGGAAGAACCAGCAGCAAACCCGGGGAGGGCCGAGCAGACAAAAGAACAGCGCAGGGTCCTGTGTCGTTCCTCCGCAAAGACGGGGAGCGACACTGACTTTCTCAACAGTTTTTCCAGGGGAGGAGTTTATCTTTCATGGGACAGCCATCACCCGAGTGATGATGAGTCCAACACTCTCTGTAGAGATGCAGAACAATACGTTCAGTTTCCAATTGTATGCTCTCTATCTTGCATTTTAAAATTTCAGGCCATTCTTTCCTCCCCTGATTCCAAAAGAAAAACATAAACAAACCCTTTTCCAAATGTTCTCAATTAATGTTGCTGTACTATATCCATTCATTTGGGTTTGAAATCTATGGCCATCTTAATTCTCCTTTACGTATCAACTCCATTCTATTCTGTTTTCCAAAAGGAGTCACGTTGGATTCTTTGAGGCTGAATTAGCCATAGCTGAGGCTCAGCAGTGACCTGGAGGCCCCTCCCCCTCTCTAGCTGAGAATGATTGTTGACCGACAGCCAAGCTGGGAGGCGGGAACCCAGAACACAGAAGAGCCGCCTTGGATGTGAGCAGGGAGGAGAGACCAGGAATCTTTCCTGCCTCCTTTCCTCAACACACTTTCTTTACGCCAAGAGGCATTTACTGCAAACTTCATCTGTCCCCAAAGTTGACAACAGGCATCGACCAGCTAATTATGAGCAGGTTCTAGCTCCTTCTGTGTCTGAGCCATGGCTGTCCCACCACTAGAAAAATCAAGTTACCTCCAGATATGATTTAATCATAATTAGAGGTTCACATCTTCTTCTTCACTACCAATTTCTCCCAGTTAGTTGAATGTAGACTGTAATTCTACAGTCTTTCCTCTCCTTCAACCACTACCATGGCATTAATCCAAATCTTCTGTGTCTCTCACATCAGTGATTTCATAAAGAACACACTGATCTTCTCTCCCACCCAATTTGGTCCTCACATGAATCCTAATATTGAGCCCTGATCCTATTGTTACTGCATGGTAAATGTGAATGGTTGAGAACAGAACATGGTTCACACACCAGTTCCAATGCCACTATTACTGCTATCATATCTTCTCACTCAGAATCTAGACAGTAAAGCCAACAAACCAGCAATAAGCTGATTGCCCACCGATAAGGGCATGTTAAAGAAATTCCAGTGCATCCATGATATGGGATAGCAGGTTGTCATTTGCAACAATGACATGAAGACATACGAATGTATCCAGTATAAATGCCTTTTCATTTTATAACCAAACAAAAACTTGGAAATAAGACACACCAAAATGTTATAGCCAATACCCACCCAAGGGATGAGACTGAGGGGGAAAGAGGGATTTTACTTTCATATTATTACAGTTTTATGAGCTTCTGTGTTACTTAAATGTATTACAGTAAGCAGATACTATTTTTACGTAGCTAAAGTTAATAAAGTGTTTAAAAATACATTTGCTATCTAAGGGCTTCATTTAGAACTTGTTCTCATTGTATTTTTGACTTGGGGTTCCTTAACATGTGCAAATGTATAAACCTAAAATTTAATGACATAATCTGTTCAGTAGACTAGTCATCAAAGACAGACTCCATGGTCAATTCATGTTTGTATTTTTCCAGAATGATCTACACAATGCCTCATTTATATTGAGTTACACACACATGCACACGCACACACACACACAGAGAGAGGGTCTTCAAATAATTTGTGGAAAATGTGCATTATAAAAAACTGCATGAATTTCAAAATTTTTTGCACCAAAATAAACTTAAAATTTAATTCAGTTTTCCATGAACTTTTTGAAGTGCCCATGAGTGTGTGTGTGTGTGTGTGTATACATAGGACCACCAATCTCCTGTTAGTTGATGAGACATGATGGCACGTGGACTATGATTCTAGAATGATCCCTGTATTGCTAGACCATAACTTGAATGGGAGAAGGATCTGCATCATGTGACAGGGCTGACAAAGTGGTCTTGAGTACTGCAGTGGAACCTCTGACTATCCAAGCCCTTCAGAAAGGACAGGTGCCCTTTGATCAGGAATAATTGATCGGTTTGGAGCAAGGGGCACAGGCACACTGATGGCTCGCAGGTGAGCCAGGACTATTCTCTCTATGCAGCTGGCATTCAGGAACCCCACCCACACTGATGTAGAGGATTCTGGAAGCTTGTGAGGATAAGGAAACAAATCCCAGGCCCCCACTAACCCCAAGGGAATGTTGACATACACCCATCTCCAAAATCCTGCCCAATGGATAGTTAGCGTTCACTGGTGCTTCACTAACTACTTAAAATCTTCCAAGGGCAAAACCAATCCTCGTAGAAAGGAACAAAGAAAACCAAGCCCAGCCTTTGCCCCGCGCAGTCAATTTCTCTCCTAAACCCCAGTAGCTGGGAGATGGAAAGTCTAGAAATGGAATCGAACATGTCTAATCTCTTTTATAACAATGTTCTTATTTTAACCCATGTCATCAGGGGAAATGGCTGAAAATAGTGACAAATACGACATCAATAAACATAATAATAATTGATTTTCCAGAGATGAAAAATTTGAAATTAGTGGCCATTTCCCCCCAGAGCCTTGGTTGATTAATTTAATGTTCATCTTAGTCTTGCAAAGACATCCTCTTACTGCTCATCTGCTCTGCCAGACTCTGTGATGGGTTTTGTGGTTTAGGATCCAGTGGGTAAAGTATATTGCACAGTCCTGCAGTTTCAAAGGGAATCCTGAGAAAGTTTAAGGCTTCTGCAGCAACCACAATAGCAACAACGAAACTTCAGACAGGTGAAGCAACTGAGTCTCTAGAGAGCGGTGCTCAGGCTGTTCAGCCAGGAAACAAGTTCCGTGATTGTACTCTCCAGCATTTTATAGCTTATGTCATGCAAGCGGTTCTTTTAGAAATTGATTTGAGGCCGGCGCTGCGGCTCACTAGGCTAATCCTCCGCCTACCGGTGCCGGCACACCCGGTTCTAGTCCTGGTTGGGGCTCCGGATTCTGTCCCGGTTGCCCCTCTTCCAGGCCAGCTCTCTGCTGTGGCCAGGGAGTGCAGTGGAGGATGGCACAAGTGCTTGGGCCCTGCACCCCATGGGAGACCAGGAGAAGCACCTGGCTCCTGCCTTCCGATCAGCGCTGTGCGCTGGCCGAAGCGTGCCAGCCGCAGCGGACATTGGAGGGTGAACCAACGGCAAAGGAAGACCTTTCTCTCTGTCTCTCTCTCTCTCACTGTCCACTCTGCCTGTCAAAAAATAAATAAATAAATAAATAAAAGAAATTGATTTGAGAAGCAGAGTTACAGCGAGGGAGAGACAGGACAAAGGTCTTCTGTCCGCTGGTTCACTCCCCAGATAGGCGCAATGGCGAGAGGTGGATGCTCAACCTACCACGCCAAGCCCTCAAGCAGATTTTGAGAGATATTCTCTATGCCTCCAACTGCCACTGAATGAAGTCAGAAACTCCACACGGAACACTTGTGAGATTCGAATGGCTGTTCTCTCCCTCCGCCCATCTTCTTCATGCTCTCCTCCCTCTCTGCCCTCCTGCCCCTTTCCTTATTTTCATTGTCCTCTTTCTCCCCTCCCACCCCTCTCTCCTACCCCTCTTCCTTTCTCCTGTGACTCTGAAACAATAATGAATTGTGGCAGTGGTGAAGATGTTGCTTGGGACACCTGTACCCATGCTGAAATGCTTGGTTTCAATCCCATCTCTGCTCTGCACTCCAGCTTCCTGCTAAGGTGTCCTGGGAGGCCGCAGGTGATGACTCAAGAACTTTGATCCCTGCCCTCGTGTGGGAGACCTGGATGGAGTTCTTGGTGAACCGGGCTTTATTGGCCCAGTCCTGACTGTTGGCAGCATTGAGGAAGTGAACTAACAGATAGAATATTTCTTCCTCTGCTTTCTCCTCCTCCTCCTTCTTCTCTCTCCCTTGCTCCCTCAAATAAGTAAATAAAAGCTAAATAAATAAAAATTTAAAACAAAAAATCATCTTTAAACCACTTCAAAGTTTAATGTTCATACTTATCCTGGGAGACAATTAGGGAAAATATTACTACTTCCTCTTTTACAGATAAGTGAAGCTCCTGGCTCCTGGCTTCAGATCAGTGCAGCTCCAGCTGTTGCAGCCGATTGGGAAGTGAACCAGTGGATGGATGAGCTCTCTCTCTCTCTCTCTCTCTCTCTGCCTCTCCTCTCTGTGTGTAACTCTGACTTTCAAATAAATAAATATTAAAAAAAACACAAGTCTTGCTTCCCAAGACTTGGAAGTGATTGAATGAGCAACCCAGGGGGAAAGGTGGCCTCTCCCGTGTTGCAGGGTAGCAGCAGCCCTGGAGCGTGCTGGGGAGTAGCCAGGCCCATCTGTCACAGCTCCATCTCATGCCCCGTAAGCACAGATGGACTCCTGCAGGATCCATGTACCTAGGTACACAGAGGCAGAAGCTCCATTGCACCTTGTGCCACTTCCAAAATGTCACATCACTCAGAGAGCTGTGTGAGGGTGCAGCAAAAAGCTTGTGGGAAAACAGAATTCAAAGGTAAGTTTATGGGTGTAGACATCATAGCATGATGGATTAAGCCACAGCTTAGGATGCCTGCAGACCACATTAGAGTGCTGGTTCTAGCCCAGCCACTCTGCTTCTGATACAGATTCCTGCTAATGCACCTGGGAGACAGCAGATGATGGCCCAAGTGCTTAAGTCCTTGCTACCCTCCCAGGGACCTAGTGGAGTTCTGGGCTCCTGGCTTCTACTGGGCTCAGCCTTAGTTGTTGTGAACAGTTGAGGAGTGAACAGCATATGGGAGATCTTTCTTTCTCTCTCCCTTTCCCTCTGTTATTCTGCCCTTCAAATATGTAAATAAATAAAACTTCTTAAAGATAAATTTATGGAGGCCAGTGTTTGGCACAGTGGGACATTCGCATCCTGTATCAGGGTGCCCAGGTTCAAATCCCAGCTCCACTCCCAATTCCAGCTTCCTGCCAATGTACCCTGGGAGACAGGAGATGATGGCTCAAGTACTTGAGCCTCTGTCAACCGAATGAGAGATGCAGACTGTGTTCTGCCTCTTGGCTTTGGCCTGGCTCAGGCCTGGCTAGGTGGGCATTTGGGGAATAAACCAGCAGATGGAAAACCAATCTCTCTCTCTCTCTCTCTCTCGTTCTCTCTCTCTCTCTCTCTCTGACTTTCAAATGAAATGAAATAAATCACTTTTAAATAAATTTTGGCATAAAATATTTTGAAGTCTATGCTTAGTTTTTTTTTTCAGGAAATACATTTTCCTTGAACTTTTTGTAGACCTCTCATATGCACAGACTTTAGAATTTTTTGCACCAAAATAAATATGTCTTAATTTCATTTTCCCTTGAACTTTATCATTCTGAACATATAAGAGCAACTTGGCTTCCACAGTCTTGGGAATTCCTCCTACCTCCTACACAGGTGAGTCTAAACCCTATGCTTCGGAAAATTTGATAGGGCTCCTAGTACTAGCTGCTGGGCCCTTCCCCTTATGCCTGTCCCTACAATTCATTTTAACCTGAAGTTTTCTGCAGAATGAGGTATCCTGTGTGAGCCTCTTCCTCTCCCAGAGGAAACACTTCTGCCTTTCCCAGCTGTGTGCGCTCAGCCTCACTCTCTGCTTCCTTCCTGCCCCACCCTCCGGGCCCCGCAACTGCTCCTGGGAGGCCTAGGTACTCTTCTTCGAGGACACACCTTGCCTCCTGTTTAAGGCATTGGTACCTGAGTGTTCTTAGCACAATTACTCATCTCAGCTTTTCTTCGCTTTAATACCTTCTGATACAGGAAGAAGGTTTTCTTCCAGCTTACAGTTTCAGGGATTTGCAATCCAAGATCAGGTGGCCCTGTTAGTGGAACACGTGATGAGGACAAATGTATGCAGAAGGAGGGTCTTGTGATGAGCCAGGGAGCAGAGACAGCTGGGCCGAACTCAGCCTAAATAGCGAACCCCCTCACAAGAACCACCTTCCGAGGGCACATCTGCAAATGGCTTCAGGCCCTCCCACTGGGCCCACCTCCTACGTGCCATAATTAGATCATGTCTCCACTCTTGATCCATTGATGAATTAATCTATAATCACCAACATTGGATTTGGGGCAGCAAACTCCTTTGAGGGGACAACTAACCTGTTATCCAAACCATCTAGAGTTGTAATTCAACCTGGGTTATTCATCCACAATGGACTGACCTATGCATAGTACATGATAGAAGACAAGCTGGGGGCTTCCATGAGTAGAAGCACACTTCCCTTTGATGTGTTGGCCAGAATGATGAACAAAGGCCGATGGCCTGGGTGAGACGGCAGTACCATAAGGCACTGTCAGGCCAAGCTCCCTAGGGCAGGTGAGCCTCAGGCAGCAAAAAATGACTTCAGTAAAGAAACCAAACCTTTCATTTAAGGAAAAAAATCACCACTTGTAAGTACTTGAGAATGCACTTTGGGGCCAGCATTCTGGTGCAGTGGGCCTGAAATGCCGGCATCCATACAGGAGTGTGGGTTCAAGTCCAGGCTGCTCCCCTTTGGATCCAGCTCCCTGCTACTGCGCCTAGAAAAACAGAGGAGGATGGCCGAAGTGCTTGGAATCATGCCAACCCTGTGGGAGACCTGGCTGGAACTTCAGGCTCCTGGCTTCATCCTGGGCCTGCCCTGGCTGCTGGCTGTTGGGAAATGAACCAGCGGATGGAAGCTCTCTCTCTCTTTCACTCTCGTTCGCGCTCTTGCTCTCATGCTCTGTGTGTGTGTGTATGTGTGTGTGTAAAACTCTGCCTTTCAAATAAATAAATAAATCTTTAAAAATAAAAAGAATGCATTTTGTAAACTATTTTTTATCGTGAAACCATGGCTTTCTGAAGCATACAGGAAATAAAGAGGAGAAAAATCTCTGCCTCTCCTGTCCTAGCTTCCGCCTCCCAGAGCCATTGAGGCAGAGGATGCTGGGAAGGTAAGGGTGTCCCACAGACAGTGGGGCGGGCAGGGCTGGGGAATTGAGTTAGAGCCACAGACACAGCCTGTGTCGCTGAGTCATGGTCCCCAAGCACGGGCCCATTTATAACCCGCCCTCTAACTGTGTTTATCTTTGCAGCCTTTTGCAGAAGCATCTTACTTTCCAGAAGTTGGGGCCCTGTAATCATTACTTGTCTTTGGGGAAAATGAGATTACACGGCTTTAATTCCTCTTCTCAGAAAGTCCACGCTGTCATAGATGGCTCCTCCCTGACCCTATCCCCTCCCTGCCCCCTGGGGAGCTGCTGGTTTCTCCTGTTTTCCTCTGGGCCTTTGTGCTGTAAGGACAGCAAGCAAAGGCGGGATCCCTGACATGGGACAGTGCTGGCGATTAGGACCCCACTCTCTAGGAACGAGCACAGGTTCCTGTCAGTAAATACAAACTGCAGGGCTTTCTTCTCTCAGTTTGCAGGAGCCCCTGTAACAAGGCACACAGATGAGCGTTTCAACAACAGGCATTTATTCTCACAGTACTGGAGGCTGGAAGGTCAAGACGCCAGCAGAGGCTGACCTTGTGGCACAATGGGTTAAGCTGCTGCTGAGATGCCCAAATCCCATGTGGGAGGGCCAGTTCAAGTCCTGGCTCCTCTGCTTCCAACCCGGCTCCCTGCTGATGTGTCTAGGAAAGCAGTGGAAGATGCCGCAAGCACTTGAGGTCCTGCCATCCATGAGGAGAGCTGGGTGGAGTTTCAAGTTCCTGGTTTCTACCTGGCCCAGCCCTGGCCATAGATGTCTCTGTCTGTCTGTCTACCTATCTACCTATTATCTATCTATCTATGTATCTATCTATATCTCTTCCATACTCGGGTACTCTGCCCTTTGAATAAATGAAGAAATATTTTAAAGAGAGAGAGAGGGAGGTCAGCAAACTTTCCTTCTGTGCCTTTGTTCAGTGTTCTCCTTGGAATGATTTTCCCGAAACAATGGCCAATGGAAGGAGCTGCTCCAAGCCTTCCCCTTGGCTTGTTGATGGCTGTCATCCTTCGACCCATCTCTCCATCCATATTTCCCTTTGAATGAGGACATAGATCACCTTGGGTGAGGGCCCACCCTAATGACTTCCTCTTGTTGGAAAAACAGACATGAGCCTGTGTGTGAGAGAAAAGAATACAAGCTCACGTGGGAAGAGCCTGGGTGCCTCGAAAGGAGCATTTGCAGATCCAAGTCCTGCCTTCATATCATCCCGCAGGTGGTCCCACACCCTGGGAGCCTTCCCACCCGATCACAAGCCCCAAGGGGGTCAGAG
Source organism: Oryctolagus cuniculus (assembly GCF_051225735.1). Taxonomy (NCBI): domain Eukaryota; kingdom Metazoa; phylum Chordata; class Mammalia; order Lagomorpha; family Leporidae; genus Oryctolagus; species Oryctolagus cuniculus. Next base: position 9,362,264 of record NC_142870.1, on the reverse strand, counting down.
GGGAAAATAGGCAGGAAGACAATCTCCCGGTAAACACAAGACCTCCAGTCCATGAACAGTTACGGCACTTGGTCCTCCACTGAGCTGCCCACGTGGTCCGTCAGGTGCAGCCCTTGTGAAACTTCAGTGGCTTTCTTTCCACCAATCTGTCTCCCATCTGAGTCCTTTCCTATGGTAGACAATAACCACCTACCACTCCAGCTTTACCAGTAATGCTGTTACCTTGATAGCCTCTGTTAAAACTCCATTTTCAAATCATGTCATGTTCTGAGATATTGAGGGTTAGACCTTCAACACGTTAACTGGGGAGACATCATTCAACACATAACAAGGCTCCAGTAGGTCATCCCAGGGTGCAAACAGAGAATGGTGTTTGATGATAGGTGAATGCGTGGTCCATGGCTGCGGCACTGCAGGTGTCCTGGCTCATTCCTCCGTGTGAGCTTGACGCCAGTGGACATCTCCCAGTTGCCACCCAGGCCCCAGACTGAGCCTCCAGAAAAGTTCAGAGTGGTCAGCAGACGTCTCCTCCCTTTGCTGGACTCTGTGCCCGAGGGCAGCCCCTCAAGACCATCAGTGTCAAGCCTCCCGGGACAGATGCTGGGCTTCAAACGAAGCTCCCCCAAAGCAGGCCTGAGTCACGGGGATCTGAGGGCACCAACTGCTCATCTCCGGGCTTTGATTCCTAGACCCCAATCAGCCCTCCTCAAAGCTGAGCTCATTCATTCAGTGATTGGACAGTTTCTCAGCATGCGTAGATATTGTGCTGGAGTTTAATGATGGGGAGGACAAAGATAGGAAGAAGCATAGCACAGACACAGAAGAGAGGGGCTCCTTGGGCACATAGAGGAGGGCTATTCTGGGTAGATGGGGGAGGGCCCATAAGACACTTGGACTTGCCTGTGGAATCTGGATGCTTTGCTTGGCCACATTCTGTCATGATGCTTCCTATTGTAGTTTTGGCATAAGGTCAGAGGCCACAGGGAAAGGAGTGAGTGTCAGAAAGAACGGCGAGTACAAAAAGGGTCATCAGGGTGGCAACTAAGACCAGGAGACAACCAGCCAGTGGTTTGAGACCCTCACCCCACTCCAGGTACCCTGAGGCCCTTCCAACTCCCAGACTAAGCTTTCTCTTCCTCGTCCGTACACATTTTCCTTTCTTCTTTGTCTTCTGTCCCAAGCTGTGTCTCAGAGTGCTTTCCCAAGTGCGGGTGTTTCCTAGGGCCGCTGCACTGAAATGTCACAAACTCAGGGTGATTTTGAAACCATGCAAGTTTACCATCATACAAACCTGGAGTGCAGAATTCTGAAATGGGTCTCATGGAGCTAAAAGGGCATGGTCAGCTGGGCTGTTCCTCCTGGAGGCCCGACAAAAATCCGTCTTCCTGCCGTTTACAGTTTCTAGAGTTGGTCTGCATTCCTTGGCTTGCGGCTCCTTCTTTCATTGTCAAAGATACATCTCTGTCTCCCTAGCTCTGACCTTTTTCCACTTACAAGGACCCATGAGATGACACTGGGCCCTCTGATAATCCATGATGATCTCCCCACCTGAAGCCTAACTGATTGGCAATCTGAATTTCCCTTTGCCATGTCCTTCAGAATATGTCTATTTCTTTAATTACAATTTTGCCAACCATAAAAACCAAAAACGCAAAGACAAATTCCTTCCTCCAAGGAATCCCAGTGACACCTGCTAGGAGAATAAGATTTTTATGCCATTACATAGGACTGAAACTACCCAGTGGGTCTTTTGGACAAAAGAGGGCCAGAGTAAGGACAGTTAGGAGCTCAGCAAGCTAAAACGTGAAGGAGAATTAGAGAATGACAAAGTAAATCCAGGCATGTGAAAGACTATCTATTGTTGTTGGAGAAATAAGCAATTAACGTGAGGAGTACATCAACACCAGGGATGGGCTGGAAGCTTCATTGTAGATTTTGTGTTCTCCAAGTCCAAAGAATCAAAATTCCTCACTACTCATATCCTCAAACCAGCCCACAGGCCATTCAGTATTGCACAGAGATGGGACACAGGAAATAGTGGGGCAGTAGGGGACGTCCAGACGCCCCTGGTGGCGGGCTTGTCCCATCTTCTAGGGCCTTTGCCAGGGGTCTGGTCTCTGTAGAATACTCTCAAATCAATCAACTCTCCCTTAACTGATCCTCTTTTCTGAGTTCCAAGATCCAGCACCCTCTGGACCAAGCCTGTATGTATTTCCCAAGCCCTGCCGGTCCAAACATTCTCATGTGGGTCATGTGTGATATGACCCTAGTGACAGGCTCGGGGGCTAAGAATAGAGTTTGGAGTTCCCCTTATCTTCCATGGGAGAATTCTCTGCATTGACCCCAAGCAGAAAGATAGTTCTAGGTCTTCCTGGGAAGGGTAGGACCCTTCTGCAATTCAGAGGGTTTGAGGGTTTGAGTCCAGCGACTCAAGATTTTAAGGGCATCAACCAAGATGTCTCTATCCAGCAAGGACGGGGACCAGGATAAGGTAAATGAGGCACTAGGAGGGGAGTCACTCCCCTGCCACCTCCTTAGCCTTGGCAGCCCCAGAAGCCTGGCTTGCCTCACCCTAGTTGCTGCTTTGCATCCAAGTGTCACTCTCATTTGTTCCTAACAAGGAGTAACAGACTTGCCTTGCTTGGAATTTAAGGTACTTCGGAAAGGACCCCAGAAGGTTATATAAGTTGGCTATTAGGATGGAGCCTCGGAAGTGATGGCCCAGCTTAGTGAGGTTCAGATGCCAAAACTGCTGAGATCAAATAGCCTTTGTGAGTAGAACAAGCTGAAAGGGATCAGTCTGAGAGAAGAGAAACCCTGTGAGCTAATCCTGTCCAGGGCAAAGCGCAGAGGGTATACCACTTCCCAGAGCAACAGGAATGAGCTGGTGAGAGGGCTGCTGTATGAAGTTCAGTGCTGCTGCTCTTCTTTATGTCAGGACTGGTGGTGAGAGAGAGAGAGGCTGCAATAGAACCTGGCTCACTACATCCAACGTGAATGAGAGAATCCTACCTCACCTCCAAACGACAGAGGCTAACAGGCAAAGCTTAACCAAGGTTAACCTTCAGAAGCCAGGTGGAGGTAGTGAGTGGGAAGGCATTACTATAGGCAAAGTACACGGCTGGAAGGGCAATTCCTCAGTATGTACCAGCCAAATAAATCAATGATGGATGGCTCAGGGCCAAGATAGTCATCCCCATGAAGAATCATGATCCTTTGCATAGATTTTAGACCTGAGCCTATTTTCAGACAAAACCTCACTGATTAAACTTGGAGACCAAGACCTCAGCGGGTAGACTGCATAATCCAATGGAAAATGAACATTGTGACAATTCTCCTCTTCCCCTAAAGGGTCCTCGGTCATTTCCCCAAGTAAATACACACAAGACAAAGGGAGCACACAAATGCTTCTAGGGATATTGCATATAAGACCTCAGTTTACTCGGATAGCTAGAGAATTGATTACCATGACCCTTCTGTTAAAATGGGTGTGTGCATGGACCAGGCATAAACGGTGTTCTGACCAACATCTACCAGTTCTACAAACCAATGTGGGAATCAAATACTTGCCTCACCCCAAATGTATCATTGGAATAGACATTTGCCAGTTGGTACAGCCAATGCTCATTAAATCTTTGCCTGTAGGATAAGAAATATCATAGTGGGGAAAGCCACATAGAAGCTTCTAACACTGCCACATGCAACACTGCCTGATACTAAATCAGACAAAATATGGCATCCCAGTCAAGGAAAGCAGAAACCAATACGACCCTACAGGATCTAACGGTGTCAAAGGTCATGAGATTCCCCATCTTATCTCTTTTTAACTCATCAACCCAGGCCCTAAAGGAATCACATTGATCACAGAAGACCACTCAAGCTCAGCCAGGTGATAACTCAATTGTCCCCACCATGCCAGACATGGTGTCTTTGCTGGGAGAATTAATCAGGTCTTAGGTACATTCTTTGCGGCCACTGATTTGGTAAAGCCATTCCTTTCTAACTGTATCAGAACATAAGGGCAGAAATCATTTGCAACCAAACTGAAAGAATAAAAAATTACTTTCTAGCTTTGCCGTGAGATGTGTTCACTCTTCTACCCTCTGTCCTATTATAGCCCATAGAGGTCTGGACACTTGTATACCGCCTAGAATGTGCATTGACACGCTGCGTTGGTGACATCACTCTGTTCAAGTCAGTGGAGCAAGAAGTGGTTGGCACAGTGGGGGTCTTAATAAGACACATATGCTTTGGAAGATGACAGATATACCCGATGAAAATTCACTGTCACTAAATTATTAGGGATCCCATGGCCAGGGGTATGCCAGGGCATCTAATCCAAGCTACAGAACAAAAAACTGCACCTTACCTCTCTCACCATAGAAGAAGAAACCAAGAACTGCCCGCAAAGACTGATTTATGACATCTCCCACTAGCAGTGATCATTCTACCACGAATGGCATTGGTGATTACCGACAACACGAGACTTTCTGCATCGAAAGTTCTTCTGAGACTCTCAGAAGAACATCTGAGCAAGAAAAAAAGACAAAAACACAAAACTTATCAAATTTCCAAGCCAGCACATCAGCTAGTGATTGTTGCATAACAAACCACACCAAAGCTTAGTGGCTTAAAACAACCATCATTTATTTAGCTCATGAATCAATCAGCAATTTGGTCTGCACTCAGCTGGACAAATACTCTCATTTGTTCCTGGGCTTATGCACACATCTGTGCTTAGCTGCTGAGTCAGCTGGGGACTAACTGGTTCGGGATGGCCTTAGCTGGCACATCTCACCTCTGCTCATTCTCCAGCAGGCCACCCTCATCTTGTTCACAAGGCAGCTTGGCAGGACTGCAAGAAGCAGCGACAGCTTCTAAGAACTCCGGAGCTCTTGTGTTCCACTTAGAATTGGTGTACTGTCACTTCTGCTCCATTCTGCTGGCCACTGCGAGTCCCAGGGCAGCCCGGATTCAAGGCCAGGAGTGATGGATTCCCCTGTTATTGGAAGAGTTGTGAAGCCACATCACAACAAGCACAGATACAGGGGAAAGTGAGAGGTTGTAGCTGTTTTTACAACCTATCAACCTGCAAGATTCTGGGTACCATTTCGTGGGGACCCAAAGAAGAATAGCCCCCAACAGAGTGAGAAGAGCATCCGATCAAGCTTCCAGGCCATCCTCTCAAGGCAAGAGATAAAGATTCCTAAGCAGATCCAATGTCCCTCCTTAGAAGCTGAGCAACACAGGAGGCCCTGGCCAAGCCCTGCCTTTCACGCAGCTCTGCCTTCCAAAGCGACCTCTGCATGTCCCCTGCTTGCCTGTAGAGTCAATTTGGAAGCAACTCCATGACTTCCACCTTCAGGACAGAGCAGATTCGCAAGCATACTGAAAGACATGGACAGCTTATTCAAGCAAAGAAGCAATGAATTCCTATAATCTGCCTGGCCATCCTCCTGCATGATTTCTGTTACTCTTTGCTACAAAGGAGAAGAAAAACAAGGAAATAACCTGACACAAACTGCTCTAAAATGCGATTAAGTCTGCACACACAAAGAATGAAGCAGAAAGGAAAAAACCCTGAAATATTGAAGTTGAGAGTCCAAGGTAACGTGTGTTTGGAGAATCTCATCTTCACAATGAATCTCCCAGAGCGAGCGCGTGGTGAGGCGGCTGCAGCAATGGGAAGTCCTAGCAAGTAAGCCTCGGCCCGCAGAGGCAGACTTGCGTGTGAGCTGTCACTGTCCTTGGAGAAATGGCGTTGAATGAAGAAAACGCGTGCTCCTAAATCCCAGACCCTATTTGTACTTTCACTAGCAGTTCTTCCCTCTGTCTTTACGTTGCCTCTCTTTTGTTCCTGATCCCTTCCCCATAAGGAGTAAGGTTCTTCACGATCTGCTTCCTCTTCTGGTTATAAAGGTCAAAGAATCAAAGCTCAGATGCCTCTTGGTTTCTCCTTGTCCATTTCAAGAGACGATGAGGTCAGGTAGGTTTTCAAGGTAGCCGAGCTGCTGTAACTATTACCTACTCATTGCCCTAAGAACAGGAAATTGGAAGGGGAGAGAAAAAAAAGGAAGCCGTTGAGCTTCTCCTGCTCAGAATGTGGATTGAAGAAAACAGGCGCTCAGCAGTCAGGCAGAAGGCACCCAAAGAGCTCTGAGATTCCAAAATGCAGTGAGCTCACAACTTAAAGACAGATTCAAGCCCTTCCAGCTAGAACCCCGTCCAATCCCCCTAAATCATGTAGATCCCTGCTTGGGCGCAAGACAATGTCCTCAGGAGCTCCTGTAAAGGACATTTCTCGGATATGAATTCATAAGATTCCAGTTCGAATCCTTGTTTGTCTTAGTGAGCTTTATATATACAAAAGACCAAGCATGGAAGACAACATAGCATGGTGGGTAAGAATACAGACCCAAGGCAGACTTCTTGGGTTTGCCCCCCGGCTCCACCAGAGTTATGGGTTGAGTGCTCCTCCCCCAAACCCATATGTTGAAGTCTTACCCCCAGCATGTCAGAATGTGACTTATTTGAACATAGGGTTTATAGAGTGGTAGTCAAGTTCGACTGGGCTGATTAGGGTGGCTCCCTAGCCCAATATGACAGTGTCCATCACAAAGGGGAAATCTGAACACATACAAGCACATGTGGAGAAGCCATGTGAAGGCAAAGGCAATGCCACTGCCGGGCACAGGACATCCAAGACGGCCAGCTACCAACAGGAGCTGGGAGAGCCCTGGAACAGGGCTCCCACACAGCGTCCAGAGCAGCCGGCCCCTTAATCTCAGCTGAACGTTTCCAGAACCGAAGCTGCCCAATCTACGGCATTTGGTGACAGCAGAAAACTGATAGAACCCATTACTTTTTGTCTTCATGCAATGCTAAGTTTTTCTTAGCAACTGCCTGGGCGACCCAGTGCTGTGCCCTGACCTCACCTGCAGCAGGAGGCTGACCACACATGTAACTCAGCAGGTGTTAGGAGGAGTAATTAAATGAACTCATATGTCCACATGCTTTGAATAGACGTTGACACAAAGAAAGACGTGTATGAGCATTTGTTAAAGTTTTTAAAATTCAGCATCCATGCAAGTTGTCATGGGAAATGTGATTGTACTTGGCTCCCCGTCAGGGTACCGCCAGAAGGGAAATCAATCCTTTAGGGAGCCTACATGCCAGTACTATTTCAAACATTGTCCCCGAATCGTTATCATTCGAGCTATGCTGTTTTCTTCACTTTTCTTTCAATAGTGTGATCTGGCAGTGCTGAGGGCCTTTAGGTTGCTAATAAATTATTAATCTGGGAGTTAATAATTCATGTTAATTGGTGCTATACTCACTTTCTCTGGCAAATGAGAGCAAAGGTCACAATATTTTAACAGTAAAGGGGAAACCTCCCCCTCTCCATTTCTTTTTCCATGGACTATCATGGAAATGCTATGATAGGAAAGACAAAATTTAACCAGACCTGGGAAAGCAAGATAATTCCAAGGCTAAAGGTCTAGAGCCCCACTCACACTCAGGAGAAAGTAACACTGTGAACACAGGCCTGCTGGGAGCAGAGGAGGTCTCCAGGGAACCAGGACTCAGGGAGCCACCTAGGGAGCCTTCCCGGGAAAGATGCAGCCCTGCAGGTACGTGTGTGGGCCTCTGACAGACGTCGATCATTCCTCATTGACAGACGTCCTTCGTAATTAACAGTATTCATTTCTTATTGCTATTTGAGAGACTAGTTCACAGTGGGATGTTTCATAAAGGCAGATAAGTCTTGTAAAGTATGAAGCACAGACTTAAGAATGGAGAACCTTCACTCATCCCGGGCGCTGGCCACAGAATTCTCTAAGAGAACTCCTACCTCTTCTTTGGTTGTGATGGACCTATGGCAGTACTTCAGAAAGTTCATGGAAAAAAGTGGATCAAAAGGTAAGTTTAATTTTATGCAAAACAGCTTAAAAGTCCATGCACGTGACGGTGTGGTCCGAAAGGGAATGGGAAGTATGTATTATGGAGATAAGTATGCATGGTTATCAAAATTCGGTGCACAAAAATAAATGTATTTTTCATTCCATTTCTCCATTAGTCTTTTGAAGTACTCATCTTTACGCAGTTAGGTAATTCCTAACTGCAAGCCACAGGCAGACAGGAACAAGACTTCTCATGCAGCATCTTTGCATTTCCTTTCCAAGTCAGCGATGCACTCCTAGTCTGTGAGGCGGCCACAAGTGGCCCAGGTGGCCCAAGCATTCTATCCCTTGTTTAGCCTCGATAATTATTTGAGAGGCTCGCATGGAGTCCCAGACTGATGAAATCACGTTCTCCCCTTTGGAGAATAAAAATTATTCTTAGTAGCTTTACACAGGCTTGATTAAAAGATAGCTGTGAACTATGCTAAGAATGAGGTCTGAAGACCCAGGATGAAACTTACATGGAAACCAGGAGTGAAAAGAGTTGCAGGGCCAGGAGTCAAATCCTCCCGCTCTTGTTGTACTAAAGCTTTGAATCGCATGTGCTCTTCATTGTGCTGCAATTCAGCCCTTTACATATTGGGGAAATGTATATTTGGCAACAGGTCCTATTTTTGGGAGTCCTGGAAACTTGTTCTCTTGTTCTTTGAAAATGTTTTCATTTCTGGCACATATGTGTGTTTTAAGCAGAAGGAAAACACAAAGCAAAAAAGAAAAATATGTACAGTCCAAGGAATGATTTCTCCAGCCCCATGGAGCACAATAAGAAAGCAATCATTCAGTTTGACTTTAAAAATGGATTCTTGCCTGGATTTTCCAACTATTTCCTTCTAAATGACCGTTTCTCGACAGAACTGAGTTAATGTAAAGAGACAGGTTGCTCCAGTGCCAGAACTGAACGAGCAAAGCAGGACAGAGGCTATGTTTTCATAGGCAGAACTCGATCAAATAACACCCACTCTGTTTCCCTGCAGCCGATTCAGAGCAAGGGGCCACAGACAGACTGCATGGCCTGCAGCAGGTTTTCGTGGGCTGGATCTTGATCACGCCTAGATTTCTATTATTTGCAGTCAGTAACAAAGATTCAGCCTTGGGTCTGTCACGCAACAAGGAGAATCTTTGTCACTTAGTGTAATTAATAGCTGCACCTCGCCTGGAACACGGAAGCAGGGTGGCCTTTCGTCCGGAGACTCAGCTGGACTCAGAGTAGGTTTCACAGACGCCTTGTTCCCTCTTTGACCAACTAAGATGTCAGAACGCCCACAGAGCTGGCCACTGGTAAGCAAAGCATTTCTTGTGTATTCCTGCCTCCCAGCTCTGCGACTGTGTTCCACGGAAGCACGCTAATGCCACCTCTTGAGCTACAAGACTTTGAAAACTCCCCTCTGCTTGAGTGCCCCCCCACGAATGTACTTTTTCCTTCCTATGCTCCACCACCAGACCATCTCCAGGAATGTCTAGAGGGGTTCCATTATAGGATTAAAAATAAGAAGTGTCCTAATGTTTGAGGAGTGCCTTCCTTAGCCAGTATTATTTAATCATGCAGTGATTGATGGGAAAGCGTGTGCTAGGCCTTGTTCTCAAACCGGCAGGGTTGAACTGAGGCTTGCAGGGTGTGTAGTCACTCACAGAACGCAGAGGGCGATGGGCGTGAGTGAGCGTTCTCTTCACATCCCCCAAGCCTCTCCCTCACATTACACCACTGATTTTGTCCTAAATAAAAAATGAATGCAGATCCCTATGAACTTGAGTCGACACAATAGAGAGCCGTCTTCTGTTGTGATCCTAATATGTTCCATTCGTGGAGTCTACCAGAAAGCTGCTGGTGCTGGGCACATGTTGAACTAGAGGGCAAGTTCAGACTTAGGAGCACGGAGAGCTGAAGCACAGCTTGTCCCAAGCCCATTGTCTGGTGCAGATGCTCCACAAATTCCCGACTACATCGCCTGCCCCATGTCCGCCCAGGTGTCTCAGCGGCGGTCAAAACTGTCACCACCCACCCTAGTCTGACTCTTTGCCCCTTCTCTGTAGGGGAAAATGGGCCAGGATTTGGAAGTCATCCTGAGCCCCCTTTCTGTGATCGTTGTAAATCCAAACCCACAGAATGGATCACCACCAACCAGAGGCACAGTCCTCCCCTCACAGTGCCTAATCTGCCCTCTCACTTTGCTTAAAACCCTCTGCTACTTCCCTGTCACCGACACCACAGACTCAGGAAAGGGATTCGACAGGACAGAGGGTGACCAAAGCCTCCGCTGTCAGTGCTCCACCTGTGGTTGCCCTCTACAACAGCATTTATACCAAAGACAGACGCAGCTTTCTAGTGGAGTCCACAAATGGGAAGAATTAGGATGACAGCAGGAGCGAATTCACATTCCTTACTATGGCCTGCACGGCGTTCCAGGATCTGTCTCTGCTGCATCCGCGTTTACCTCAACACTGTGCTCCCCAGCCGGGAGTTCGTTCTCACAACTCCACACGACCCCTTGCACATCAGTCCACAGAAGGACATCCTCTTGGATGCTGTAGCCCCTAGGAAGCCTTCCTGACTCCAGTTGCCTCATCCTTGACCCTGTCGTGGTGCCAGCTGCTGTCGTCAGAGTGATTTCAACAACAGCCGTGTATTTTCTCACAGTCCTGGAGGCTGGAAGCCCAAGGTGAGGTTCCAGCAGGGGTGGGTTTCTGCAGACAGCAGAAACTGTGTCCCTGCATGGCCTTTCCTTGGCTTGAGCCCTTGGAGAGAGGAAGATGGCCCTCCCTTCCTCTTCTTACAGGGCCACCATGCCTATCTGACCAGGACCCTACCCTCATGATGTCAGTCAACCTGGTTAGATATTAAAAGCCCTGTCTCCACACACAGTCACACTGAGGGGTTAGGGCTTCAACAGACCAATTTCAGAGGGAACACGATTGAGTGCATTGTCCCTATCCTACATTCCTTCATAGGACAAAATGCATTCCCTGAACATAGTAGAACAAAGACTTTATTGACTTCACTATTCAAGAGTAGTGTGTTTAGCATTTAAATATAGAAGTTATTATGTGTAATATGCTTTACTGTAATGTAAATGTGACATTAATATCATTTCATGAGTAAAAATGCTTATAATATACATTTTATGCAATTAGCAAGATCTGGCTATTTGTTTACCTGGAAATTTCAATTTTGTACTTAGAGCTAATATATGCACGTGTGTGTGACTTAGTTGTATAATGGTGGTCAACCATACAAATAATTTTTTAGTTTTATTTGCTGATACGTGCACCATTTGTTCTCACAAAAGTCTAAAAGCAAAGGTCAAGACAGCCAGCATGGTTATCTAAACATCAGACTGTATTTTACGAAACTAAGGAAGTTTCACCATTGACATCAATCTGTGAGTCACAGAAGGAAAGAGAGCTGATGGGCTGATAAAGGAGCACTCCACCTGCCTTTGAAGGGGCCACGCCCTCTCCTCTTTCATGAATTATTAAAATCCAGAGAGGGAAGTTGCCATGCTGGAAAATGGATGGATGGTATCAGGTATCGAGTGCCAAGTTAGAGCCTATTTATTTGAGATCATAGCTCACTCTCCCATACACATTGAAAGACTGAAAAAAAAAAAAAAACTCTAGAGATCATCACACATCACTGGTTGTATGGTTTCTAAGCCTTTCATGTTCACTGAGACCATTTAAGGTTTAATCTTTAACCCTCTCCCCCTTATATCACACAGTAAGAGAAATGTGGACCTGTGTCCCGGACCCTGACTCCTGATGAAGTCAGTCTGTGGAGGAACCAGATCAGTTTACAGACGGCATACAGGAAAAGTAATGTGATGACTCGTGGATCAGTCCTGCAGGGCCAGGCTTGGCGTCCACCAGAGGCTGGGCCATGGAGAGCTGCTTGTTGCTTGTTGTGTACTGAGTCAGTCTGTGAGTCCCCAAAGGAGAGCTGAGATGTCTCAGCCATTGTCACAGCCATTGTCTAAGGCAAATACTCAAAGTCTGCACAGCACATGAGTTGGCCACTCAATGTGCATGCAATGTGGTTCCTCATGAAGACTGATTAGGAATGGCCATTACTTTCTCATTCACCCACGCTGGATCCAGTGGAATAAATTCCATAACCAGAAACTTGGGAATCTTCAGCGTTTTTTTAGGGAAGACAGAAATGCTCTCTGCTTGGCTCTCTGTGTCCCACCCTCACCCTCTCCCCGCCCACAGCCAGGAGACAGACGTGGATTTCAGTTTCACTTTTCACTCCCTTAGACTGGAGGTGCTAGGGTCTTCCTTGACTTTCGGCCTATTGATCCAGTGTCCAGACACCGGTTTGCCTGGTGTTTCTCTTTTGTCTTTGCTCTCAAAAACACATTCCTGGCTGGAGTCCACGTGGCCGTGGATGGCACTGCACTCATTCGGAGGAGGAACTCAAACAATTGCCCTCCTGCAGCTCCGCTCTCTTAGAATGGGTAGCTGGTGACAGTTCCCAGAAACACTGAAACTGGAAGGTTGTAGGGGAGCCCCTCCAGCCTCCACTGCCTCCCTTCCTCCCACTCACCCCGTTTTCCAGAGCCTGTTCTTCCCAGCCACCTTGCTCCACCACTGGATTTGAGTGAGTGAATCCCCCACGTGTTGCCTTCAGAGCAGCGTGACTTCAAGTGACAACCGCTCTTCCCTCCTGTCCCCTCACCCTACCCACCCTCCCACGCATCAGTACACTTCTTCCCTTGGAATTTGTAAAAGCATGGAGCAAGCTGACTCCAAAAAACTGGTGCCATCTTACGGAAGTCTGCGATGGAGAGCAGAGAAGAGGAAGCTACCACCTACTGCTAACGAAAAGAAAGACCTCAAAACTCCAGCCGTGTTCCTACTCTGCACATTCCTCCAGAAGAGGTTTCATGGGATTTTTTTCCCCCTGTGATTTCTTTGCTGTGCCAGAAATTCAAAAAGTATTTAAAACTGACAACACAATGCTTCTTATATAAAAATATATATGGCACTTGTCTGAGAAAACTTGAACCTGTGAATGCACAGATTCAATTTGAATTCCAAACAGACACATTTTCCCACTACACATTTCCCAACATGTTTTTCCCTGGAATTGCATTTTCTTAGTGCCGGTACATTTCTCAGGTGAAGCTTAAGGAAGGAAGAGAGTGCTTGCCTGCCCTTGAGAAGTTTATAGGAACAGAAGCATCAGAATAGAACCATGAGATTTCCAAAAATTAAGCTCTTATTTCTAAATGGCATTCAAAACAGTACAATTTTTAAAGAAATGGACATTTTAGTTCACTATGATATCAGAAGTAGATCAAGTTGATTTTCTCCTATGATTAAGAGCCATAAGGAAATGTTAAAAAAAATGCCTTGTAGAAACAAAGACATACATAACTAAATGCAGTCTTAGACTCTTGTGTTGAAGACAAAAATGTTAAAATGACACTCTTGGGCCAATTAACAAAATCAGACTGGAGAATGGGTTAGAGTATTTTATAGATGATACATTTTCTAAGGTTGGTCAGTGTACCATGGTTATGAGAGGATAAACAGCCTTGTTCATAGGAGGCACTTACTGAAGTATTTAGGGATAGGCTCCCAGATGTAGACAACTTCCTTGCACATATTCGGGGAAAATCTTGTTTGGGCACATGAACATGTGCAAGTGTGTATACATGGGGGTACAGAGAAAGAAAATAAGAGCAAACAGTGAGCCAGCTGGAGTAACATGCTCCCAGCAAGTGAACTGGAGCCAAGGATGTGGACTGGGGTCCCCAATTCTCTTCTGATTGCAGTGGTCCTGTAAGTTGGAAACTACTTCCAAATTAAAAACTTAAAAATTATATTTTAAGAAGAGTTGAAAAGTAGAGAGACAAAAGGGGAGAAGAAGTTAAAATATTAATTTTAAGGTGATTTCCTCCCATCTTTAGAGACAGATCAGCTTCCCAAATGCTCAGTGTGCTCCTGGCTCCCAGGCTGGCTCCTCTCTCTCCGGTCCTCCTCATTGGTGAAGGAGCCTTAAAAACCACTCTGGGCTGGCGCCGCAGCTCAACAGGCTAATCCTCCGCCTGTGGCGGTTCTAGTCCCGGTCGGGCCGCCAGATTCTGTCCCGGTTGCCCCTTTTCCAGGCCAGCCCTCTGCTGTGGCCCGGGAGTGCAGTGGAGGATGGCCCAAGTGCTTGGGCCCTGCACCCACGGGAGACCAGGAGAAGCACCTGGCTCCTGCCATCGGATCAGCATGGTGCGCCGGCCATTGGAGGGTGAACCAATGGCAAAAGGAAGACCTTTCTCTCTGTCTCTCTCTCACTGTCCACTCTGCCTGTCAAAAAATAAAAAAAAAAAAAGTACAAAAACAAAACACTCTGATTGGCTAAGAAACATCCCAAAATGCAAAATGTGAAAGTGAGCCTCTGGGTGAAAATGGGGCTTAAGAACTTCTTGTCCCTGAACACTTGGCTGCTATCTGCTACCAATGGAGCTGCAAGTGCATCAAGTAAGCACATTTTTTTATGCTAAGCCCCTAGAGGGAGTTCCTTGGGATTGAAGTTGAAAGAAATGAAGCTTCAATTTTCTCTTTCAGTGTCGTAAAACTTAAAACCCCTTTGAAATAGATGGCTGTGTTCCAGATGAAGGCGCTAAACCATATTTTATAATAATGATGATGGTGGTGATAATTAGTAGTAATAATATTGTTCTACAGTGAAATATGTTCACTCATTTAATCCTCATAAGAGAAGTACAGTCCTGCATGGTTTAGCGGGGATAAGTTCTGAGATCACTGTCTGGTGGCTTTGTCACTGTACAGACATCACAGACTGTATTCATGCAAACCGAGATGGTGGAGTTCTCCTGAGTGAGAACTCCCCTCCTAAATGAGCTGGGAAGATTAAATCAGTAGCAGCGTCTCCAGGAAATCTTTCGCAATCACCTCATAGCCCCGCTGATCTCTCCCCTGTACACCTGTTGTGAATCATTGCTGGTGGGGCAGCTCAGCTTCCTTGCCAGGAAGCGTTGTCTCATTTCTTGCACCCCAGAGTGGCATGACGTTCACCGTGTCTTGTAGGTTTAGCCAGCACTTCCCCAGTTTCTTATCCAGAAGCCTACCTGTCCCTCTCAGGAGCTGGAGACCACGGCAGTCTTTCTTAGAATGAGCCTCAGGGCCAGCATTGTGGTGCCACATGGGTGCCAGTTCGAATCCTGGCTACTCTACTTCCAATCCTACTCCCTTCTAATGCACCTGGGAAAGCAACGGATGATAACCCAAGTCCTTGGGCCCCTACACCCACATGGGAGGCCAAGAAAAAGCTCCTTGGCTCCTGGCTTTGGCCTGGGCCAGCCCTATCTGTGGTGGCCATTTGGGGAGTGAAGAGCTCACTCTCTCTCTCTCCCACTCTGTGTCTCCTTCTCTCTCTGTGTCTTTCAAATAAATAAATAAATCTTTTCAAAAAATGAGCCTTACATTGCCTCATGGATTCCCTCCTCCCAAGAGAAAGTCCTCCAACAGTCACATGGCTGGCACTGTAACAGGGGTCACGGTAGTAGCAGTTGTAGTAGGATCTAACATGTAGGTCTCATGTCATTGAGCAGCACACTTTATTCTGTACACTTAGCCTGTCCACACCCCAGTAACATCAATACTGCCAGTATCACATTTTCCACACAAGGGAAGAGAGGCCCAGAGTGTGAAGGGTGTGAGAGTCCCTGGCCAGACTCTGCACACACCTTGCATTGGTCACCCAGGCTTGGCTATGCTAACAACCCAAGTCCCGGGAGTGTAACGCAACGAAGGCACTCAGCTCACAGCCTCTGCAGCAGCAGCCTCCCTCAGGGAGCTGAGGTGCCCCAGCCCCTTCCTCCCAAGGCTCCACCCACCATCCACTGGGCCTTGGACGTCTCCTCCACCCGTGTCCAGCTGATGGAGAGCAATGGGGTCTGCAAAGTGAAGTCCTGTGTGACCAAGGGAAAGAAGAACAGGCTAGCAGACACATCCATGGCCTGCTCCAGTAGACATCACACAAGCGTGGGTCTGTTGGGGTAAGGAGAGAGAGCCAGAGCAGGACACTGGCCCCTGACCTTGCAGGCGCCGGCCCCACCCAGACAGCCAGCAACCACACAGACCAGAGAGGGATCTGCTGTGTTTTCTAGAACAATCAGCCCTTGGAGTCTTCCGGGCCAGGGTCTCATTTCACGGCCAAACTGTGTGGCAGAGCAAGGGCCCAGATGTGAACTTTCTCTGACTCACCTGAGGTCTGGCCTGAGCGCTGACTTGCCGCAGCGGCCATGACCTGGGCAGGAGCCTGGCTCTCACCCAGGCTCCCACCACACCTTATTTATTTACCAGGTCACCAACCTCTCCTGAAGGGAAGCCAGCCATGGCATGGCTTCTCTGACTCCCATCATAGGCATCCAGGCAGAGTGGCCGTGGGCAGACAGGTACCTGCCACGGGCTCATTGCCTCCACTCTGCCTGCTTCCTCTGACTTTCCATTGGTTCCCCAGTCGGTCTCGGAAGACAACCCTTTTAATTATGTACGCCAGGGCAAATCTTATCAAGCATCACATTCGGAGCATCCAATCTTTCAATCGCTCAGAAAGTGTAGCTTTGCCTATTTTTCTTGTTCCAGGGGTCATACATACAGCAAAGGCACTGTCTGTAGTGTTGCCTCATTCATTCTCTCAGTGCCCTCCTCCCCATCTGATGGCAAAGGCTGTGAGAGCACAGATTTCTCATTGACCTCAGAGTAGACGAGCTATTACTTTAAACACCAGAACTTTCTCTTTTGCAATGGAAGAATGCAACTTGTTTTTCCAGTGTTTAAGAGTCACTGTAAGCCGGCGCCGCAGCTCACTAGGCTAATCTTCCACCTTGCGGCGCCGGCACACTGGGTTCTAGTCCCGGTCGGGGTGCTGGATTCTGTCCTGGTTGCCCCTCTTCCAGGCCAGCTCTCTGCTGTGGCCAGGGAGTGCAGTGGAGGATGGCCCAAGTGCTTGGGCCCTGCACCCCATGGGAGACCAGGATAAGTACCTGGCTCCTGCCATCGGATCAGCGCGGTGCGCCGGCCATTGGAGGGTGAACCAACGGCAAAGGAAGACCTTTCTCTCTGTCTCTCTCTCTCACTGTTCACTCTGCCTGTCCAAAAAAAAAAAAAAAAAAAGAAGAGAGAGACATTGTAGCATGTGCTGAAAATGCAGAGCACAAAAATTTAAAGCCCAAATACAGGAAACATCCACATTTATTCTCTCCTTCTCTCCCTCCCTCCCCACCCCTATTCCTTTCTCTATCTCCTTCTCCTACCTCCTCCCTACTTTCCTCTTTCTAAGAACAATAGAATAAAAACTGAGGAAGGAAGAAACTTCCCAAATAAAACCACACAAGCAAATTGTTAGGCATAATATGATTTAATTCTGTATGAAAGTCATCACACAAGCATGACCCGACAGAGAAAAACAAAGGAAAGCACTGGCTAGAAGCCAACATACCTGGAACAGCTCATCAATGAAGGAAAGGTGAGACTTGTCCCATAGGGAGGGAAACAAGCCCACCAAAAGTCAATGTGCTAGGAATCGTATCAGGAACACAACCAGGATTAAATTGAACAAGCCTGCAATTTAACAAACACACACTGCAGTGGGCACAGTGAGTTTGCCTACTTTTCTTGAATGCCTACTACAGTGAGGGGCTGTGTAGGGGCTTGGAGATATCAACAAGAAGTGATCTAAGGTGGGCACTTGGCAGAGCAGTGAAGACCTTGCTTGGGAGGTCTTGCATTACACGTTGGACTGTCTGGGTTTGCATCCCTTCTCCACTCAGGACTCGCTCACCTTGGGATGAGGTGGGGGTGCAGCAAGTGACGGGTTAGGTGGTTGGGTCCCTTCCATTCGTGTGGGAGACTCAGACTGAGCTCTTGGCTCCTGGCTTAGCCTGGTCCAGCCCTCACTGTTACAGGCATTTGGGGAGTGAATCAGCAGATAGAAGACCTCGCTCTCTCTCTCTCTCCATCTCCACCTCCACCTCCATCTCTCTGCCTTTCAAAGAAATAAAAATTTAAAAAATACTCAGATGGGATCCCTGCCAGTGAGGAGAGAGAAAGGGGGCGGGGGAGAGAGAGAGAGAGAGAGAGACTAGGGGTTCCCCTGCACCTTGATAGGCAGATGAGGAGATGTGCAGGAGTAAGGGGAAAACAGGATAAGAGGGTTTCCATGATGTCTTGAGGGCAGGCATGGGGTTTGGGGTATGCAAGAGAAGTCTGCCAGCCTACAGATATACACAGAGTGGAGGATGTGTGAGTGTTGGCAGGAAAAACAAACAGCAGAAAGAATGTCCTGGTTCCATGCTGGGAGTAGGAGGGTAGAACATCGGTCAGGGAGAATGCAAGGAAGAGACTGGCTGACATCCCTCAGAGGCCCTGCAAGAGGCAGGAACAGGGGCATCTTTCCCTACAATGCCCTCTGGAGAATGGCCCCTCTAAGCTGTCCTCACTCCACTCAGGGCTAAGTCCATCTGTGGGGACGTAGAAGTCATGAGTGCCTCCACGACCAGGTTCCCATCAACAAGGACTAACAGCCATGGAGAGCAGAAGCCACAGGAATCCAGAAGAAAACTTCTTCATTGCCGTGGGGTCTGCAGCCAGACGAGAGAATGCATCTGAAAAACCCTAAAGGTAGTAAAAAGTCTGATAAACATCCCATAGAATTCCACGAACAGAGACATGTAAAAAAGACAACTCAAGAGGAATTTAAGGTTCTAAGGGAGTTAAATTGATTGTAGAAACAGTGCTCAATAGATTACTAAAAAAAACTCTGCATTAAAAACATTTTAGAAATCATGAAGTTATAAAAATGAAGTCAAAATCAAACCATTCCATTAGCCACAAGCATGTTTTATTCTGTAATAAATGTACAAATTGGAAAATTGTACTTGTTTTCACTTAGTGTATAAGAATATCCACATTCATTTGGTTTTCTTGGAAAATATGACTTGTCATGGCTGCCAGAAATGTCTATTACGTGGAAGATGCTACCATTGGCTGAAGCAACCCCTGATCACTGGGATCAAAGTCATTAATAATTCATTGCTGTCATGAACAACACATTAATGAACATATTTAAGGTGTCACTTGATCTTGGGCATTTCTTTACAGCACCACAAGGCATGGGCCCCTTCTCAGCTACTATGTAGATTGCTCATTTTCTCACCAGGACAGCAAAAACCATCCCTGGTTGACAAGCTGCCCTTGTCAAAGGAAACTATGACAGAGCTTGTGTTCAGTAATCCTTGATAATACAGGGGGAAAAAGAGATGAAAACAGGCCCTATTTCATGTACTTTTTCCTTGGCCTCAAAATGCAAGGGAACCAATCCAGAGAATTCCTAGGCCCCGTGGGTGGCACTGGGGGCTATTTTTACAGCTAATTTTGTTCACTGTCTTTTATGCCAGTTAGAACTTTGGCCAATGAGTCCTTTTGCCCCTCTCTCCTCATCCCTATAAAGAGATGATTTTTCATACAAAGCACAAATATGGGAGAGAAACAGACAAGAGATGGAAGTGCCACTGATTTCATCCAGGCCCTGCAAGTCGTTCATGAAATTGCCAAGCCGAGAGGAAAGCCAAACCATGCTTGGGTGAGAAGCCGGGACTCAGAGCCAGGAGTGACCGATCATCTGTTAAGGCAGAGGCTTGTATGGAGTGGGGGCTGCAACCACGGCAGCTGATAGGTCCAGGGAACAGAGGGGGATGGACGATCCAGGAAACAGAGCCAGGCCAGTGGCCTGTGGAGGACATGAGACTCCATGTCCACAGTTTGGAGAACTTGCTGGTTGGCAGTGGCTTTGAAACAAGGTCCGTAAGACTTGAGCTCTTCATGAGAAATGTGACCTAATTCCTAAGGAATAACATCACAGTGAGCCTCACAGAATCTCCAATGAATTACTGATGCAATTAGAGACCGGTGTGTGGCGCTGGGTGGGGCGAATACAGCAGCTTGCCTTCAGGAAGAGGGTCCTGTCCATGCCACCGACCTCAGAAACAACTCCGATTCCTCAGAGCCCTGCTAAAAACGACCAGGCCCCACCCTCTGCCCAGGCTGGTCTGGCAAGAGCCTCCACTGCTTACCCCTAGCGAGGTGAGGAATCGTGAGCACGGGGTGCATGTGGATTTACAGTAGCTGCTTCTGCACGAAGCCAGATGTGCCTCTCCAGAGAATACACGGTTCTCCCGATAGGGAGGCTGAGAAGATTCCAGCAGGGGAGGCTTCTGAACATCTAAACACACCACGAGTCACCACGGGCGCTTCCCTGTGCCTAGGTCCAGGGGGAGGCCACCACTGGGCGGAGGATCTCCCACGGGGCCCCCGCGGGGAGAGAGCCACAGGCCCCTGTGGGGACAGGGGAGGCGATGGTGGTGGAACCAGCCGGCGCGTGCAGCAGCCTGCTCTTGGCAGGGCCTGCAGCTCATTTCCTCTGGCTGGCTCTGACTACCTGTCTGAAAGCACTGCAGTGCAGGAAGGAAATTTTTCAAGAGATTAAACTATTATTGTTTCCTGTGTGGCTGTCTTCACTGGTGAATGAAAAAAAAAGCTCGAAGGGCACTTGGAAAGAGATTTGTCTGAATAGCAGAGTTGTTGCGATTCATCCCCCTCCCTCCAGCGGGATTTGGCCAATTTCCCCAGGAAAGTGGCTGATTAGGACCCGCGGATTTATCCACGGCCTAAATATGAGATGTCATAAAGGTGATTAATGGTGAGCTCACCATCAGAGGGAGTTAAGAGTTTATAAAAGCTATTTTTAACGGGTTGGAAGGGGGAAACGCTCATTTGTCATGTTGCCAGCCGGCTTCAATGGTTAAAAACCTCTTTGTAGCCCCTGATCATTCAGGCTACCGACTGTTAAAGGTCACTGTATTTTCTGATTTTACAAGTTTGTTGGAAAATTGATTCAATGTGTTTTGCTGCTTGAGTAAAAGCACGTGAGCGAAGGAAAATACGTGAAGTGTATTTCCGCCACGGTCCCCGAGCGCAGCGCGTGGTGCAGCTCCCGCGCCGTGCCCTGGTTTCTGTTTTCCCTGCACCCTGCCTCAGCACGGAGAGAAGCGGTCTTTGTGTTTATATCCCTACCTTAGAACCGCTAGTGGAGGATGGGGTCTCTAGATGGTTCTCAGATTCACCAGTCTGGGGAAACTGGAATAGTTCAGAAGGCAGATGGAAGTTCAAGGGCTACTGTCCGTGACTCCTGTGGCTCAACTATATCACATTACCTAGAAAATCCCTTTATTGAGATGACACCCCACAAAGAAAGATCCCCCCTTGAAATATTACATCCTTTCTCCATCACAAACCAACCAGCTTTGTTTAAAGAAACGGGTTTGATTAGGCTTTTCTTAAAATCTGAAATTCCTGGAGTATCTGGTTATCTGAAACTCGCAGTTAACGTTGGCTGAGTAATGCCACTGTAATAATGAATATTTACTGAATACAAAATTGTATTTGAGTGCCTTATGGGAGGAAGAGGTGAAGGCACAGGTGCATTCTCCAACATGTATGGGGTGGGATGAGGTCAGGAGGGGTTAATTATTGAAATACAGTCCACTGCCATGAACAATTTCAAGTTACCAACAAAAATCATTAAGGTGCTTTCTGTGACATTTGCAACATTCTGGAAGGTGGTCCCGGTGGGCATGGGAAATCTGATGAAATATGAGGTATTCCTTAATTCTGTAACTTATTTAGTGGACATGTATAGCACTTGTATCATGCCCGCAATTCTGACTGCTTCCTTGGTGCTAAGGAAACGGTTATGGCTAAGATGTCAGTGAGCTCTCCAAGGAGATAAAGAAGGTCTCACAACAGAACAAGATGAGAGATGCCACGATTCTGGTATCTGGGGGTGAGGCAGAGGCAAAGGTTTTTCTCCTAGAGTGTCAGAAGTGGAGATAATAGGAGCCACCAAGCTAACCAGGGGCCTCTGCCTAAAGCCACAACACAGACGCTGCAGGAATGACTCCCTCTTGGATCCGGTTGGCCTGAACTTCTACAGACTGACACACCTGGCTGCAATGAGCCTGGAAAATGCAGTCTCAGGCTGCACAGCCACTGGGGAACAGGTCGAGCTTCTGCGCCTGTCACTTTAAACCGCTGTTGCTATTGTTTGGATGTGGTTTGCCTCCCAGCCTCATGCGCTGGAAGCTTGTGGTCTGTAGGGTGATGGAGTTGGGAAGTGGTGGGGCCTTTCAGAGGTGGGGGTCTAGTGGGGGTGATTAGGTCAGGGAGAAACACTGCCTTGGAAGGGACGAAGGCAGTTCTCCAGGGACACTGTGTTAGACCTCGTAGGAGAGAGTTATCACGAGAGGGAGCCTGACCCCCCGGGGTCACACTTGAACTTCCTGTATGGTCATGTGACCTTTCAGTCCCACAGGCACACCCACCATGAACTTACCTGCTGTGAGGCCCTTAGCAGTGGGACAGCTGGCCCTGGACTCTCAGCCTCCCAGACAGTGAGCTAAATAGACCTCTTTTCTTTATGAAGTCACCCAGCTTCAGGCATTTTGTTACAGTAACAAAAAGCAGACTAGTATGACCTTGAGCAGTTCAACAGGAGCCATCACACCAAAAGGCACCAAGCGGAATCAGTTTCTGCACAGTTTCAGCCTGCAGCTGTAGCTTCTACAATAAGGGGCATGGCGTTTTATCACTATTCTGCATTAAAATGGGTGTAATCACATTAATAATCTATAATACATAAATAGTTATAATAAAAGTCAATTTCTTTTCACATTTAAATACATAGGAATACAAACTTTAAGAGGGTTGTCCAAAAATTAGTTGAGAATTTAAGAGCAAAAAGAATGAAAGGAAGTAGAATATGCTACAAGTCTGCACACAGAGACCTGAGTTACAGTTTGAATAGCTCACATCCTGGAATTTATTGGATTTTGAGCACAAAAAGGGGCAAGAACATTCTAGTCAGGATTGGGGGCTGACATTGCGGCATAGTGTGCAAGCCGCTGCCTGTGATTCCAGTGGTATGCCTCATGGGTACCAATTTGAGTCCTAGCTGCTCCACTTCCAATCCAGGCAGCAGCAGATAGGCCACCCAGGTAGGAGACCCAGAGGGAGTTCCTAGCCATTATGGCCATGTGGGGAGTGAACCAGGGGATGGAATATCTCTCTTTCTGTCTCTCCCTCTCTCTGTAATGCTGCCTGTCAAAAACATAAAATAGATCTTTAAAAAAAAATAACACTCTACTTGGGTTTTAAGTCATGGATAAAATACCTTAAGATCTATCCTTGAAGATCCATTTGTCCCTGGCCTCAGAATCACAGAGTCTCAAATTTCAACATTTAGGACACACATATGATGTGTATAGACGACACTCTAGCTTGGAAGGCGATGATATTCAGCCTATCACTCTCATCTCATGTTCCATTGCCAGGCCACACCACCAGTGGTACACATTGAATTAGTCTTTATAAACTCTACAAATATTCCAGGAATAACACAACTAGATTACAGGGTTTGTGTTTGGGTTAAAAAGGATTAGTTGTTAAATGTAGACAGATATTCCACAATGCTTACAAGGTTGTTTTGCCTTTATTTTTCTTTTGTTTTCTTGAGCTTTTTGTGTTGGTTTTTTCACATTTGGGATCTCAAAACAGTTGCATATCCTGGGGTTCTCTCAGTCTCTTCAAAGTCTTGGGAAGGATATTCTATGATTAGCGATTCCCTGCTCCCCTCTTAAGTGCGGGTGCTCTGACGCTTGCTCTTCTTCTGTCCCAGACTTCACCCCGTTCTCCAGGAAAGGCCATGGATTCTGGCCATTTCATGGTCCCTTTTCTCACTGAACTGGGACACTTAGGACACCCGGGCTGCTGCCATGGCTGGAACCCATTCTTGGAAAGCAAGCACACAAGGAAGTACAGCTTCGATGGAGACAGCTCCCAGTTTCTTACACTCCCCCCCAGAAGTACTTGTTTTGATGTTACAGCCTTTGGGGCTACCTACCATGATCCCTGTTGAAATCTGACCAATTGCACCCACTGGGCCCAATCTCATACAAAGGACTTCAGTGCAAGCAGCCCCTTGGTGAGTTTCTACAACAAGTGATTTCCATATTCCATGCCAACCCCCTAGGGTTCATTCTAATAAGAAAGCTTATAAGGAGAACATAATGGCAAGAACGCTTAACACAATGAGGCAATGTGCGGAACAGTGATATTGACATAAGAAATAGATTTTGCAAAGCTGTGTTTCAGGACTTGGTCCAGGCTGTCCCCCCTTCCCCATCGACACCTCTCCTCTGTGAGATAGCATCTGTGTCCATCACTTCCCTGAGCAGCCACTGAGGTGCCGGGATAGTCTCCAGCCTCAACATCGCTCCTGAGACTCCAATCCCTGCTCACACACATGACAGCTTCCTGGGAGTTGACACTTGGGCATCTCAGTCTCAGGCACCTGAGCTCCACCTCTGTGTTCATCATCTCATCACACACCTGCCCTTGTCCAAGTCCCTGGTATCATTTCAAAGCTCTACCACCTTCCTTGGTGCCCAAGATAAACATCAGTGCAACATCCATTCTCCCATCTGGTCAAGCTCCAAATATGATTGGTTCTGAATTCCTATTTTCTTCTTTTTAAAAAAGTTTTTTAAAGATTTATTTATTTACTTGACAGGCAGAGTTACAGACAGAGAGAGGGAGTGACAGAGAGAAATGTCTTCCATCTGCTGGTTCACTCCCAAAATGGTTGCAACGGCTGGAGATGGGCTGATCTAAAGCCAGGAGCTTCTTCCATGTCTCCCGTGTAGGTGCAGGGGCCTAAGCACTTGGCCCATATTCCAGTGTTTTTCCAGGCCATAGCAGAGAGCTGGATTGGAATTGGAGTAGCCAGGAGTCTAACCGGCACCAATATGGGATGCCGGCAGTGCAGGCAGAGGCCTAACCTAACACATAACAGCATCAGCCCCTCTAATTTTCTTCTCAAGTCTACACACGGATACCACCTGTGGTCCAGGCAATTCTGACTCCTTTTTCTGGACAGAAATAACTCTACATCCACTCTCCCCCCAAAAATTAGTCATTCTTTCCCATGCAAGCAATCACTCTTAAATATGAGGGCAATTCAAAAAGTTCATGGAAAATGAAATTAAATGATAATTTTTTTGCACTAAACATTTTGAAATTATCAAAAACATAAAAAATATTTTTATGAGGGTCTTCAAAAGTTCATGCATTTTCATGCATACTGCGGAAAAAAATCCAAGGATTTCAAAATTTTTGAACCAATGTAGACTTTTAATTCTATTTTCCCTCAAACATTTTAAACTACGCATCATATTTTTGCCTTGTTTGTTCTTCCAGTGTTCGTGAAGTACTCATCATCTACACGCACAGTAGCAAGCACGGGACACATGCTGATGAGCGAGAGTCGTGGCTCCTGTCGTCATGGAGTCTACACAAACCGGACTGTCCTCTCCATGCTTAGTATCTGTGGTCAACAGAATGCGGACTCCAAGGATGCCCACATCTTAATGGAAGGGGCAGGGCAGTGAGCTAAGAACAGAGCAAATTCCTAAAATATAGATAATTCTAGAAAAGGAGCCTTCTCTGGAGCTTCCCATAGCTACAAAGCTCTGGTTGCATCTTGATTTTAGCCCACTGGGACCTGGTTTGGACATCTCATCTGTAGCTCTCTGGTGTTTCAAGACACCGAATGTGTAGTCGTTAATTACATAGCACAAAAAATAAATCCCATAGTTTTATGATATCAGAATATCAGAATGTCACAGTGGTCTTCAGTGATTTCCCAGTGTCATTGGGCTAAAGCCCAGAACCCTTAACAAGGCTCTTATGATGCACTCTGCCAGCCACATTACCCCGGCCCAGCCACCCTCCCTTCCTGTCCCCACTTCCACCAACTGAACTTCGTTTCAGTTCCCACCTCTGGAACTCCCTTCTCTTCCTCCCCTGCTTGCCCTGACACACTCCTATTCCCAGCTTCAATTTCAAGTTCAAGGTCATTTTCTCAACAAAGTCTTATCAGAACCCTCAGTCAGTCATGTTGGAGGCTCCTATAGTCCCTCTTCTCTCTTCATATCTATCTCTGTTTTAATGTCCTTAATCCCACTTGACTCTAAATACCTAGAGGGCAGAATCTAGGAGTCTTCTATTCTTCCTTGTACTCACCTCATTACAAAATTTTAAATGAATGTATGCATTAATAAAAAAGAATCTGCTTCCTCTTTTACCTGAAGTCTCTACTGTGCACATCTGACCCTTTTATACATCCAAACATCTGCCTTCTCTTCCAAAAGCGTTCCCACATCTTTAATTCCAATTCCCTTCTCTAAACCCAAGGTAAAGGTTACCTCTAGTTATGCATCCTCTTCTTACAAGTAACAGACCACTTTAGGGTGATGTTCTCTTGCCTTCCTACAAGTAGCAAACCACTTTAGGGTGATGTTCTCTTGTGTTCTCTTGCCTTCTAGAATCATCTATAGGGTGCCAGATGCTTCTCTGGGATTTCATGATCACCCCCTCGAAGCAGAATGCCAACCACTAGACTCAACTTGACCAGCAACAAGCAGTGTCCAGAACAGTCATTTGCCCACAGCTCCTTGGCATTGCTTCCCTCTTCTATTAGTGGGACCCTTCCCACTCCCCATGGTACAGCCTGCATGGAGAGGATTTCTGCCATGGTGGTCAAAGTGTGTACAAGGAAGAGGATTCTCCCTTTCTGCTCAGTCCTGCAGGCACTGGCGCCTCCTTTCTGGGACTCTCCTACCTTCCTTCATTCCATCTGTGAATACAAGACGATGCCTTTCTGTATCACATTCCAACTCAGTTGCAATTGCTCTCTGGGAATTTTGAAATAAGACGAACAGACAGACAAACCAGTCTCTCCCCACTACCTGCAACATCCACTAAAGAAGAAATCTCGTCCAGGAAGGAAGGGGCAAAATAGGGTGGAGCAGACATCTGGGGCTCACCCCTGAGGCCCAGCTACAGTCGTATGCTTGGATTCCATGAGACAGCCCAGCATGCATTTAATACATTCCCCTCAGCGCCTAAGGTGATTCAAGTTCAGTTTTCATCATTTATAACTAATGTGCACAGACTCATTGGAATTCCCCCTTCAGTCTCCCTGGTAAGCCCTGCAAACACACCTAAATCCATCTCTGACCATCTAGAAGCTGGCAAATACACAAAGTAAACCACACTATGAGTAGCACACTCTATCTCAGGGACAAATGGAAAATCATCCATTTTTTTCTACAAATAGCAGTGAGCTTCATACACGCATGGCAGTCCTGCAAGGGATTACAGGATGCTATTCTGTTCGATAAAATAACAGCTCAAAGTCCAAGAAATCTTTGTCAAGTTTGTTCAGATCTTTCCTGGAAATCTAAAAATAAGTCAAGGAAGATTTGTTCACAACTCACAGCAAAACAAAATCTTCCATCCTCTTTCTCAAAACCTCCCAGGTACAGCAGCTGGACATCAGTATCTCAGATCTCTCTCTCTGAACTTTCTAAACCTCTGTCCACTCCCACCCTACCCAGGATGGTCCACCACCACTCATCCATTCAATAAATGTACGCAGTGCATCTCCTCTGTGTCTGGAATTCCAGAAACAGGTGTGCATAGACAAAGAGATGAGCTTAAAGTTCAGCAGCAGGCCAACAGATAATAAGCCTTCCAACTCTCTGGATCAATTCATTGTATTATCTTCCATCATATCTTCCCCTAAAATAAATCCATCAAGATATTTCCTCTTTCCTGTCACTCAGATTCTATACACAGAGAGTTTGTGTGCTGACCCAGAAGACATAAAATCTTTCCAGATTAAAAGGATGCTGTGCAGACCGACACCATGGCACAGTACGTTAATCCTCTGCCTGCAGTGCCAGCATCCCATGTGGGTACCAGTTCTAGTCCTGGCTGTTCCTCTTCCAATCCTGCTCTCTGCTGTGGCCTGGGAGGGCAGTAGAGGATGGCCCAAATGCTTGGGCCACGTGGGAGACTGGGAGGAGGCTCCTGGCTCTTGGCTTCGGATCGGTGCAGCTCCAGCCATGTGGCCATTTGGGGAGTGAACCAGCAGAAGGAAGATCCTTCTCTCTGTCTCTAACCTCTCACTGTCTGTAACTCTACCTCTCAAATAAATAAATAAATTCTTTTTTTAAAAAAAGAGAAGGATACTGTGAATATTTCTAAGTGAGAAAGGAGCTGTAGATACCCATTCTTGTGCTATTTCCCATGCCATGCACTCCAGATATGGAAATTAGATGAAGGTGCATAATCTGCAACAAAGATATGAGTATATATATGAATATACAGGTACATACTCATGCATGTGTGTGTTCATGTGTCTATGTGCCTATATGTGGCATAATCTCTCTATGAGATGGAATTTTACAGAAGAGGGGGCTCTCAATAGAGCAAAAAGAAAAGCTTCCTGGAGAAAGTAGTCTTGGAAAGATGAATATGATCTGGACTTGACTGTGGCATTATAAATAGCAAAAACCTTATAAGCAAACAGATCTGGGCAGGAAAGTGGGAAAAGACCAGGAGATGAGGAGACCCATGGATCTGTCCTGTAGGACTCTTATGAAAGAGAGCCAGGCGGCCGGCGCCGTGGCTCAGTAGGCTAATCCTCCACCTGCGGCGCCGGCACACCGGGTTCTAGTCCCTGTCGGGGCGCCGGATTCTGTCCCGGTTGCCCCTCTTCCAGGCCAGCTCTCTGCTGTGGCCAGGGAGTGCAGTGGAGGATGGCCCAAGTACTTGGGCCCTGCACCCGCATGGGAGACCAGGAGAAGCACCTGGCTCCTGCCATCGGATCAGCTCAGTGCCAGCTGTGGCAGCCATTGGAGGGTGAACAAGTGGCAAAGGAAGACCTTTCTCTCTGTCTCTCTCTCTCACTGTTCACTCTGCCTGTCAAAAAAATGGAAGAAAGAAAGAAAGAAAGAAAGAAAGAAAGAAAGAAAGAAAGAAAGAAAGCAAGCCAGGCAAGCAGCGCAACTGATGCAGGCCTCACTGGAAGAGATGGTGAATAGTCAACACATGAGGTTGCCCCGTATCCGCAGAGCAACAGCAATTGACTGTTGAAAGTTTTTGGGAAAAGGAGGAGGATGGAGCCTTTGGATCTCAGGGCTGGAAGGGAAATTCAAGGTCGTCTCATCCTCCCACCTTGGGAACCCTATTCTGTGGATAAAGTAACTGAGACAGAACAGGGATTATAACCTTGAGGTCCCTCATAGTCCCCTCTACCCCCTTTTCCATACTCTTCCGGGAATACATTACTGTCTGAATGAAATGGTAAACTGATGCAATGGGTAAAGCAAAGAGTGCTAGGGAGGGATGGAGTGGGCACTAGAAACTATTTCCACTGCCTAAGCCAAGCTAAGTATGTGATACCAATCTGAAAGGGCATTGAGTAGAAAATAGATGAAAATAGCCGGCACCGCAGCTCACTAGGCTAATCCTCCGCCTTGTGGCACCGGCACACCGGGTTCTAGTCCCGGTCGGGGCGCCAGATTCTGTCCCGGTTGCCCCTCTTCCAGGCCAGCTCTTTGCTGTGGTCAGGGAAGGCAGTGGAGGATGGCCAGCCGTGGCGGCCATTGGAGGGTGAACCAACGGCAAAGGAAGACCTTTCTCTCTGTCTCTCTCCCTCACTGTCCATTCTGCCTGTCAAAAAAAAAAAAAAAAAAAAGGAAAGAAAAGAAAAGAAAATAGATGAAAATAACACTAATAACAATAGTGATAAATTGTGTGTGTGTGTGTGTGTGTGTGCCACAGAAAGCTAAACTGGGTTGATGTAAGGACAGCTGAGAGTGAAGATGCCTAAGGCTTGAAGCCTGCTCACCCAATCCCCGTTGTTCAAAGTCCTCAGTCAACATTCATTGCAGGGGAGGATGAGTGTGTGATGAAGAGAGAGGCTGTAACACCACTTCTGCTCCATTTTTCTTCCAGGCTTAACATTGTGCATCCCATTTCTTTGGTACTTATTGTAAAGGAAAACCCAGAGCACTTTTCAGAGGCTGAGTTTCCTTCCTTGCTATGACATTCAGGTGTGACAGTGGGCAGCCCAGAACAGTCGCTGGACCATCCAGGCTTTCTTGTACCTTAGCAAAACCCACGATGGATCACAATGGATCTGATGGGACAACAGCAGGACTGGGAGCAGGTCTGGCTGCCATAGTCTCAAGGGTCTGGTCCTGGGATGTAAAGATCACAGAGCAAGCTCTGGCCTCCTGGTCCGATTCAGCTCACTCCCGACAGCCATTCTCAGCACTCAAGTCAGATTCCGCCTACAGAACTATCAGAAGACAACATCAATTGCTTGCTTACTATCTATCTCTCCCTCTCTCTGTAACTTGCCTTTCAAATAAATAGATAGATCTTTTTAGAAAGGGGGTGCTGGCATTCTCTCATACAGGTAAAACCACTGTCTATGATGCCAGCATCCTGTAGAGGCACTGGTTCTAGTCCTGGTTGCTTCACTTCCGATCCAGCTCCCAGTTAATGTGCCTGGCAAAGCAGCAGAAGACAGCCCAAGTGCTTGGGCCCCTGCTGCTCACATAGAAGACCAGATGAAACTCCTGACTCCTGGCTTTGTCTTGACCCAGCCCCAACCATCGCAGGCATTTGTGGAGTGAACCCGTAAATGGAAGATTCTCTTTCTTTCTCTCTCTCTCTCTCTCTCTTTCTCCTCTGTGTGTGTGTGTGTGTGTGTGTCTGTGTATGTTTCTGTCTGTCTCTCCCTCTCTCTCTCTCTCTGTAACTCTGTCTTTCAAATAAATAAATAAATCTTTTTTTAAAAAATTTCAATTGGCTTCTATTCGTGATTCTAGAATCAAGCAGTAACTCACTCTGTAAAATAGAATGATTGCTCTGATGAGCTCAGCAGAGAAGTTTGGCTTTATAGAAAGGAAAGTAGAAATCAAAACCAAGAAATAGATGGGTCATTACAGAGTTCCTTTTCTTACCAGGTTAGAACAAATGAGACTGGGATTGACTGGCATATCCTGGCTTTAGAGAGCCAAGTTGTTTCAAAGTTCTGTTGAATTACATGGCAGTTGATACAAGTGAATCATGCTTGTTTGGTCAGATCTGCGGGGGGGGGGTTGGGGGGGTTGGGGGGGTTGGGGGGGGTTGGGGGTGGTGGGCAAGGGCAGGAAGTTAGTCCAAAACAACCACCTCCCATAAACCTTGTTTCACAGAACTAACCCATCCTACCTCACCAGGACCACAGAGGAGTCAGCCCTGCCTAGAAGGCAGGAATCTAAGAGTAGGGTCACTCCTCAGACGCACAGGTGCTAAGGCAACACCACTCCTGACATCAACACCCCCCATCACTGCCACTTCGCCTTTTGTGTTGGTGTGTCCCCAAGAAAAATTTAACATCGTTAGCACCTTTGAAGAAGTGGAGAAGTCACAAGTGGAAGGAATAGGGGGAAGATAAAACTAGAATGGAGATGATAACTTCTGCACACACAGATGGGCCCTGAGCTATTTTTCCTGTGATTGAGACACTGCATGTTTGCAGAGTGACAGCTCATCTAGCAGTGGTAGCATAGGGTGCCCCCGCCCAGGGAAATAATATCTGTTTACTGTAACAAAAAAAAATTATCTTGGCTAAGGAGCAAATTTGAATTACATCACTTGGCTAAAGATGTCAGCTTGGTAGCCTTGTAATGGACTGAATAGACTTCAGCTCAGTGATAAGCTCAAAACATCCTCAAGTCATTTGAAACAGAAAACTATGAAAGTTTTCTATGAATTTCAAAAAATTCACGGACCCTGGGAATCAAAAGTTGTTTATTTTTATTTTGGAGCAAAAGCTTTTGAAATCCATGCATAATTATTTACCAATATGCACTTCTGTGAACTTTTTGAAGACCCCCGTAGGCATGGATTTCAAAGGTTTTTTTGAACCAATGTTAGGTTCTAATTCCATTTTTCCACAAACTGTTTGAAGTGCCTTTGTAGAGGAGGCAAATGCTGGGGTAGAAAAAATATATTCAGAGAAATTCAGAGGAAAACACATTTGTTAAGTTAATTGCCTAGGAAAATGATAGAAAAGGAACAGAGAGAAAAAAGCATTTCCCTAGACATTTGGTGTCTGAACCAGGACACTCCAACCTAAAACAGCTCTCTATTCCATGAGCACTGTGGTCTGTCAGCAGAAGCTAACTTTTTTGGCTCAGTGTTTATACCGAAACTCCAGTGTGAAATATTGAAAAGAAAATGACTACAGAGGACTTATTTAGACCTTCCTGGCAATGGTCGAGCTGGTGGGGAGGAGCGAAAGGCCTGTTTACCTTGACAGAGGATTTCCTTACCAGAAGGTGGAAACTGTTTTGTCAAATAGGGTTAATAGTCAGTCACCCGGTAGCACAAAGAGCAGTTTTAGTAGCTTAACATCCATGGAGGGGGACTGGGAACACGGTGACCATGAGCTAACTCGCAGCAGCGTCTTCTTGCACATGGATGGTGTTGTTGATGAGAACACAGGAAAAACATCATTACCTAATGCACTTTCCACCAAGGAAAATGTTGTCACCTACTTAGGCAGTGGAGGCAGACTTAGCCAAAAGTGAGGCAAGTGGGAATATTAACACATCCTCAAGGTGCCGTGAAAGACCCCGCTGCCTTTACAAATGGGAAGAACAGGCTGCCCTCCCCGTTCTGGTGGGAATGACATGTTTGGAGTCTCCATCCTCCTAAACTCTGTGGGTGTTTTCCCTGGAAGTGGGGGCCTCTGCACAGAATACAATGATGGAGTCAGGATGGAGTCATGGAAAACATCTTGGCTTCTGAACGTGGTTATGAGGGTTCTCATCCTGAGCTTGTACCTAAGAAGCTGTGCTTCCCAAAGCAATTCTGAGTCTCTCTGAGCCACAATTTCCTAAAGACTTTCTCATCCCCGACATGTGAGGAACAAAGACGGAGTGAGAAAGGCCCTTCGAGGTCACTGTAACGGAGATCAGGCTCTCACTGGTTTCCGGCCAAACATCAACACTGAGGCTTAGGTTTGTCTTCAGAAGCACCAGACGTTTTTAGCTCATTCCCAGCTTCAGAGTCAACGCAAGGAACACTTGCATTCACTTGACTTCCCTTGCCCTTCCTGCACCCACACCTCTCAAGGCATGGTTTCTTGTATCTTTTCTCTATATATCCACACCCTGTTTTTAATGATTTATTTTATTTATGTGAAAGACAGAGTTACAGAGAGAGATCAAGACAGAGAGAGAGGTCCACTGGTTCACTCCCTAGATGGCCGCAATAGTGGAAGCTGAGTCGATCCAAAGCCAGGAGCCAGGAGCTTCCTCCAGGTCTCCCACACAGGTCCAGGAGCCCAAGGACTTGGGCCATCCTCTACTGCCCTCCCAGGCCACAGCAGAGAGCAGGATTGGAAGAGGAGCAGCCAGGACTCAAACTGGCGCCCTTATGGGATGCTGGTGCTTCAGGCCAGGGCATTAACCCACTGCACCACAGCGCCGGCCCCATCACTGATATTTTTTAATAAAATTAAAATTCTTTCTGGTTCTCAAATTGTTGACATTCTAATTACCTGAAATATTCTCTTGTGCCTGGGGTAATATGAGCCATTCTTATTTCTTGTTCCAGAATTATACAGTTCTGGAAC
This sequence comes from Oryctolagus cuniculus, assembly GCF_051225735.1. Classification (NCBI taxonomy): domain Eukaryota; kingdom Metazoa; phylum Chordata; class Mammalia; order Lagomorpha; family Leporidae; genus Oryctolagus; species Oryctolagus cuniculus. Next base: position 9,328,688 of record NC_142870.1, on the reverse strand, counting down.
TCTTATACCATTATGTGACTTCTGTATGTCAGAATAAGAACGGTGTGATGCATGTAGTGTGCTTATTTTCCTAACATGTTCTTTTTTTGAAAGGCAAAAAGACAGACAGACATGAAGGCAACTGTCACCCATGGATTCATTCCCTAAATTCCAAGAACCGATAACGTAATATGGCTCTCCCCTAGATGGTGTCAGGGACTCAACTTCTTGAGCTGTCACCTGTTGCCACCCAGTATATACTTGCACAAGCAGCTGGAATCAGGAGCAGAGCCCGAGTTTGAAAATAAGCATTACGAGGTGTGGACATCCTAGGTGGCATCTTTTCATTTTCACAAAAATATTTCTGTATTTATTTGAAAGTCAGAGTTAGAGACAAGAAGAAAGAAAGAGAGAGACAGAGAAAGAGGGGGAGAGAGAGAGAGGTCTGCCATCCATTGGTTCACTCCCCAGATGTCTGCAACAGTCGGGGCTGGGCCAGGCTGAAGCCAGAATTCAAGAACTGCATCGTGGTCTCGCATATGGGTGACAGGAGCCCAAACACCCGGGCCATCCTCCACTGTCTTCCCAGGTGCATCAGCAGGAAGCTGGATCAGAGGCAGAGTGACTAGGGCTCAAACCAGCCCTCAATATGGTTTGCTGGAGTTGCAGGCAGCAGCCTGACCTGCTGTGCCACAATGCAAGCCCCCGAATTACGTTTTAAACAAAGGGAATCAGAAGTGTTTTAGATTCTGGTGCACTTTGGATTTCAGAGTTTCAGATTAGGGATGATCAACCAGGATTTTTAAAACGCATTTTTCCTAAGTAGCCCCCTGCCCATTCACTCCTGTACCCCCTTCCCTCTCACCCACACAGCAGCCTCTCTCCCAATGCTGTCTCTTGGCATCCCCAGGCCTCCTTAGTTAATAAAATCAATTTGAACAAATATATAAACAGGAAGAGTATTTTTGGATGGATTACTTTATTTTAATTCATCTGAATTTTGTAACAACCTGTGAAGGGATAAATATCATTTCTATTTTACAGATAAGGAAATCAGCTCAGAAAGGACAAAGCATGCCCATGGCCACTAAGTGGGTAAGCGACTTTTCTACTCCAAATGTTACACGTCCCCCTACTGGCCCCCACAACTTCCTGTTTCTCTTCAACCAAGGTGAGACAGGACAGACACAGAACTCACTAAATTAACCCCCTCCCGCCCTGACACACTTCCATCTCCTGATCTGCCTGTGCATCCAATTCCAGGTCCACACAGCAACATCCGGATGGCAGCCATAACAGACTGCCTGCTGCCTGGTTGGGGCCTTCCTCAACCTATGTGCATGCCCAGAATAGCCCAGGATGACCAATGTGTGACCCTCCTGGAGAGGTAGTGAGCTATTGTGTCTGTATAGGACCCTGAACTGGGTACAAACCCAAGTGGCATGTGCCCAGGGGGATGGAGCCAGAGACCAGGAGGCGCAGCCACACCCTGAACCTGATAAAACCCCCGATCAGCTCCATTGAGGAGCCAGTCAGTGGAACCCCACCCTGCCAGGCTATCCCCCTTGTACTCAGCATAAGCTCCCAGTATACCCTGTGTGTGTTGCTCAGTATCCTCGCGTCAATTTCTATTAGAAGAAAGTCAAAGAACCTCTGGTCTGGTACCAAAGATATTTACATTTCAATAAAAAAGATTTCGCATTCCTAGAGGAGAAGCTCTTTGACACAGGTCCTGCTGAAAATCAATGCATGAATAGTAGATTACAGAAAACGTTTTGGACAGGCCGTTCTGGATGTTCCACGAATTAGAAATTTGTATTCTTCAAATGCAAAACAGTTGCTGTCTCCTCCTCTACCAGGGATTCAAAAAATGGAATCCACTTAAGCCGTCCACCCTTAAGTTGCACACTCAGAAGATAACTGCACTATTGCTTCACCAAAGGATTTCTTTAGCACATTTCTTTGAGAAGGTTTCAATGCCTCCCCTAAAGAAAGTTAGTCTAAGCCTGTGTATCTCAAATCATGGGCCCCAGAATAATAACACTTATTTCCCTGGGATATTTATTGGAACTATAAAATCTGGGACTCCGCCCCAGACCTGCTGTGTCAAAACAATGGAAGCAGGACTGAGTTATCTGTATTTTAACAAATTCCAGATCATAGGAATACACACTCCGTAGTGAGAAACAGTGGCCAAGGCCACAGCAAATGCTGAATCCACTGACTTGTCAGAGTAGTGATCAGTGAACTGCCCTCTGTGGGCCAAGTCCAGCCAGCTACTTGTTTTCATAAATAAAGTTTTATTGGGACACAGCGTGCACACTGTGCACACACACACACATCTCTTTGCTCCCATAGTCTTATGGCTGTTTCTGCACTGTAAGGGCAGAGCTGGGTAGCTCAGCCTGAGACTGAGTGGCCCACAAAGCAAAACCATTTACAGCCTGGTTCTTCGCAGAAACAGTTCATCAACTCCTATCCTGGATGTGGACTGCATTCCGGTACAATGGATAGGAGTGTAGGCTTTATATTCAAACAATACAATGTATAATATCAATGCTATTTACTAACCAGGCTACCATGAGACATTTCTTAACTGCTTCAAATTAGCCTGACTTTCTTCTTGTACACAATGGTAAACTTGCAAGATTATTGAGAGAATGAAATGAGACAGTGTGAACAAAGTGTTTTACAGGGAACGTGGTACCGATTCAATAAAAGGCTTCACTCTTACATCTATGAATCAATAAAATGTCTATCTGTCACCTTCAGGCATCATGTGGACCACTAGAGAGCCATGTGTTTGGGTTGATGCTGTGATACACCCCCCACACTCCTTCGATAAAGCACTGGCCACCCTGCTGATGGCAGGGGGTCCACAAGCAGACTTCAGCCAAGGGCAACCGAAGAAATGGCCTCAGTCATGTAGCTCTTGACTGATTAGAAAAGGGTGCAAAGTCCTCACCATCTCAGTTCCAATCTGAAGGCCAATACCTAGGGGGTGGCCTGAGTCTACAACTCTACTGCCTTGGTCACTCCTGCGTCCCCCTCCCATGCATGGACTCTCCTTGTAGGACACCCTGCACACCACCGCTGGCTCTGCGAGTCCACCCAATCCACCGCCTCTCCAGAGGAGATGTTCAGAAGAGTCTGACATAAATACTATGACAGGTAGAATAATGCCTGCCTCACCGATGTCTACTTCCTGATCTACAGAATCTGTGAATATGTTGCATTCCATGGCAAAAGAGACTTTTTGGGTTAAGTTAAAGACCTTGAAATGGGTAGATTACAAGGGTCCTCAAAAAGTTCATGGAAAATGTAAATGATGAGTAACTTACGCACTGATTTCATCTCCTTCTTCTCTCTTTTTTTTTGCACTGAAACGCATACTAACTAGTTATAACCGTCTGCACAGGATCTAGCTCATGGCACTAAGATAAGCTGTCAGCTTGAAAAGAGTTTGCCTCAGAGCAACATGAATTCTACTAAAACTGAAGCAAGAACAAATATCAACTTGATGGCAAAGCTTGGGTGGAGAGTGGTAAACCATTGGTACTTCACAGAAAGTTCATGGGGACAGTGCTCCAAAGAAACCCACAGTTCACAAATGGATAACTCATTTTTTTAAACTTTTATTTAGTAAATATAAATTTCCAAAGTACAGATTATGGATTACAATGGCTTTTTCCCCACTAACTTCCCTCCCACTCGTACCCCTCCCATCTCCCGCTCCCTCTCCCATTCCATTCACATCAAGATTCATTTTCAATTATCTTTATATGCAGAAGATCGATTTAGTATATATTAAGTAAAGACTTCATCAGTTTGCACCCACACAGAACATAAAGTATAAAATACTGCTTCAGTACTAGTTATAGCATTAATTCACATTGGACAACACATTAAGGACAGAGATCCTACATGAGGAGTAAGTACACAGTGACTCCAGGATAACTCATTTTTAAGGTTTATTTTATTTATTTTGAAAGGCAGAGTGCCATAGAGAGGGAGAGACAGAGAGAAACAGATCTTCCATCCTTGGTTCACTCCCCAAATGTCTACAGTGGCCAGAGCTGGGCTAAAACCAGGAGCCTGGAACTCCATCTGGGTCTCCCATGTAGGTGGCAGGTGCCTAAGTACCCGGGTCATCTTCTGCTGCTTTTCCAGGCACATCAGCAGGGAGTTGGATCAGAAGTGGAACAGCCAAGGCTTGAACCGGCACTCTGAGATGGGATGACAGCATTGCAGGTGGCAGCTTAACTCACTGAACCACAATGCCAGGCCCCTGAATAATTCACTTTTTAAGTGGGTCTCCTAAAGATTGTCAGAAATGAAACATGGTTTTACCAGGGCAATCCTGAAGACAAAGCACAATCAAAGCAATGGCTACCACAGGTGGAAGAGGGCCAGGCAAAGCAGAAGCAGATCAGTCAGCACAGAACTCATAGCAGCAATTTTAGGAAACGCCCAAGGTATTTTGCATGCTGACTCCTGGGGGTGGGGGCAAAAAGGAATGACTTATTTGGAGAAAGTTGGCAGAAAAACATCCAGGAAGCCTTCATCAGAGCATGCAATTCCACCACAGCAACACTGCTCCTCACTCCAATTATCAAACTAGGGTCAATTTGTAGAAGTTTTGATGGCAAATCATTAGGCTTCTAACTTACAGTCCAGATCTGCCTCCTTCTGACTTCCTGTTTCCAAATCTTAAAAATCCTGAAAGGCCAGGCCAGCGCTGTGGCACAGTAGGCTAAGCCTCTGCCTGCAGCGCTGGTTAGTGTCCCGGCTGCTCCTATTCCTATCCAGCTCTCTGCTTGTGACCTGTGAAAGCAGCAGAGGGTGGCCCAAGTGCATGGGCTCCTGCGCCCACGTGGGAGACCCGGAAGAAGCTCCTGGCTCCTGGGTTCAGATAACCCCAGCTCCGGAGGTTGTGGCCATTTGAGGAGTGAACCAGCGGATGGAAGACCTCTCTCTCTCTCTCTCTCTCTCTCTCCCTCTCTCTGTCTGTAACTCTCTCTCTCAAATAAATAAATAAAATCTTTAAAGACAGTCTTGAAAGGGATCCAGTTTTTTCCATGAATTATATAAAACAGGCTCTGTTGACATGGTGAAACTCCAAGGACCCTCAGCTCTTCAGAGATGAACCAAATAGCTGGTGTCATGGCTTACAAGTCTTGAACTTGACAGAGGTTGTATTGAAAAATAACATCTACATTTTGAAGTTCTCTCATATTATCTTAGATTATCTGAGTTGGCCCAGAGAATCACATGTATTCTAAAAAAGAGACCCTTTCCTAGCTATAGTCAGAGCAAGATGTGACTGTGGAAGACAAGTCGGACAGAAGAACATCGCTGGTGAGGAGACGAAGGAAGGGACCATGAGCAAGGGTGCAGGCTACCTGTAGAAGCTGAAAAGGGTGAGATCATGAACTCTTCCCCATAGCCACCATCCCCTGAGGACACAGTGAGACCCAGGTCCAGCTTCCAACCTATAGAACTGTTAAAGCAAATTCATGTGGTTTCAAGCCACTAAAGTTGTGATCATTTGGTCCAGCAGCCCTAGAAAGCTAATACACAGACAATTGACCAACCAAAACTTCACAATGAGAGGCTGCAGGTCTAGAGCTCTCCAAAGAGGGCTCTCCCATTGATGTTCCAGACAATACTCTGTGCCTGATGATCAAGAGAAGTGAGCCACACCAATTAGGATTTCATACACAGGACAAAAACTAAATCTTAAAATTAAGCAAGAGTCAAACATGAACATGAAACCAAAGTCACAAGACAGATGTGCCTTTTGGAAACTTCACATTCTACAAGGTACAAATCCTAAGGATCTATTATTTTGTGATAATCCATGATCCTCCTGGCCACACCAGGGAGGGGACAACTAGAGCACAGTGGGGACACTGATCATCACATAAAGGATTATGCCTCAAACGTCTACAGAGGACACATCAGCTTTCTTATTGAGCACAGTGAGGCATCTGGAGACGGGATGGGGAGATGAAGAGGAGCAGTCAGGTGGCAGCAGCATCGCTGCTCCTTAGGGGGTTCCTGTGACATCTCCCTGTGTTACAGAGAAAGACACAATTCCCTGCGCAATAGCCCTCTTAGCCAGAGACAGAACCTTTACTGGTCATTAGGCGCCACAGCAGCAAGTAAAATCAGAGGTATGTTGAAATCAATCCTGAAATTAGACCACCAGAATAACTCATTAGAACAAAGGAAGGAAGGAAGGAAGGAAGGAAGGAAGGAAGGAAGGAAGGAAGGAAGGAAGGAAGGAGAAAAAGAAAGAGAGAGAGGAAGAGAGAAAGAGCAAAGCAAAACAAAGCTTCAAAAACATCCAATGGAAGCATCTACAGAGAAACACTGTATCATAAGAAGGAAGCTTTTATCCCAGCTCCTTTCTTCAGGCACAATTGCATAGATCTGGCTTATTTCTACAATGCTAAATCCTCCCCACTGCTTACTAAAGAGCCAGGCTCCAAGAGCAGAACAACAGTTTACAAGCTGCTAATGAGGGCTTAGCACCCTTTGAGAGACAAACAGTTCCAGTGGCAGCTCCAGAGAGGAAAAGGAGCCACTGTGCCTGCAGGTACACAAGGAAGCACAGTTCTGCCTTGATTGCTCCTGGTTCTGCAAAAAGAAGTCTGGGCCAATTATCACTCCTTAGACTCAGTGAAAGGGACAAACTAAGATTCAGACCTTGGAGTTCTCCAGAAACCAAGGCAGATAATAAGGAAACAACACCTTCCTGACTGCCTTCAACCCCTTCTCCTGTTGACTTAAGGGACATTTTCCCTTCAGGAAAATTATGAGAAGGAACCCAAGGAAAACCGAGTCCTGTTTACTTACTTATTTCATTCCCTCATCGAACAGCTATTTTATTAAATACTCACTGCTCCAGAAATGCTTTTTATTTATTTATTTATTTTGAGAAGCAGAGGGTGAGAGTTCCCATTCTCCAATGTTATCAGACATTATTGGAAGGTTTTAAACAATGAAACAATATAACTATAACTGTCACTCACGCTATTGTGTATATGCATTTTAGGGAAGTGAGTAGATGCCAAGATAAATGGGAAAGAAAACAAATAATAACATGGAAGTGGACAAGAGAAGCATACACAGATCTGCAATGTTTTGGAGGTAGAGACAATAAGGTCACTCACAGTTTGAGTGCAGCTTTTGGGGGAAAGAAAGTATCCAAGTATGACTCCTATGTGTTGGCTTGAGCCAATGTAGATTAGAGTGGCATTTACTAGAACAATCCTACCTCCTGATCCACATAAAAGTCCGTTTGTCTGTGGAATTTCCTGTCTCCATTGTCCAGGAAGGAGAACTGGCGTGGACATAGTCCTATGCAGAGAAAGATGGTAGCCTCATTACTTTATTTCAGATCCTGTAGGCTGTAACTTTGGGAGCACACAATTCATAAATAAATTCGGAGGAGCCTACTTATCTCTTTTTTCCATTTGATTGAAATCCTAGGCATTAGTTTCTACTAGGATGATGAATTTAGCTAGAAATTCATCACATTCACTCAAGACTAATATGGTGTTATCTAGTACAAGAAACAGATGAGAAATCATTCTTGTAGGAATAAAGTTCAGACGTGGCTCAAAGGAAACACATGAGACATAAGGAAACCATTGGAACACAAACATTAGACAGGCTTGTGCTAATCCTGAAAATGCCTTAGTTCACCCAAAATGTAGCATTTATAGCCATGGCAAGGAGTAAGGAAACTTGGCACGCAATGGATGTGTCTCAAAGGTGAATTTTCTTAGCATTATTCAAGAGCTTCGAACTTTGAAGAAGCAATTAATCAATTTGGGAAAATCATGCAGTCAACAAATATTTGTTGAGGTGCTGCTTCACTTCCCAACATCCTGGAGGGTATAGTAGGGAGCAAAACAAACCTACTCACGTCCCCTGCAGAACCTGTGGTCTAAAGGGAAAGTTGGCACTAGCAAAGTGATTAATACTGAATCACTCACAAAGGAGGACAGGATGCTATGGGAGATCAACTTGGTCCAGGAAGTCGTGCTGAGACAGCAAGGATGAGTGGGTGTCAGGGAGGCAAAAAGAAAGCAAACACTGGAAACAGAGCTACAGAAACCAGCCAGAAGGTCGAGTGGCAGGTACAAGGAGTTCTGAGCAATGGGGCATGGATAAATAGGAGGGAGCTTGGGAGAGAAAGAGGCAAGGAGAGGCAGAAGGGTCAGCAAAGGCCAGGTCAGCAGTCACAACCCATCAGCTGCACTTTCCGTTTATTCTAAAGGTAGTGGGGAGCCACTAAGTGATTATAAGTAGAGTAATTGAAGGTTGGATTTTTAAAGATCACTCTGCGTGAGAGGAGATGATCTGGGACAAGAACACTCATGGCAAGAGAGAGAAGAGACCTAATGAGACAGGAGAATGGGGAGTTGGAAGGGGTGCTTTGGAAGCAGAATCAATGCAACTGGATAGTGGGTGAGACATATGGACAGGTGCAGGGTTGGGCTGAGGCAGGAGCCACCTGAGCAATAAGATGCTGGCTCAGCCAAGATTCTGGACTTTCTGGCCTGAGCATTTCCTTAAAATAGAGCACTCCAGAAGTCTGCGAGTTTCCATTCAGTTCCAGTTCCCACTGTAGGTAATACGAATGTAGCCTAGAAGGAAATCTAGAATGGAAGTCTGAAACTATAGGAATGGAGAAGTTATTCTAGAGTCTAATTGATATGAAAAGCAAGAAGGAAAAATATGATAGCCACCAGCAAATATAATTAACCTTCCCACCCCCATGCCCCCTCCCCCCAACACACGCACATGATCAGAGGAATGTAACAGGACATGGGACTCCATAGAGATTAGGAAGGCAAGGTGCCGCTGTTGCTTGGATTCTGGATGGCCATAAGTTATGGCACTAGTCTAGTTGGAAACCCCTCAAAGCCAGGGCAAAGGAAACAGACAGAAAATGATATCAGCTGTGCAGAGCTGCAAGTAAAGTTTCCACTCTGGTAGGATTTTGGACCATATGTGAGAAGGCTAAACCAAGAAGTCAGAATACCACAATTGTACTCTGCCTTGCCTGTTCTTGGATAGAAATGGAGATATTCATGATGGTTCCCGAGAGGCAGTGGTTTTGCAAAAAAGAGGGTACTCAGGGAATCTTAGTTCTCATGTGTTGGCTTCCTGCATAATGACTGATATGTACAATATGTAGCATTTTCTGCTCATTAACCCTCTTCATGAGGATGGAGTTATCAGCTGGGATTGCAAATACGTTCAGACATGCAGCAGCAGGATTGAAATATGTCATCCGTAGCATTCCCTGGAATTCTTTCCCAGAGAAATTCATGAAAAATGTTACAATTAGAATTAACCTCTTTGCCCCACGCATATGTCTCTCCCACTGCTTTAGAGAATCTCCAAGATTCTCTAGGAGGACCCAGGAGGCCCCATTGCTTACCAAGAGATCCAGAGCACCAGTCCCCCAAGCCATGAGAGTAAAGGTAATGGAGGGCATCAGAAGAAGTAAATCATTTTTGCAAAGAGGCTAGTGAGAGAAATGCAATGGAATGAAACCCAGTGGCCTTCACAGAGAGCTTCCCTCTGCATTCACATCTACTTGCAGTAATTCTCCCCAGCTTTCCCCAACGTACAGCGAGCGATAGGCAGCCACTGAGTCAGAGAGGCAAACACAAAGCAGAAGGAGGAGACAGAGGGGGAAGCTTGCTGAGTTTGACTCTGAGTAGGAATCTACACTCCTGCTCAGAATCCACAGCCTTTGCCTTTCCCAAAACCAAGCATTGCAGCTCAAATTGCCTGCATTCTAAGTGCTGCTGTAGTTCCTGGGCCACAGGCAGAGAAATCAGATCTGTCACACTCCTCATTCTGAGCACTCCAGTCAGCGTCAGTCCCTGCAAAGCCCCTTCCTGGTTTTCTCTTTTCCCTTTGATCTATCATCCTCACTGCATGCCCTGGGCCCCTGGAGGTGACTCCCTCTGAAGTGAGTGTGGATCCCCCACAACTATGCATGAGTCCTTGTCAAATATGCAGAACCATCACATGCGTGCATTTTATTAATTGAATAAATTTAATTGTTGAGTTGTTTTTAATAATAATAAATTATCTATGCACATTTCCAAGTGTGTATCCTTGTACCTTAGTTGCGATTGCTATCTTCCATCTCTCTCTCTCTCTCCCCTTCTCTCTCTCTCTTCTCACACACACACACACACAAATAAAGCTTTAGGACATAAATTTTATATAACAAGAGAAAGGGTGTTGGGAAGAGGGAAGAGACCGAAAGGGGAAGAACAGAGTTGAGACATCAGCACGGTCCTGAGAGGGAGAAGATCAAGACAAAGTATTCTGGGGCGGGCACTGTGGTGTAGCAGGAAAAGCTGCCTCTGCAGTCCCAACATCCCATATGCGCTCTGGTTCAAGTCCCAGCTGCTCCACTTCCCATCCTGCTCTCTGCTATGGCCTGGGAAAACAGGAGAAGATAGCCCAAGTCCTTGGGACCCCGCACCTGTGTGGGAGATCCAGAAGAAGCTCCTGGCTCCTGGCTTTGGATCAGCTCAGCTCCGGCCATTGCTGCCACCTGGGGAGTCAACCAGCAGATCTCTCTCTCTCTCTCTCTCTCTCTCTCTCTCTCTGCCTCTGCTTCTCTGTAACTCTGCCTTTCAAATAAATAAATAAATCTTTAAAAAAAAATACAAAGCATTCAGAACTTCAGATAAGTTCAGGGAAACTGAGATGCACTTTGCCAGACATGGAGTTTCTGAAAAAGGATCAAGACCTTAGCATCTTCCCAGGCTTCACTCAATATAGCAATGGGAGGGATGTCTATATGGGCTCCCTGGGCAGGTTCCTAAAAGACGCCCCTGAGTCTTGGTGCCCAAGCACAATGTAGGTCAAGTGGGATTTTGCTTTCACAAGTAAACATCGGTTGGACCTGAGCCTGAGACCAGGCTTTGAAGCTTAGATGGGGCCAATGTCGCTCCAAAACACTTGACCAGGTCTCTTACTCATGAGGTCTTAGTTCTTCATAAACCACCAGGATGAGAATGAAACCTTAGGAAAAGGAGTAGGGAGAGATTCTAAATTAACAAAAACCTGGTTTCTATCACCCAACACAATGGAAACTCTGGGGAGAAATTAGGTAATTACAGAAAATTTAAAAAGGCTACATTTTGTGCACAACTGTCTGTTTTCACACCTGCTACATACCTCCCTGCTTCCCCAGGATTATGCTGTCTCAAGTTTCCTTTTAATTAGGAACTTCAAAAATATTCTGAATCTGGAACAGTTCAGGCCCTAGCAATTTTGGATAAATGATCTATATACTATAAGCTGTGGGGACTTTCCAGTATGTAGACATAGGATCTTCTATATAGACTATAAAAAGCACTGATTACTCCACGATTTTTGCCCTGGGGAATGAATTGTCCTTTATGGCTTTAGCGAATTATATATGGAAGGAATTGCAATTCTTCTGCTATGCTCCCTGTATTCAATTCACATTATTGCCATGTAAAGCTAGATCTGTATACAATCTAGTAGTGAACTCAAAAATGGGTGATGTCTGTGTACATGGAACCAGAGAGTTGGAAGTAGTTGTTTGAAAACCTGTCTTAAAGATGTCATCCCATGTTGAGACAATGGTGAAGATCAGTACATCTTAGGAGCAGTTGTAGACTGCCCAGTGTAAGGATTGGGGTCACAAGGAGGCAAGTAGAGCAGTCCCAGGGACTGTCCCCCACAGCAATAGTTTTCTTCAATATTATCTGTTAAGAAATTATAACATGCAGTCTGATTAATACACTATTATCAAAATAGTAATATGTCATTACATTTCAAAAATTAAAACAAGTCTCTAAGTATAATTTAGATGCTTACATCTAATAGATAAAGATTACTTTTTCAATCCCAAAGAAAATGAGCAAGAAGCAAAATCAGCTATATTTTCCAAGAAGGGAAGAGTAATTTCTAAGTTCATGGATTGTACCCATATTTTCTTTGATATCTAACATCATTGGGGAATGAAGATTCTGCAGGATACTAACGTCTACTGAAGGCAGAAATATTGGAAAAGTCTTGAATTATCACTGTGTTTGCACTTCCATTCCCAGCTGCTGTTGAATCTTTTCTGAATTCCAGTGAACTGTGCCTTGAAAGGGCCTACTTAAATTAGAGACAAGAAACATAAAATAGATCATTTGAAAATGAAATAACACCATGGTGGGCTGGCTCCTTTGGGGAGTAGGTTTATGGAATTCATTCTTCCCAGGAGGGAATAAAGATGCAAGACCATTCACAGATGACAGGATTACAAAGGGTCACTGAGAAAGGTTTTAGCATGACAGCCTTCGTCCTGAGGTTGATGCTGTACCCTGTGTGCAGGCAGACCTTGGCATTCAACCACAGAAACAATCTAATGAAGGTTTATTCAGGGGTGGTGGGTCCTAAATAAAGATCCAGTAGGTGCTGGATGGGTTTGTTGTTGGGGGTGGTGCATTGTAGGTCATCCCATCATGGTTAGAGTCACCTTGGGTCAAGCCTATTACGAAAAATGTTTCTCAAGCATCACAGATAGAGTAAGCACTGCCTAACAGGAACACAATTCCAAGAGACTCCTCCCACCTGCTGCCACCAGCAATCCATAAGAGATGTTCTCCCAAAAGAGTCTTCTAATCACATGTAAGCACGCTCTGGAGTGGCCCTGCCTGCCTGCCTCCGCTCCCACAATCCTATTCTCCTTCCAATCACCGCACTGAAAACTGGAACCCTTCTGTAGCTCCTTAATCATTACTCCCAGGTGGCAGTCACAGGAGGCCAGAAGACACAACAAACAGTTGTTCACACCTAACTCCAACAAAGACCACCATGAACAATGGGGCCACCAGTGCACCCATGGAGAGTCCTTAGTATTGGTTTACATTAAAAATAAATTTATTTAGGGGCCAGACTGTGGCCTGGAAGGCTAAGCCTCTGCCTGAGGAGCCAGCATCCCATATGGGTGCTAGTCCTGTCCCAGCTGCTCCTCTTCTGATTCAGCTAGCTGCCTATGGCCTGGGAAAGCAGTGGAAGATGGCCCAAGTGCTTGGCCCCTGCACTCTCATGGGAGACCTGGAAGAAGCTCCTGGCTCCTGGCTTCAGATCAGCCCAGCTCTGGCCATTGCAGCCATTCAAAGGGTGAACCAGTGGATGAAACACCTCTCAAATAAATAAATAATATAAAAATTGATTTATTTATTTGAAAGAGCTACAGGGATAGAAGGAAACACACATGCAAACACACACACACACACACACAGATCTTAATATCTTCTATCAGCTGGTTCACTCCCCAGATAGTCACAATGACCAGGGTTGAGCCCAGCAGAATCCAGGAGCCAGGGGTTTCACCCAGGTCTTCCACATGGGTGGCAGGGGCCCAAGCACTTGGACCATACACTGTTGCTTTCCCATGTGTGTTAGCAGGGAGCTGGATCAGAATTGGAGTGGCCAGGACATGACCTGGGACCCTTATGAGATGCTGGTGACACTGACAGTAGCTTTACTCTCTATGCCACAAAGCTGGCCCCTGACTTGACTTTTTAAAAAGTTTCATTTTATTTATTTGAAAGGCAGAGAGAGAGAGAGAAAGAGAGAGAATTTTCCTGCTGGTTCACTCTCTCAAATGCCTACAACAGCCAAGGCTGAGCCAAACTGAAGCCAGGAGCCAGGAATTCCATCTGGGTCTCCCAGGCACCTACTACTAACCAGGGTGCACCTTAGCAGGAAGCTGGATCAGCAGTGAAGGTTGGGGGGCCTTTGTTGTGCCGCAGCAGCTGAAGCTGCCAACTGTGACACTGACATCCTATATGGGCGCCAGCAGGTCCTGGCTGCTCCACTTCTGATCCAGCTTCCTGCTAATGACCTGTGAAAGCAGCAAAAGATGGCCCAGGTGCTTGGGCCCCTGCAACCACATGGGAGATGTAGATAAAGCTGGATACTGCCTTTGGCCTGGCCCAGCTCTGGTTATTGCTGCCATTTTGGGGAGTGACGCAGCAGATAAATAATCTCTCTGTTTGTCTCTCCCTCTCTCTGTGTAATTCTGACTTTTAAATAAATAAATGAACATGAAAGAAAGAAAGAAAGAAAGAAAGAAAGAAAGAAAGAAAGAGAAAGAAAGAAAAGAAAGAGAGAAAGAGAGAGAGAGAGAGAGAAAGAAAGAGGTTTTACTCAGTGCCAGGAACTCCATTATGGGATGTGAGCATTCCAAGCAGTGGCTTAAACCTGCTGCACCATAACACCTGCCCTAAAACTTGCTTTTTGGATAACTCTGTGTTGGCCACACAATATCTCACCAAACCATGGGACATTTGCTCATGTCAGAGTTCTTTCTGGATGGCCCTGAAATCTGCTCATATAATGCATACCTGTGTCGTAGCAATGGCTGTCTGTCCCGTGTAGCCTGTTAAATGAGCAATGTTGTGTACCCGCCACCTCCATGCCTGTTTGGCAGCTCACCATGCATCTGCTAGAGAGTTGGTGTCCCAGTTTTCTTTAGCTCTCTTTATTCTGGTCACTATGTCTCTTTTAAAAAGAACTGTTTCTAAGACTAATATTTACTTGTTCCTCCAGAAATGCTTTCATTAGCTTTGTGAAATCAATGGGCCTCTTGATAATTGATAAAAGAGTGTCTCTTTTCCCTGTCCTGGCAATATTATGGTTTAAATAACAGGACAGATAATTCTTTCACAAATATGGAAAACAGATTTTCGGAAACAAGCTTATTTTATTAAGCCATGTTATTTAATTTTATCTGACATTTGCAAGTCATTTTTGCTAGTAAGCACTCTACGTTAATACCTTGAGTTCACATAGAGTTTAACAATATGAATGTCCTATCAAAGGAGAAAGTACAATATATGTTTGGCAAAAGCCAAGTTCATGAAGAATTAACAGTTATCAAGTCCCAAGGGGAAACAAATTCTCCTTGCTCCTCTCCTGCCAGCTGTCACAGGTCCAATTTGTACTTTCAAAATTCTGCCTGTTGTCTTGACACAGGAGTGAGCAGACTGGTAACTTCACGTATTCTACCACATTAAGCTCAACCGTTTGCAGGCCCCAACTGCCACAGAGGTAGAAAGAGTGAATCAACTGAAAATGTTTTCTTTCTGAAAATACCTGCAAGGCACCACAGAGAAGAAGTTCTTCCAGGCTGCCTTAGACGTGACAGAAACGAATCAGAAATTTCCAGATTAGCTGGGTCGCTGAAAGGTTGTGTTAGATGCAAATCATGGCATCATCCCTTCCCACTGTAGATATATTTTAACATTTATAAATTGGGTTCAGCGTTTAAAAATGTGAAAGTCAATTAGCAATGCAAATGGAACATAGCAAACAATCACAGAGCTTTAGAAAAAGAGCGTATTTTTCTTACTCTAAGTATAACCCAGATGGAAACAGACTTTACGAGGACCTTCCAAGCCCCGCTGGATCTCCAGAAACACTTTAATCTGTGAAGAGCCATGTGCACCTGGGAAGTTCCATGTGAACCATGAAGGCTCCTGTCACGTATAGCTGCCTCTTCATAGCCTGCACTTCCTGTGCTGCTGTCTTGAAGGGAAAGTGTCTACACCTTCCATGAGCCCCGCAGCAGAAGTAGGGCCCCTACTTCCCCTCCTGGCCCCTTAGCTTTCCTCCTTCAGAGCTCTGAGGACAGGGACAGGCAGTGACTGAGAACCTGTGCCCTCCCCTGTGCCCAGTGCTCCTTGGAGAGTTCGGTGCCCCCATCAGTGCCTGGCACCGCACTGGTGCTGAGTGAATGACTGTGAAATAAATGAGCAAACAAATGAAGAAGTCAAGAATTTTAAATGGGATTTTGAATTTTTAAAAGCTTCCCAGACGCCCTTGTATTGGCCCCTGTGGGTGGCTTGGAGATGTTTTTAGTTAGGGTTTCCTTCTATCTCCTGGTGTCAACATATGGGCAATCAGTCGCGCAAAATGAAAGGCCACTTTTAGCTTCCCTGGGTATTGGCAGAACTGCAACCAACATGATAGGAGACTCAGTACTTTCAGTAGATGAAGAAAAGAGAGAGCCAAACTGGAAATAAACCTCCAGCAGATTCAACTGGGAGGTAAAAAAAAAATGGAAAATTCTCTAATAAATATTAGATGGCAGACAGGAAAGGTACTTTTCCTTTTGCATATTTTAGTTTGCTAATTGGGAACCTAAAAGCTTGATGACCTGCAGTCCATATTCCACCTGCAGATCTCCTGCCTACAAAAGGGCTTTTACATTATCCAAAGTTCTGGAATCTTCTTAAGTGCAACCTCCGGAGCGGGTAGAGGGTGAAGTCATGGAGTGGCTTGGCCCGAAGCAGCCTCGGGAAGGTGTAATGGACGCCAGGCATGGAGATGGTGAGCTGCTGAGAGCCCCTGATGCCTGGGGCCGCCTTGCACTTGGCAGTCGCATAGGCAACTACGGCACAACCTCTCTCTAGGCTTCTGTGAGTAACTACACGGCCAAATGTGTTTACAGAACTTAGCTCAGGGTAGCATCAGAATTCCTAATGCATTCGGAGTAAGGGCTCCATTATCCTTTCTTTCGGTCTTGGTTGCTGTTTGTATCTGCAGCTCCATCACCCTTTGTTGCCCAGCCTCTTCCCACTCGTCCAAACTGCTACAGAATTTTGCAGTGTTTGGTGGGACCCAAATCCTGAGAGCAGGAGGCAGATTCTGAAAACCTGACAATGTGATGGGATCTGTAGGTGGGCAGATAGGGAGGCTGATGGATGCTTTAATGAATTTCCCATTATTCCATTGCTTCATCCAACCCACAAAACCGTGATGAAACATCATTCAAAACTAAGTTTCGAATCTGTAATTTCTAATCATTTTTAACAAATTCCCCAAGAGGAAAAAAAGAAGGCAGTTCTCTACTTTTGTGCAAAATAAATATCTCTGTATACAAATGTTCAGAATCGCATTTAAAAAAAGTGTGTATAACACAAATTCCTCGTAAGAGCAGAATTCCCAGGGAAATAAACATTAAAAGGTCCTTAATTTTGCCTTACCTTTAGATATACTCACTCAAAATTTATTTCCAGTATTTCAATCACACTCGTAATTTTGTCTGTTTCTTACACATGTAGACAACTGACAGGCTTTAGGTAATGGATGCCTAAAACTGAGTCACTGTAGAACTTTGCATTTTTCTTCCAATTGTGTGCATTTTAAAACCTACACTTCTCACTGATCTCAGCATTTGGGTCTTAGTGTTTTCCACTCATCTGAATAAATTGAAGCCAACATTGTACAAGCAAACAGTGCTCCAAATACTGCCCTTTGGTCAAAGATATCAAAGTGACTGAAGCTGAAAGTTCTAAGCAAAAGAACCACCTGCATGGCTCCGAGAGCCACTGACACCCACCATCTGCCTTGGAATCCTCACTACCTGCAAGTAGGAAAACACTTGACCTCAGAGACCACCTGCACTTCCAGATGACACCAGGAAGCAGTTTCAGACCCCCGAGCGTCTCCTGTACTGCAGCCATGCCAGGGTATTTTCAGTTTCTCACCAAGACCCCTCCCTCAAACCCCAGCTCTCACACATACGTTTCCCCAGCCCACAATGCCCTTTTTCCTGCCATCTTCTCCAGTTTCCATGTGGCTTGTCCCTGCTCTTCCATTCTCAGTGTGTAAGTGCAGCTGTCCACAGCTCTCCTCTCAGACCCCACGAGCTCTCCAGCATCACTCCATGGCTCCACACCCACAACCTGGAAACTTCTCTCCTCTGTCAACGCTAGGTTCCCATGGCCTGGCACGAGGTGCATACCCCTCAAAGGTTCATAGATTGGGGCCAGCGCTGTGGCATAGCAGGTAAAGCCACTGCTTGCTGCATTGGCATCCCATATGGGTGATGGTTCTAGTCCCAGCTGTTCCACTTCTTATCCAGCTCTCTGCTAATGCACCTTGGAAAGAAGTAGAAGATGGCCCAAGTAATTGGGCCCCTGCACCTATATGGGAGACCTGGAGGAAGCTCCTGGGTCCTAGTTTCGGATTGGCCTACCTCTGGCCATTGTGGCCATTTGGGGAGTGACCCAGTGGACAGAAGATCTCTCTCACTCTCTCTCTCTCTGTGTGTGTGTGTGTGTGTGTGTCTGTGTCTTTCCTTCTCTCTCTCTGTAACTCTGGCTTTAAAAAAAATCTTCGTGGATTAGATCAAGGGGGATGAGAAGCTGAGGGAACACAATCTGTTCCCTTTCTTATGTCTGTGCAGGAGGTTGGGGGAGAGAGATGCATCATGGCAATACAACGCCACTGGCTCACGGAGGCACTCACGTGACATCCCAGCAGGACAACGTCCCTTCTCATAGACGGGTCCCCAAGGGCAAGCAAAGGAAAGCACCGCATCCCTTGGCCTGGCGTCTGTGATGTGTGCATTCTCATCCATTTCCTCACTTCCTCCTAGCGACAGAGATCAAGGTTCTACATGCAGTGGCCTTGCTGCTCTCTGATCTCCTGTGTTGGTTGACGATTGCCCAAAGCCAAGAAAACACTCCCATCTGCAGCTGGGAGCAGATGAACTCACTCAGCTGTAAAACAGAAAGCTCAGGTTCCAAAATGAGGCCCTGTGACCTTCAGCTTGGGATGATACAGCAGTGACCCCCACGTGCCTGATTCCTGGTTATCGCCAATGGCTGGCACCACCTGCAGCTCGCAGACACATGGAGACAGAACCAAACCCAAAGGCAAGGAATAATGCATACTGTATCTTCACACACAAAAAAGGGAAAAGTACTTGGAAAATAGCCTTGGCCAAGTAAGAAATAAAATAGGAAAGGGGTGATAAAAGAAATACAAGCTTGCTTCCAAGACAATATTTATGATGAGCTTTTAAACAACACGCAAATGAAACAAACATAAAAGCAAGTTCCTTCTTCATTGAGAATTCTCTACAGAACCCAGCCTGAGGTTGCTGTGGAGGCCCTGGAGCTTGGCTGTCTGCCTCCTATTAGGGGTCTTTCCACCTGAGTCACCAGCAGGTACGGGAATACTGACAGGCCTCTGCCTCAATGTGGTCACATAAAGCAATACAGAAACAATTTTTGGCTTTACTGCAAATGTGTATAATGGAAAGCAAATATTATTAAAAAGACAATCATTTTTAGTGATTAAAATAATCCAAGGCAGAAAAAATTTCTCCCATAAGTTTCAAAGTTCTCATTTATCATCGTTCTGCCGCAAGAAGCCAGAGTAATTTTATTTTTCCTGACTTCTATTAAAAAGATCAATACATATGATTCCAAAGAGTCTCGGCTCATGAAAAGATGGAGCAGGCCTGTAATCACATATGAAAGTATTGGTTGTCATTAGCAGAAAGATTGATCTGAAAAGACAGCCGGCCCAGAGTGAACGGACTTAAAAATTTCCATTGGGCTGCCTGGCAACTTTCACCTTCCAGATAATTAAATACAGATAACAGATTACCATATTAGGGGGAAAAATTGGATTGAGATATTCAGTAGATACCCACTTTAGCAAAGCAATACCAACTTTCTCAATAATGATTTTATTCAATGCAAAAAAAAAAATAGCAATGTGGCCTGACAGTACAATGTCATTGTTTAATGTGCATTGAAGTCAAGGTTGTTGGACATGATTTTTATGTGGTTATCTAGAGCATCAGAGGTTCTAATGAATTCATATGCTCAGTTGATTGTAAAAACCATTAAAGGACATAGTCAGTGAAATTTCATGGGCTGATTCCACGAACAGAGCTTCTTTCAGCTCTCTTGGGTAAGTTACTGGCACGATCCTTGGTGGCAATTGTATAACTCTCATACGAACTGAACTCACAGGTGTGCAATGGATTTTCTTCACTTCTTAGTTCACCTTTCCACAAACTCACGTATGGTACAGTAAAAATGCTAGCTCTAAGCAAAAATGGACTTTTTTTATGGGACCTTGGAAGAGCAGGGTAAGCTTAGAAATTCAGAGTTGTGGTCCAAGACATTCTAAACTGGAGGTCGGCATATTCAAGATCTTCATCCTTGTCCTGCACATGTGCAATAATGGCACACCTGGGAACAGTGTCCTCAGCTCCAGAACTGGTAGACAGGACACGAGAGAGGTTGAGACCAACAGCAAAGAAGCACTCTTAACCAAACTTTGGCCATACAATTTTTAAGATATGTGAATATTTCATCACTCTTCAATTCCTTTACACACTTAGCTGCCTGCAAATACCTGGACTCACAGTAATCAAAGCTGTTCAGAATTATTAACCACTGATTATTTTGTAATGATCTAAAAGCTAGCATTGGAGAAAGATACCCACACCCACTCCCCAGAACAATAACCCTGAATGTAAGTAATGTAAGTAGGCATTGCATTTGTGTTAAGAACTACTATTTGTAACAGACTCCAATAGAGTTTCAGAGATATTTTATGTAAGTATGATAATTATGATATCCTATTACTCCTCTATGAATTCTTAAATGCTTTCATTATCTACATTTTACACAGAACCGCATTGTAATAGCATCTACTAGATACTTTAATGCATACAAAGCAAAACTGTTTCCCCCATGTCTAAATTAAACAAAACATAAACACTTGTTTTTATGAAAATACCAGAAAATGTTCAAGCTTTTGGAATTTCCTGTAATAACAGTACAGGAGTAAATTCCTCTAAATACAGAGGACAGGAATCAGAGCAGCCAGAAATTATTTTTAGTTTTTTCAAGCTTAGTAAATTCTTTCCCATTTTCAGCTGAATGAGTTATTTTTTTTCTTGCAACTAAGAAAACATCTCCATTTTACTAATGAAGTCAATACTTTTAAGAGGGAGAGAAATATAATTTTTTCCATGTGTGTTTTGTGAAGGAGTCTGTCTAACTTTGTACGTCCATATGCGTGTTCCAGGCTGGTCATGAGGCTGTATCATTTTGAAGTCAACTCTCTTTTTTTAAGATCACAATAATAATCAGAGAAGGGCATTATTACTTTATATGTAGGGCACGATGGCTCTCTGAGACCCGAGTGAGCTATGGAAACTGCCCATCCCAGTCTCAATGAAGGGTTCTCAGAAGACGACTTGAGTTGTGAGACACCGCAGGGGCAGACAGCACGTGCTGTAACCACGAACGCTCAGGGGCAGGAGCATCCACTACCAGGTCCCCATCTCTCCCCTGTCCTGCCCTGCCCTGCCCTGCTCTTGCCTTGAGGAAGGTCCACGATACCACAGCCCTGGTTGTCATGCATGTCAAGGAAGAGGACATGACAGCTTGGATGATGCTCTGAACCCCCCGCCCCACCCCGGGCCATGGTTTGCACTGGGCGGGACTCATTGCGAGATATACAGTTATATCTCATCCCTGTCTTCTGTGAACAGTCTGACAAACAAGACATCGCTGAGTCCCAAAAAACGTTGTAAATAGGCCCAAACATCTTACCTTGTCTAACACTATGGAAATCAGAACATGAGAAGAAAATCAAGAGAGAAAACACTGTAATGTACCTGTATTAGAATTCTCTAGAAAGACAAAACCAACAGGAAGCTCATGTTTATACAGAGAGAGATTCATTAGGAGGAATTGGCTCCAACGAGTGCTGAGATGACCTGCAGGGCAGGGCAAGAAGCTGGAGACTCAGGCCCAACATGAGAACCGGGAGAGCCCATGGAGTAGATGCAAGAAGCTGGAGACCCAGGCCCAACATGAGAACCGGGAGAGCCCATGCAGTAGATGCCGACCAAACACTGGCAGGCTCGAGACCCCGGAAAAGCTGCTATTTCAGTCCAAGTCCAAAAGCAGGAGGAAGCCTGCATCCCAGCTCAAAGCCCATTGGGCAGAAGGAATTCTCTGTTCCTTGGAAGACAGTCCCCCTTTGCGTTCTTTTCAAGCCATCAGCTGATGAAACAGGGCCCACTCGCACTAGGAAGGGCAACCTGCTTTGCTCAGTTAACTGATGTGAATGCCAAAGCCGTCCAAAACACCCTGGCAGAAATAACCAGAATAATGTTTGGTGAAATACCCAGCCCTCCATGTCCCAGTCAAGTTAATATATAAAATTAACCATCACAGTGACCTTGTCAAATGCTAATCAAAACCGGGTTTTCCCTTGTTGATCTTAATACAAGTGATAATATAGAATCTATTCATCTTCTTTGTTGTTTTAATATTCCTTGTGTCCATTGGACTTAGTAGAAAGACATATTTCCTCTGCATTTCAGTTTGCAGGCAATAGATGGTCAGTAAAATTGCACTGAAAACTCTTTTCCCCTTGCCCATTAAACGCAGGGAGTCTTTATTTAATAAGATACAGAATCAATAAAATTTTGATTTTAAGCAGCCAGGCTCAATGCCAAGTCATCCTGTAAAGAAATTTGATGGGAATTCATGCTTTCTTTTCTTTGTCAGGAAAAAAGAAAATTAAAAGTAGAATTAATAATCATCACACTGCTTGGTTTGCTGGTGGGAAGTTTGGCTAAGAAACACGCATCTGGTTTCTAGTCCTTTGAAACGGCACTGCCTAGTTCTACCGGACCTGTGTTACAGACAGGCGACTCCACACACCAGCGGCATCAGCACCAGCTGGCAGTTGGTTCAAAGTGCAGATCCTGGGTCCCATCCCAGGCCTACTAAGTCAGAATATTGCAGGTGGGGCCTGGGAACCTGTGTTTAAAGAAGCCCTTTGGCTGATGCTTTAGCAAGCTACCATTTGAGAATCTCTGTATTAAGCAATACTTGGGCCAATTCATAGAATCACACATGCCGCAGATTAAACCTCAACCACATGAAACTTAGCACTAGCATGCAATAAAAGATGAATTATCAGCCAAGCGGGCTATGGAAAATTTTGTGTTTAGCTGCATATGCCTTTTGCCTTTAAATTTTGAATGATTTTGCTCATTTTGCTAAAGTTGAAAGAATTATGGGATATCAAGATATGATATATTAACATTAAATTTTAAAGGTAAATATTAATCAAAGTTAATATTAAGGAATCACATTTACTTTGTCTCACATGTTGACATAAATAGACAACCCTAAGAAAATGTTTCAGATGGCATCACTTCCATAGGTATTTATATTTTCAGTACAAATTTAGATATTGGTCAACTAGCAGAACAAAGACCATGTATACCCACACAGAGGCACACTGGTTTTAAGTATTTGGCCTGCATATTGTAAAGCATATGTTGTTTTTTTTTTTTTTTTTTGCATCCCAAGTCTAAACTTAGAAAGAGATTCTAGCTTAGCTATGGTCTTTAATCAGCAAGATTCCCTCTTTGCCACAAATATATTAAAAGAGGCTGCTGTGGTTAAACTATACCCCACCCCCACGGCCTCCAAAAAGCCTCTACTAGAAGCTTAATCCCCGGGGCAATGGTTTTGGGAAGGGGAACTTAACAAGAGGTGTTTAGGGCATGCCAGTCCCCATGAACAGTTCAATGCCACTTACAGCGGGCTTGAGGCTGCGAGTTTGGGCTCTCCCACGCGCACCCTCTCTTATCTTCACACTCCCGGCCACGGGTCGACACAAGAAGGCCCTCTCCAGGTGCAGCCCCTTGCTCTTGGACTTGCCAGGCTCCAACCATGATATAAATTTCCTTTCTTTATAACTTCCCCAGTCTGCCGTGTTATTTTATAGCAACATAAAGCAAAAGAAGACAGAGACCGAATCAGAAGCATCCATAGCCTTAGTTTCCGGTGTCGTCTTCATGCCCACGCGAGACAGATTACACGCTACCAGGACTCATTATCTTCATATTGGCTTCTGCTTCCTGTGGGGCTCACACACGCCTCTCCATAACACCATCCCAGCTTTCTGGAAGTGTCTTTCCTATTTTCCCAGTAAAAATGCTTTACAGGGGCCAGCACTGTGGCCCCTTGTTCCACATCTGATACAGCTCCCTGTTAATGTGCCTGGGAAGGCAATGAAAGATGGCCCAAGTGCTTGGACCCCTGCACCCATATGGGAGACTCAAAAGAAGCTCCTGGCTTCCATCTGGCCCAGCACTGGCCAGTGCAGCCATTTGGAGAGTTAACCAGGAGATGGAAGCATTCTCTCTCTCTCTCTCTCTCTCTCTCTTCTCTCTCTGTAACTCCGCCTTTCAAAATAAATAAATAAATCTTTTTTTTAAAAGTTTTATATCCTTTATCACTCTCATGAGACCTGCTATAAATCACCTATCTATTCAAAATCTGTCTGGTATTATTCCCTCTTGCACAATGATGATAATTAATAAATAAAAAGAATACGGTATGAGGTTCCGATTTGATATAGGAGGAACACGGAAAGATAAACCCACACTTCAAGACTCAGCCACAGTCATATAACCTTGGAGAATAATGCTCTCAAAGAACTTATAATTTAAAAAGTAGATAATACAACTAAACAAAAATACAGTACACTGGCAAATAGCAAAGAAAATGCAGTGTTGGGAGAATCAGAACAATAGAGGTGGGCTTCAAGAACAGCTTCTTAAAGGAAGCAACCCTGGTTTAGAGTAAACTGAACCCCTCAAGGTCACACTTGAAGCAGAGTGGGTATGCCCACAATGGCTCTCCCCATAGATGAAAACCATATCCATGCAAAGTCATGCTGTGGTGTTTCTCTCTTGGCTCTGAGCACAGTGAGGCTCAGTATGTGCCAACGAGGAAGCCCCCACTGGAATCTCTCATAAAAGTAGTCATAGACAAGAACTCTCACCACTGTCCTTTCAAACTAGTCTTGTAGTATTACAAGATATATATAAAGGGCATATTCTCGTGTGTGGACAGGGACAAACAGGTGTGTGGCTCACATACGATTCTTGCCTCAAGCTAACTAGATAGTTTTCCTGACTAGCAACAAACAAGGATATATCATTGAGCATTGGTTCTAACTGGCTGACTCAAGTCCTGTCTTCCAGAAGGGCAGAGTCTCCATGGCCATAGTCATAATGATAAGTACAGACTTACTATATGGTCACAGTTACAAGTTCAAGACCGAAGTCTACACAGCTGCCATGCTGCTATTCTATCTCTAGTCTCCAGTTCCAAGATCTACTGTCGAGGAAAAGGATCATGACTCTTGTCTTTCTGGTCTCAGTTCCATGAAGACAGTCCTATAGCCTCAACATGGAGTCCTCACTCAGTTCCTGGAAACACTGTACTGAGCTCTGGCTCTCAGCCCGATACTGAACGCAAAGTTCACTAGGGCACCACAGGGCAGAGAGCTGGCCTTGCTTCCCTGGAAATTCTGGTCTGGCGGGTCAGCACTGTCCTTGAGAAACCCACTGGAGTAGCAGACAGGATGTGAACTGCCCGGAGATAGTCTTCGACCCAGAGACAAATAAACTAAAGTCTCCAATTTTCCTTATCCAGACAAATTAAGAGTGCAAGTTCATGGACAGGCCACATTAGCTTCAGAATGCCTCAAAAATATGCATAAATGTTCACATAATAGACTACCTTTTCCTGCCTTCAGAAGACATGAAGATACAGACTATTAGAAAAATAGAAGAAAGCTCACAATCCTAAGATTTAAATGTTTTGAAAGGAGTTGTTTCAGTACATAACTGTAATATGACGTTCCAACTAAGTACTAACTGGCCAACAGTTCACCATAGAAATAAAATCAGCTTCAAAATCCAAGCTAAACCACAGATGAAACAGAGGTTTTCATTAGAGCTTCAAATCACTTCTTGGTTTTCTTTTACTATTTTAAAGCAACAGACAACTAGAAAAGGCAGAACATTTTTCTAAAAATCTAACTTTGCTCTTTCACATCACATTGATTAAAAGCAATATTATCAATCGTCAACATAAAAGCAAAGGAACTTCTAAAGGCAAAACTGCTATTGGAACTAAGGTACCACGTTTATGACTAAGGATTAGTACATAAATTTTTTAAAAGACATTGAGGCTTGAGATAACCCCAGAGGATGACACCCTAGAAGGGCAGGAAGGAGAACAGGAAAATGGGTTTCCCAAAACTTCATGGAGCTGTTTTCTTTTTTTCAGAAAATGGAAATTTTATGTAAACACTTTCTGAAGAGGTGAATATTGTAACAGTTCAACTGTGAGACCCACATTGAAAGACTTGAAGATACAGATAGATGATTGATAGATAATAGATATAATAAATAGATGATGATAGATAATTTAGTGATAGATGATACGTAGATAGATATAGATGATAGATTTAGAGATAGATATAGATAGGTAGATAGGTGACAGATAGATAAATGATAATTAGCAATTGATTCATTTTTTCACTTAGTAGACTATTATCATACAAATGCCCTAAGCCTGTTACACTGATCTATGTTAGGGATACAGATGTAATAAAACATTGTTCCTGTCTTTAAGGTGTGCCCACCAACTAGCCTGCAAAATGACAGACACTCAGCCCACTCATGACACAGCAAGAGGTATGTTTGACCTGTCCCCTGCAACAGCAATCCGGATCAGTGAGCAGGGTTGATGAATTCCTCCTGGGCACTATAAAGAGAACGGCCTCTGGGAGAGGGGGAGAGCTCTGCACACTCTGGGTCTGAAGGAGCCTCTGAGTCAAGGTGTCATCAGCTTGGAGCACTCACTGGTTTCACGGGTGCCCAGTTCCCTAGTTGGCCTTCTGACGATCTCATGACACACGCTTTTCCTGGTGAGTCCTCCCGTACATATTCTGCTGCCCTCACCATCTATGTGTTGAAGACTCCCAAAACTATGTTCTGAGACAGAAATCTCTTGCCCTGGTTTCAGAATTATAGCCAGATTGCCTTCTGGATGCAGTCCAGGCTCCTGAAATTCAACATGTCTGAATCTAAAGCCATCAGCATTTCCTCCCCTCCACCCCCAGCCCAAATCTCTTCATTCTCTGCTATCAGCTTTCTCAATGAGTAGCATAACCAATCAATCAGTCATCTAACACAGAAATTCAACATAATCCCAGACTCCCCCATTTCCTCTGTATATTCCAGTCACCAAGCTTAGCCTCTTCCAATAACCTATCTCACTCCCCTCTCACTCATCCACAGCCAGAATCTTAGTTGATTCTCTAGCCCTACTTTACTTGGTATTTTTGTCTTCAAATATTTTCCCTTTCCAGCTTATACATTGCAACCCCGCCAAAGTAGGCGACGGCAATTCCCAGTTAATGATTTGGCTTCTCCAATGAGCATCCTCCAGCAGTGCATCAGCACTGAAGACAAATTCCACAACCCTCACAAGCTGAGCCTCTCATCGCTACCCTCTCTTCCACCAGCACCTGTTGGTATCAGAGCTCTGCCCACAGAGCACGACTTCCTGTGCCTTAAAATATTCTGTCTCCCCTGGACTGCACATTCTTCCCTTCTCACCAACCAACACCTTCTCTGCCAGTCTAACCTCTGCTCAGCTCAGTGATCTCCTTTGGGAAGATGTCCCTGATGACCCTAAGCTGGATCTGGTCACCCTCCCTGCAGTGGCCAATACTGGAGTACTCCTCACACAATATTGGAGTATCCAACACTCCATATTGGATAACAGTTCAACTGTTTGTCTGCCTCCCCCGAGCTGACTCCGTGGAGCACTAGAGCAGCATATGTTCTGCTTGTCTTTATATTCTCTACACCTACCACTAAGCTTGCCCCATAAGAACTCAACAGTGTGCAGAATATCTCAACTAACCGCCATTCCCTGAGATTCATAATTCTCATTTGAGAAGGATATGCTCAGTAAGTGTAAGATTATCCAACAAGTTTTACTCTTTAAAAATAAACTACCTATTAAAAAAATTGGGGGCTGGTGTTGTTGTGGCATAGTAGGTGAAGCCACCACTTGTGATGCTGATGTCCCAGCTGCTCCACTTCTGATCCAGGCCCCTGCTGGTGGCCTGGGAAGAGCACCAGAAGATGATTCAAGTGCTTAGGCCCCTGCCACCCATGCAGGAGACCCAGAAGAAGCTCCTGGCTCCTGGCTTCAGCCTGGCCCAGTCATGGCTGTTGTGGCCATCTGGGGAGTGAGCCAGTGGATGGAAGATTCTCTTTCTCTCTCTAATGTTGATTTTTCAAATACATAAATAATTTTTTTTAAAAAAATATGCATTCATCGCTGGCGCCATGGCTCAATAGGCTAATCCTCCGCCTTGCGGCGCCGGCACACCGGGTTCTAGTCCCAGTCGGGGTGCCGGATTCTGTCCCAGTTGCCCCTCTTCCAGGCTAGCCCTCTGCTATGGCCTGGGAGTGCAGTGGAGGATGGCCCAAGTGCTTGGGCCCTGCACCAGGAGAAGCACCTGGCTCCTGGTTTCGGATCAGCGCGATGTGCCGGCCACAGCACGCCGGTCGGGGCGGCCATTGGAGGGTGAACCAACGGCAAAAGGAAGACCTTTCTCTCTCTCTCACTGTCCACTCTGTCTGTCAAAAATTTAAAAAAAAAATATGCATTCACGAGTCATTTTACTATCAAATGGCAGCAACCGGTTGGATATGAGAAATTAGGGTCAGTCTGGTGCTTTTTTTTTCCTCCACTGTGCACAATATCTGATTTGATGATTGTTGTTCTTGTTGAAACCATTATATTTTATGACACATTTAAGACAGCTTAGTCAATGGACCAATTGCTTAAGTCTCATAAAATTTCAACCTGTGCAGCATTGACAGATCCTACTGAGTATTTTTTTTTTGAGCACCTACTTCATACAAGACACAGATGCGTCATTTCCATCCAAACTACCTATTTTACCTTGTAAAAAAATGCAGACTCTTGTTCTTCACCCAAGGTATCCCAAACCCAGGGAGCTCCCATATGGCAGTGACATAGACAAAGAGAGCTCATCTCTATTTCACCCAACAGTGTATGTGGTGCTGGGCTGATACAGAGGCATCCTGGCCTCAGGGACCCAGGACCCAGGATCCTTCTATCTGTTGCTCTGCCATCCTTACACCCTTTCTCCCATCTACCTGGTCTAAAATGGTTTATTACGGAAATGTCCCCATTTCCGTCAGAAGAAAAGGAAAAGAGTGGGTGTGGGTGGGGGGTTCCCTTTCAGGGACCAAGCCAGAAGTTGCCCTTGTCAGGCCAGTTCATATCCAACAATTGACCTAGGTGGCTCTTTCAAATTATAAAGGAGACTGAAAAATGGGGCGGGGGGAGAAGTCCATGAGCCCAACTACAATTAGGGGTTCTGCACCTATTGAGGAGTGCAGAAATGGATAGCAAAGTCCATCGGGAGGAAGAATGGGAGAGAGATGGGAAAAGTTAGCAGAGAAAGTAGAAAGGGAATGAAAACTAATATAAAATAAAACATCAATTTTTCAAAATCCCCAACCCCTCCCATGTTCCTGATTTTCTCAGCGTCTTTAATCAGGATTGGTGACTTCACTTTCACTCATGCCGCGCTAGCCTTGGCCTTGGACATTGACTTTGATTGGAAAATAAGCTGTTGCCAGTTTCTCCAATACCACTGGCATAATGGGCAACAGGCACAAGCTGTTTCTGCAAGTTCTCTGCTTTGTATTAAAAGTCACGGGCTTGAGGGTGAGTTTGAAACAGCAGTTTTCTTGCTTGTGCTTCAAGACGGTGCTGTTGGATCACATGGCACTCCTTCGAGGTGAATGGTGCCCCCTGGGGTGGGCCAGTGTCTGGTCCTGGGCTTGATGACTGGGATTTCCGCAGGAATAATCACACGGGCTTGACAGCCGGGTGAAAACTGTGCTTTGATTGTCACCTGGCTGCTGGGCAAAGCCTAAAGCGTGCAGGACACAAAGTCCCAGGGTGATTCCGGCACCCACGCTGCCTTTACTTTGCAGTCAGAGCAGCCGTGGCCTCGGGGGAGCAGCCCCCTCCCGCCTTTCGTAGGCCTAAGATGGACCATGTGACATTCATTCCACTGATCAGACCTCAGGTCAGCTCTTATTGCTCTTGGACAGTGGCCATTACATAATTTACAGAGCAAAGAATAGGTACAATACGATCCTCAGACTGTGTTACAAAGTTAGAGGGTATTTCTAAGCATGAAAATATGCAACATTTCAGGAGTAATGTCATAAAAGAGGCATCAGACCAATAGATCACTGTCTCCATTTCACTGTAATCTCTAAAAATAACCTGAGCTCTCATTTCTGAGAGTCTGAGAGTGAGCGTGAAACCTTAGAAGTTACATTCATTTGTGGGAGTCGATATGTAACCTCACTTTTCCAAAACTGAACTTAAATATAATCTGGTTAGAAGTACGTCCCCTAAGGACATTTCAAGACATGCAGATTCACCAAACGAAGTAAAAGATAAAGCGGTCTTATTCCAAAGCACAGATTTAAATACACAGCAACGCTCATCATTCTCAGAGTTCCCACTTGCTTCATTCGCTCCCAAGAGCCAAGTGGCTTCCATAAGAAAATTGCATGCGGTCAGAAAATTGCAGGAGGCCTGGTTTCTTGTAATGATCCATTCATTCGATAATTTGCTAAAGGCTTAGGCTTTCTGCCTGTCATTTTTTCCTTCCTGGATGGTGTGCCATGCAAATTGTGATGGGAGATAAAGGGACAGAAATGCTCCCGGGAAAACAGGCAAAAACAGTGACGAAAAATAAGGTACCAAATGCCTTTAAAAATAAACTTGATATTTTGAAACGCCTTTTATGAAAAACACTGGATCGAAAAGGTCAGTGTGCTATCACAGCCCCACACACTGACTTGCAGCTGGTGGAGTCACGTCCTCCCACCCCTGGCACAAATCCCCCTGAAAAAGGCCACTGGGCACGTCCAGGGGGAACCCCAGGTAAGCCTGTGAAATCGACTTCATCTCCAGAGACTTCTATAGATTCCAGCTCTGGCTTTTAGAAGTGAATACACGAGAAACACGGGTCTGTAGGCTACTGTTTTATAGGTGAGTCCTGGCATTGTATTATTCCGAGGCTGATCATCTCGTGTTCGGCTCTTCTGCTCGGATGGCCCCTTCTCCATGATCACTTTGCAGTGCACCAGGAGCAGGGCAAACAGAGGAAAGTAGCTCGATATTACTACTTGTTGCTACGTCCCTAGGTGCATGCTGACGGGAAGGGTGAAACCCAAACCCAAAGCAGCCTTCCACTGTGATGTGCCAGCCCAGCAACACACTCACGTGCCTGGGGACCATGGCCAATTCCAACCCTCCCCTCCCACCAAGAGGGCATGTCAGGGGACCTCGAGTTGTGAAAATCAAGCAGATTTTTACCCTGCTTAACGGCAAGGATTTTAAATACGTCAGCTCTTTTTGTTGTGATTTAATACAGCCTCCTTTAAAGGAAAAAAATAGAAACTCTAAGTGGACGGTTCCCAGCTGTCAGCTCCATTTCCCACGACGGCCCATGACAAGGAGCGGGCAACGGTATTGAACAGTTTTGACCATCTCAGGAAAGGGCAAATTGGAATTTGCTTTCACTTCTCTCTCTCTCTCTCTTCATGTTTTCTCAACATCTTTAGGAAAACAAATCTGATTTTTAGGCTCCAGCCAGCAAAGTAGGCAAAAAGACCCTTACACTGGATGGCTTCTAAAATATTCTATACCCAACTTCAGTATTTTAGGAAAATAACTGAGATACTCCAATATTAACAAAACAAAACATTTCTCCAAAGACGCCTATCTGCTCATGCCCTGTGTTTCCTGTCTTGGTCAAAAATGTTCCATTCTTCTCATGAAATCAATTACTTGCAAAGCTGAAAAATCAAGCAGACCTTGCATTTTAAATTCCTGGTTCTTAGGGAATAAGAGCAAAGTACAGAGAAATACGTAGTTTCTAAGCTAAGAGGTCAAGCGAGAAGGACCCTGATCTGTCCGGTTAGGCACCAAGCCCAGTAACAGCCACATGCTAGTTGTTCAGTGATTTTTTCTTGCTGTGTGTTGAATGACTTCCCAATGAATAAATAGGTTTTTCTGCCACACCCCTGTACTCCAGTTTTTAACAAAGGTCTCTTTAAAGATTGCTTCTATTTCATTATTTCCATTTAATGATTCTATTGAATTATTTCTATTTAAGAGTTTTCCACTGCAATTTTTCTTCTTCAAAATAGCAGCTTTCTCTTGCATTACCCAAGGCCATCTTGTTTGGCTTGGCACTAGAGCACAGCAACTTTGAAGTCAGTCAGACACGGGTTCAACTACCTGATTGTGAGACTTGTGGTGGTGGCCTACAGCAAGTTGTTTAATTTCTCTAAGCCTTGCTTTCCCCACCTGGAAAGCTTCATAACCCTTATTTCACAAGACTACCTGGGGATTAAATGAATAATATTTATAAAGCAGCTGGCAACGTGCCTGACAATAAGCAGTCTATTTAAGATGACTGCCTTTTATTTATATTATTACAATCATTATCATTGTTATTATCTTCCTAAAATGTTAGAATAGTCCTATAGCATGCCACATAGGCAAAACACTATTGTCTATCTACTTGAAAAAGCTTATACAGTACACTCTTATACTGTATAATAACAAAGGAAAATTGCCCATAGTTACTGTAATGTTCAGGGACAGATAATATTCAGGTATGAAAAGTCTTGAGTGCAAATTTCTCTAGAGTTTTCTTGAGTAGTCTACACAATACATTCTACATAAAAGTAATTTGCCATCACAAGCTAGATAGAAGTGTCCCAAAGTCAACAGCCTGTCAGTGGCCACAAAATACAATGGTGAGATCAGTATAAATCCTCACCTCTGCAAGCATCGAAAGCTTAAAAAGCTGGGGGAGAAGAGAATCACTCTGATTGTGTCTGACCACTCCTACAGAGGGTCCTGACGGGGAATCGGAGATGAGAGATATGAGAGAGGGCGCAGCTGGGACCGGCTACACTCCGCCCCTTAGCGGCACAAAGACTCAATGACTTGTGCGTGTGCAATGGACCAAGCATGGCTTTTGCTTTCAGTGGGGGACAAAAAGTAATGAGTGGGAGCCTGTCCTCATGGAGTTTGCTGCTAGGGTGATCTGTTTCTCCGTGGTGATAAGACAGAGGCTGAGTAATAGATTTTGCAGTTGAGCGTGATCTCTCCATCTTTTATAAAGTTCTTAATTGTCCCCAGTCTAATTTCTAC
Source organism: Oryctolagus cuniculus (assembly GCF_051225735.1). NCBI lineage: Eukaryota > Metazoa > Chordata > Mammalia > Lagomorpha > Leporidae > Oryctolagus > Oryctolagus cuniculus. Next base: position 9,295,686 of record NC_142870.1, on the reverse strand, counting down.
ACCAATCTTTCTTCCGTGCAGAATGGCATGGCCAGTCTGACATCAAATACCAAGACGCTTTCTTAGCTGTTCCAGTACCTTGTCAGTTCCAAACTGGCATGGCCAAACATGCAGAGTGATTTTAATCAATTCTCTCAGCCAATTTCAAAGGCATTTATCACACAGCAACACAGTCTTGCTAAAATATGTCTTTAAATACAAAGACTGCTTTGTTCCTGAGCCTCTCCGAAATAAAGGGAGTATCCAGACGCGGTACCTGTTTTGTAAGTTAAAGTGAAAAAATACTACCCTGAAACTCGTAGTTGATATCTCTTCAGAAGAGAAATTCATCAGCAAGGTAATAATTCCCAGTAGCTATACAAAGAAACCACAGTCTTCAGAAAAACCACATAACAGAGAAAGGAATACTGTGAACAGCCCACATAATTACTCATGATAGATAACTGTATTAAAAATTAAATATAAATTATTGTGAGCATTATAGTTTTGGCACAAGATTAAAAAAGTGCTTTATGTTACTTAAAAGTTTCTATAACTGCCTTAAACTTGGTTCTGTTGAAAATAAGCTTATCCTGAACAAGTATAAAGCATTTATTATTTGAAACTTTGCTTTCAATACAATTGTAGGTTTTTAAAAATCTCCAAAATTCTCTAAAAATTGCTGCATGGCATTGATCACTTTTAAAAGCTCTAAACGAATACAAATAGGTGAGTTTTAAATGAGGTCCTAAGCCTCCTTCAGCGTCTGAAAAATCTTACGAAAATCTACTAAACACTAAAATCAAATCCAGATGATTTGTGAACCGAACTATGAAAAGAGAGAACAACATCTTCATGACCTTGGAGTAGGCAAAGATTCCTTAAATAGCACAAAAATCACTAACTTTACAAAATAAAAGATGCAGTTGATTATATTAAAATTAGGAATTTCTGTTCTGAACGATCAAGGAAGTGAAAAGACAACTCACAGAACAGGAAAAAAGGTGCTTGCAGTGCAGTTCTGCAACAGAGAACTTAGGCCAGAAAGAATTTGTGCAATTCAATAAGAAAAAGGAAGATAACCCCTAAAATATAAGGAAGGGTCTTTGATACCTACTCCACATAGATACTATGACAACCAATAAACATACGGAAAAGACGCACACTCATGAGTCACCTTGGAACTGTGAATTCAAAGCACAGGCAGAAACGTCTCACCTCTAGCCGTGTGGCTGAAATATATTTTGTAAATGGAAGTAAATCTCCAGTATAGTAACTGACCTACTTAATACATAGCTGGTAGGCACGTAAATTGGCACAGACACTTCAGAAAACTGTTCAGCAGTACTGCTAAACAGAGGTTTTCAAAGTGTGGTTCCTGAACCAGTTGCATTGGCATCACCCAGAACTTAGGTGTGCAAATTCTTGGACCCCATCCCATACCTATTGAGTCAGAAATTTCCCAGGTATGTCCCAGAGACCTGCATTTTAACAAGCTCTCCAGGTGATCCTGATGCACACAAAATCTTGATGACCCCTAAGCTAAAGCTAAGTTGCACTATTAGACATATGCAACAGAAGAAATGTGTGCAAACGATCATGAAAAAAAATACGCACGAGAATGTTCACAGTAGCACCACTTAGAATAGCCGAAACCTGGAGACTACTCAAATTCCCATCATCAGAATGCAGTAAGTGTACCAAAAGAGTCATTGAATAGCAACCTATACAACAATGAAGATGAACAATCTACAATTTCATGCAACAATGGAGGTGAACCTCACACATACCACTTCAAACAGAAGAAGCCAAACACAAAGCATCTTGCATGACTCCGCTTAAATAGAGTACAAAACCAGTCTGCTGCTGTAAGTCAGGATGTGGCTATGCCTACAGAGACCAGGAGGCAGAGACTGCCAAGGGCCTGAGGAAAGCACCTAGCAATGGGTAAGAGTTTTTGAGCTGGGGCTGGTAGCAGTGGAGGTCAGATTATGAAACTTCATTGCCTTGTTCACTTCTATGGGAAATTTTCTGTGTGCCTACGTCCATAAAATTTTTTAAACAACTTGATCCAAATAATTATTTTCGAATCGAATGGTGAGAATTACTTCAGGTAGAAGATGAACGATCTTCAAAAAGTTTGTGGAAAATGCATATTATGAAAAAAAGGCATGGATTTCAAAAATGTTTGCACCCAAATAGACCTATCTTTTAATTCCATTTATCCATGAACATTTTGAAGTGCCTTCATCTTTGCATTGAACAAAGTTTTAGGACAGCAAAGAATAGTATCTTGATATTATCACTCTGGGGAACTGTCATCAATATGGCAGGGGATGGGGAGGGGAAGTTTACAATGGAAGCTTCCCTGGATAGCTGTTTATAGGGACTAAAAATGGTCCCCAGGGTCTGATTGGTCAGTAGAAACCCACCAGTGGGCATAATTCATTGGTAAATCTGCATTTTAATAATTAAAATGGGAGCATTTTACATAGCCTTTACTTCCATAAGAATGTGCAGAGGTGGTAATTGCATTAACTTACTCATCAGTCAGGTCAAGCAGCCACAAGAGAATGGAAGAAGCAACAGGGAAGGTCAAGCACAGGAACCAGCTGAGGCTGGCTTCTGATTGAAGTGTGCTCGTTGTGTTAAACCAGCGGAGTCGGTGGATTCTAACAAGACAACAAATGCCATCTCATTTCTGTCACCTAAAGGCTTCATTCCACCTTGATTTCCATTTAGAGTGTCTTCAGGGCTCAAGTTTGTATCAACAAGGATTCTGACTTCGAACAATTACATTTGGGTAACTCAGTCTGAATCTTACACCTACACTTTTTTCCTTTTAAAAACTATTCTTTATTTCTTTTATTGGTCTGAGGTCATTTGCTCAATGGTTCCAAACTCAGAACAATAGAAAGAGTAATGCAGAAAAATGTGTAGCCTAGTCCTGCTCTGTCTTCTAACAGTGCCCTTGCTAGAAGCAATGTTACCAGCTTCATGTACAACTTCCCAGAGATCAAATATTTACTGAAAAAATCCATAGCTATACCTGTATGTGCCATTCTACCCTTCTTCCTTTCAATACTGATGAAGCATATCACACTGTCCTTCGTTTAATAGTCTAAACGTCCAACAGTTGAAAAGGGAATCCAGGAGCAGATGCTTAGCCTGGCAGTTAAGACAGGCACATCCCACATCAGAGTGCCTGTCAGCGTGCCTGGGTTCTATTGCTGGCTCCACTCTCCCGGCTTTGGTTACCACTATTCAACTCTACAGCTGCTGCACAAAAACGGTCATAGACGATACGTACATGAACACATGAGAATGTGCTCCATATCATTCACAAAACCATCCCCCAAAAGAGGCAGAGGGCTGGGTTCAGCTCGGTAGCCATAGCTTGCCAACCACTACTGTTAAGAGTTGACCAGAGATCCACCCTTTTAAGGAGACTAATCTTAGGCTCTTTCCAGATGGAGAAAAATGTTGCTACCACAAATCAGCCACAAGCACTCGCTGCTATCCTCTGACTTGGGACAACCAGACTGGCCTTGGGATTCAGATTCCTCTACCTCTTAGTGCCCTTCAGGATGCCCTGCTACCAGGAGTCTGTTTCAGGGGCTGGCATGTGCGCGGTCCATGAACAGCCCTCCAACCAAGCACATTCCCGCGAAGGTAGGCACTTGTCGGAACCTGAGGGCTGGGTACACTTGCCTGTAGGGGTAGAAGCACAACAACTTGCCCCCGACACAAAATATTATTTTGACATTTGGGCCCTCACACAGCAGAAAGTAGGGCTGAGGCTGCCCAGACAATGGGATCCTGGGGATGTAAAATCCAAAAATGTCTTCCGGACAATTTCATAAATGAAATGCTGGTGGTTGACTTCTTTTCAGTCATGCAATTTCGTCCCTTGAAATGGATATGTTATTTCACTGGGTGAAGGGACCCTGTCAGAATGTCATTACCGGTGAAAAACAAGCTACACTTGTTGCTTTGGAAAAGCAGAACCTCAATAGGAAACCCGGGCGGAGCCGTGAGCAGCTGGTCTCCCTGCTCCTCTTTGTCATGGTGTTGCTACTCCTCCTCATCAGTATCCAGGTTCTTGTACATTCTGTCCTTCCCAGCCTTGTGTTAGGATTCTGACCCTTTTCTTCTTGCCTCAAGGCAACAAAACAGGATTAAAGGAAGTTGAGGGTAGCAAGATATATCTATTGAAAGAACATCTTTAATAAAATCCCTTTCATCTTTATTGTTTTACTTTATTATGTTATTATTTTGAGCAGTTATTATCTTTTTTAGTTTTTAAATTTAACAACTTTTTAAACATTTTGCCACAGTCACATCAAATACAGACATTGCCTACCTAGAATATGCACTAATTTTTCTTGAAAACAGAGATCACAAGGTTAGGGATTCATGACAATGATCACACATGGGGAAAGAAATTATTATTATTTACATGGTACGATTCAATGAAGCAATATTTATAACCAAACCCTACACACAATTTTTGTATTCTATATTAAATTCTACAAATAAGAGAAAATATATGATGTTTTCTCTCTGATTCTGGCTTATTTCGCTTAGCGTAATGATCTCCAGTTCCATCTATTTTGTCGCAAATGTCAGGATTTCATTCTTATTTATTGTTGACTAATATTCCATTCTGTGTGTGTATGTGTATTTGTGTATGAGATATATATATCACATTTTCCTTTTTTAACATAGAAATGTTTTATTTAAGGTACCCAAACTGCATGCATTTCATATGTACAAATTTAAGAACATAGTGATTCTTCCCACCCTACTCTCCCTCCCCCTCACACTCCCCACTCTTCTTCCACCTCCCTCTCCTATTCCCATTCTCATTTTTTACAAAAATCTATTTTTAGTTAGCTTTATACACATAAGGTTAACCCTAAACTAAGTAAAGAGCTCAACAAATAGTATAATATAAAGAAAAAAAATATGCATTATATATGTATATATCACATTTTCTTTTCCCAGTCGTCAGTCAATGGACATCTAGGTTGATCCCATATCTTTGTTACTGAGAATTGAGCTTCTATAAACAGTTCCTTAAGAACACGTCTTTAATACATGGAAGATCAGTATCATTCCAACCACATAATTAGCTCAGAATATCAATTTATAGTAACTGTACTTCCAATATTCTCTTTTGCAATTTAATTTCGGAAAGTTTCTTTATATTTGTTAGTGGTTTGATTTCAATATTAAGTAAAAGCAGTTTATTGTAGCCATTTTGCAATGAAATAGGAATGGGAAAATACTAACATATAGTATATGAAATATCCAAATTTGATTGTGTCAATAAATAAGTTTGTGGAGAGACTGACAAATAGCCAATAATATCTTTTATCTCCCTTCCCATCCCAAGAAAGAAACAGAGGCCAAAATAAAAATATACATAGTGTAAAAATGAGAAAGCAGAGTATCCCCTGGAAACATGATATTACAACAATACCTACATTCCTTTTCTTCCTACACTAAATGGGATTTCACTGCCCAAATGCCAATGCCAACGGGAGCAAGTTAGGTACCACGGAAAACATCTTAAAAACAGCCTGGGGCTCTGCAAATACAAGTCATTACTCACCAACAAGGCAGGAGGGGAAGACTCATTAGCTTGGAAACCTCTCTCCCCAGTATGTTTCCGTATCATCTGCAAGATGAGTCAATCAAAGCAGTGTTTGTAATCATGGAATAAAAATTGCAACAACCATACAATCCTGGGAGGGAACTTTAAAATGTTTGTGGGAAACAGAATGAAAAGATAAATCAATTCTGGTGAAAAGTATTTTGAAATAGTCGTTTCGTAAGCCACATTTTCCATAAATGTTTTTGAAGACCCCTCATGCAGTCAAGTCTACTCACAATATTTCCTTTGTCTTTTTATCTGGAGTGAGATTTTCATCCTATTATTGGACCATAAGAATTCTATTACCTTTTGGTACATTTTTAACACTTAGGTGGTTAGATTTTTTTAATTATTTTTCTTTAGCTGTGGAATCTCTTCTTCACGTGGACAGCTGGGTAGGAACTGGGTAGATACTTGAGCTATGAGGAGATGTCACCCAATTGCCAGGAAAGCCTCTAACTGTGGTGCTGCTGGGACACCAGGTGTCAGCAGGTGCTCCAGCTGGTGGCCTCATCACAACAGAAGGCAAAACTGAAAGCCTTCTGAGTTCAGGATCCATAGGAACTCTAAGGTCAGCAACACCAGCATCTTCCCACGGCATTATAGATCGTGTGACTCACAAGGACCCAGAGGGAATCAAACAAACAGCAGTTTGGAGTAATCCACATTCCCTTGAGCCAACAGGCATGGGCTCCAAACTCTGAGCCACCAACTACTGTTCTGTTACCCCTGTGGGGCACTCTGCAGTGACATCTGTCATTCACATAACACACACAGCCAAATTCCTCAAGCACTTTCCCTGTATCTAGGGCAGTTTCTTCCTGATTAGTCCTACTTCCCCTATAAATAAACCAGAAACTCATTTCTCAAGCCTTCCTTGCAGTGAGGGTGCAGATAAATCAGCCCTCCGTTTCTGTGGGCTCTGCATTTGTGGATTCAACCAACCACGATGGAAAATAGTCAAGCAAAAGAACTGCATCTGTACTGAACATATATGGATTATTTCTTGTCATTATTCCCTAAACAGCACAGTGTAACAACTATTTACATGGTGCTTACATTGTAACAGGTATTACAAATAACTTAGATAGGATTTATGTATACAGGAGGGTATATGTAGACCACATGCAAATGCAAATACCACACCATGCATCCATGGGTTCTGGAATCTTCAGAGGGTCCTGAAACCAATCCTTCACGGATATCAAGGAACAACTGATGCGATCTAGGCTTTCTAAGTTAGACATGTTCTCTGGAGAAGCACAGCAATCCTACAATTTCTCGTACTATGAGAGAGACAGTGGAAGCCTCCAGCTCTAAGGCACAACAGTAGAAGATGCCACCAGCATGTCTGTGCCCTGTGAAGACGGCAGAGGGCTCATCACAAAGACTCTCCACCCTTGCAAGAGCCTGGGAGTGACCCAATATTTCCTACATTAGGTTCCTGATCCTAGTATGCCCTGCTACTTCCAATGAAGAACCCCACAAGTTCAGTTGTGTCATATAGCAAATAGAAATGATAAGATGTGCATCACAAAAACCCTGAGAATTACCTAGAACACTCTTTCCCTTGCTTTTTGTTAATCAAATTTTCTTACTAACTGATTTCTTTCTATTAACATGTTCGTTACGTATTCTTTCACTGTTATTTTAGTGGTTAACCTAAATACTCTTACTAATCGATTTCTTTCCTTTCTATTAACATGTTGGTTATGTATTATTTTGCTATTCTTTTACTGGTTAACCTAAAGACTATAACATCCTTCTCAATTTAGTCTGACACTCGTAATTTTTAAAACCCTGATCCTACTAGAAAAGAATCGTTTCATTCCATTTACCTTACGCACCTATTGTTTTTCTGTTATTATGTGCTTTTTGCTGTGTTGATTTTAAATGTCACAAGAAATCACAAGCATTGCTTTGCACAATCAATACTTACTTCTCTTTACTGACACACTTATCCCTTCTAGTAATTTCCATATTTCAAGGTGGAATCATTTTCTTTTTCTTCCTGGAAAAAAAAATGCTTTGCTCTCAGTATAGACCAGCTAGCAATGAATTTGCCCCATTTTTATATCCATAACATGTATTTACTTCACTTTCACTGATGCAAATGTTCTTAATTCTATTAGTTCTACGATGACTTTTCCCTTGCCGTTTGAATGATGTCATCCTATTCTCTGGATTACATTGTTTCCCCTGAGCAATCGGCTGTCAGCTTCACACTGAGTCTTTGAGAGGTAAGGTGTCTTTTCTCTCTAGATGTGTCTAGGGTTTAATTTTTTTCATTTGGTCCTCAGAACTTTTACCATGGTGAGCCCAGGCATATTTTTGTTTGTTTGAATTGCTCAGGATTCCATGAGGTTCTTTAATCTGGGACTCAGTTTGGTAAAATTCTCCAACAGTATCACTGAAAATGTCCTTCTTCCTCATGTTCTTCCTCTGCTCATCAGAGAATTCAATTGTGTGTGTATTAGATCTTTACGGCATATTTCCCATGGTCTAACACACCCATTGCTTTTAAAAGATGAACTTCAGGGACAGGCATCGTGGCACAGTAGATTAATCCTCTGCCTGTGGCGCCAGCATCCCATATGGGTGCCGGTTCTAGTCCTGGCTGCTCCTCTTCCGATCCAGCTCTCTGCTGTGGCCTGGGGAAGCAGTAGAAGATGGCACAAGTGTTTGGGCCCTTGCACATGCATGGGAGACCAGAAGAAGCTCCTGGCTCCTGGCTCCGGATTGACACAGCTCCGGCCATTGCGGCCATCTTGGGAGTGAACCAGCAGATGGAAGACCTCTCTCTCTGTCTCTCCTTCTCACTGTAACTCTACCTCTCAAATAAATAAATAAAATCTTTTTAAAAATATATGAACTTCAAAGTGACTGACTAGCCTTCCAGGTCACTAGTCCTGTGTTCTGCTCTATCTAATCCACTGTTAAGCTCAATATATTCTTAATTTCACACATTGTATTTTTCCATTGTACAATATCCACTTGATTCCAATTCTGTGGTAAAATTCACTTTTTATCTCTTTCATCCATTTTTCCTGTTTTTGAACTTATAAATCATAGTTATTTTTAAACCCTTTATCTGCTAATTTCATTAGTTGATCATCTGAGGGCATATTTATTTGTTGCTTTTTTTTCTGGATTATCATAGTCTTGATTCTTTGTGTGTCTCATAATTTTTCATTTTTCACAAAACCTTGCTCACTCCAAACAATTTTATCATCCACAAGGGGGGATTTTTTTTCTTTGCTAGGGAAGGACTGATTATCATTGTCCAGTTGTGAGTTAAACAGGAGATGGGTTGAGTTTTAACTTTAGTAAGTTTCATTATGCCTTTTCTTTTTCTTTATTTCCCTGGTATGGGCATCCTAGATTTTATTGGGATCCTGGTGTGGACTGTTTTTAAAAAATTTTATGCCTTTATTTACTTGAGACACAGAGAAACAGAGATCCCCCATTTACTACTTCACTCCCCCAAAGGCTGGTAACTATCAGAGCCAGACCAGAAAAAAAAAAACACACACACACACACAAGGAGCCCAGGACTGAATCTGGGTCTCTCATGAGTGGCGAGGACCCAACTACTTGGAAGCCAGAACAGGGAACCAAGCCACAACTCATACTCTCATATCGATGCGGGCCTCCCAAGCTGTCTCCTCTCACCTAGGCAGAAGGCCTGCCCTCGCTCTGTCTCTTTAGCTCAGAAGGATCCAGAAGAGTCCAGCATTGTCTTTCAGATGTTTCAGTTACTTTCTCTCTACCAATGCAGCCTCAAATGTTGGAAAACGCCCTGAGGGGAGAAACTAGCCAAGCCAAGTATTCCATGAAAGCCCTCGCCTCCCCAGGGGAGGGTCTCTGTTTCCTCATTTCATTCCCACAATTGGGATGAGAAATAGCTGATGACTATCAACTCATTCTAGAAGTTTGTCTCCTTGGGGGGTTCGTTTATCTGGTCCTTATTGCCTCCATACTCTAGTGTAAATTTATAAAGTACCTGTTTTCTCCTAAGTGTTTGAAGCAAGAATGTGAGCCAAGACCTTCTCCATCCCACCCCAGAGAGAAAGGCCTCTTCCTTCCTTGGTAACCCATGACGTGACAGGTGACTTGAAGCCCATTAAATCTTTCACTGACAACAAAATAAACTGGAACAAAGGACACTCCATCAACAACTTGATTGACGGGTTTTATGGACTTTTTTAATATTTTATTTATTTATCTGAGAGATGGAGTTTTAGAAGAGAGAGGGAAAGACAGAGAGAGCTCTCCCATCTGCTTGCTGGTTCACTCCCCAGATGGCTGCAATGTCCAGAGTTGCGCCAATCAAAAGCCAGGAGCCAGGAGCTAGGAGTTTTTTCCGGGTCTTCCATGTGGGTGCAGGGGCCCAGGCACTCAGGCCATCTTCTACTGCTTTCCCAGGCCATAGCAGAGAGCTGGATCGGAAGAGGAGCAGCCGGGACATGAGCCAGCACCCATACGGGATGCCATCTTAGCCCACCAAGCCACAGTGCTGGCCCCCTTATGGACCTTTTAAGAGGTATTTATTTCCATTCTCAGATCTGAAGAACATTTCATTTGGTATAAGAATTACTTCTTGCATCAGACTGGGTTGACAGAAGGCATATCACAATTTCTGGTTCAGACTCAATTTAATCACTCACTTAATACAAAGCACAAATCAAAATAAAGCCATTGTGACAAAGGAGAACCGTTTTGCCTGCAGGTTTCACCCTGGTGATTAAGACATGCCTATAATAAATTATTTGGGTTTTGTTAAAAATAATATGGATTCCCATCCCCCCAGTCCCAGTCCAAAGAAGCTTCTCACTGACATAACAGAAAAGAACTGATTGTAAAACATCCTGGAATGCCGCCAAACTTACCAGAGAGTCTCCCTCCTTTTTATAAAAAGCTGCTGTATCAGTTTATTGCAAAATTGCCTCTAAGCAAGTGCATGCAAAGCTCACTGCTCTGAGGAAGATGGAGAGAGAGACATGAGAGCTCCGCATGTTGTACAAGAAGCTAATCAGTGTCCCACAGGAATGTCCGCCAGGTACCACGGAAAAAGCTTCTTACTTAGTCCTTCCAGCCCCTCGGTCTTGGGGTCATGACGACCCAGCGGAAGATATGAAAAACCCTTCTGCTTTAAAAATGTGGGCAGGCCTTTCGATATTTAAGTTACCAATTACATGATGTTTGGCTGGATTTCTGGCCCCTCCCCCTCCCCCTCTCCAGGGCTATTGGTTCTTTCCAGAACCCCTGCTTTTTCGCCCTTAGTTGCTGTGGCCCTTTGGAGGCATGTCTCTAAGTGAGTACCACCTTCATCTTGCAAGACTGACCACCACTCCCCTCGCAACGGACTGCCCTGCTTAGGTACCCTCACCGGTAGAGACTTACAACACTAAGAGAACGGAAATTAAGAGAAGAAGCATTTTAAGGCTCTTCTAGCCTAGCAAGGAGGCACAGCCCATCCTGGGTAATGTGCATGGCCAGTCCTGGCCACAGCAGTTGGGGAAATGGGCGATTCTCCTTACATAATGCACTGGGAAGGTGTGCTCTACTCTTCAGTCATTCTCCATTTGCAGCCCACTCCTTGGATGTGCCATGCCTACTCTGTCATGGCTGGTGAGAAACTGAAGGGCCAGTTTTATTTTTTCAATCAACAGCCTGATAGGATCCAATAAAACCGTAATCCCTTTAATGGACAGGTTAATGCACTGACAAATTGAGGTCCAGGGCCCCCATACCTGGCACACACACACAATCTCTTTCCTGAAACAGCTCCTCCCTGGCCATCAGAGCGTATGAATTATTTGTCCAAACAATCTCTCACTCTGAACCTAAGACAAAAGGCCAATCGGTGTTGAAATTTGGGTAGGGCCTGCCTACTCTAAGGCTATTTAGTCCAGGGGAAAATCAAGTGCATGATACAATAGGAGATCAAATGAAACCAAAACATGCTGCCTTGCCAAGTCTTCCCATCAGCCAAATACCAATGCTAGACGGAGCCGGATGGCTCAGGTTTGACAAGGTCAGAACGGCATTACTTAACAGATCTTTCAACGTCATTTCTTCAACAAATGGCTGTTTCCTGATACTTTTATCAAGCAGAGTTTTTAAAACTTTCTAGGGCTTGAAAAAGATGAATAGTTCCTTTGGTATTTTATGATGAAATAAATATACAAAGGAATTTCCAAAGGTTCATGGAAAAGTGGAACTAAAACATGTTTATCTTTAAACCCTCCCAAAATGGAACTCCAGGCATCGATTTTTTTTTCATTTCATGTATTTTCCACAAACTTTCTGAAGTATCCTCATGTCTATTCATAATTTTTATTTTAATTATTTTAATTACTTTGACATATTAGGGGAGATGTTGCAATTTTTAAGTATTTTATGTAAACATTAAAATGTCCATAACAGATGGTACTGTGGCACATTTTTGCTCACAGAAGTGAATGACCAGACTACTGAGGTGACCATCAAATGGCCATCCTCTTCTCTGGCACCTCAGCTCTACCCAGGTCGTCCACCACATCCCAGGTGCCCAGAACCAGGTTAATTTCAACAAAGGGGCTGACCGAGCCACAAATGTATTCATCTCCCAGGCATCCACCATGGAAACCCCACTGCTGCCCTTCATTTCAGCTTTTAGCCATGTTCAAAGTCAAGAAAGCTCCACTTACAAAACTTCTGCAATCTACCACCTGCTAGTCCTCAGTGTCTCTGTCAACCCATGGCTGTTTCAACTTGTTGGCTATTAAGTCTCCAGGTCAATAGCACATAGATTCAGAGAGACCGTGAGTCAAACCATGACTCCGGGTCCCCCAACACACACACACACACTCACTCACAAGTACACACAGTAAAGTCCTGTGTGACACAGTCTGTAAGGTATCAATTGTGGGTGCACACTCAGCAGGCTTTAAAATGAGAACTCCCGTAAGGTAACAATGGCTTACATTGCAATCACCTCAAGTTTACACAGCACTTTCACAACCTTATCTCGTCTGAACCTCACAAGGACTCTATGAAGTCGACAAAGCAGGCATGAGCCTTATCTTGAAGATTGTGCAACTGGGAACTAGGGGGTTAATTACCTTCCCAACAGCCCCAGCTGGGACGTGGCAGAGTCCCAGTAGCACCCCAGCACATCACACAGCCTCAGAAAAGTCTGATTAATGTAGTCTTAGCACAAAGCCCCGGACCGATTAGAGCACTAGACTCAGCAACCATTGGGATAAATATCTCTTGAAATTAAGCCTTCTGAATGCGATGCCAAGTTAGTTCAAAGCTCTGGTTCCTCAAGGCGATGTTTCCCACTATGACGCTTAAACTTCTCTCTTCTACAAGTTCATACAGCCCTTCTTCATCCTGCTCCTGCTGCACATTTTGAAGACCAATATCCTACCATGTTAAGATGATCTGGGAGTACGACTGTGTTGTTCAACTATTTTTGATTGACACACAAAGCTGGATACCACGTGTCCGGGATACCAAGTGTCCGGGATACCACGTGACGCTTCAATGCATGTACACATTGTGCAATATTCATACCACGGTAGGCTTATCTATCAGCTCAAACATTCATCATTTCTTTGTGGTGAAAGCATTCAAAATCTTTACTTGTGAGTTTTTAGAAAACTACAGCACATTACTGCTACCTACGTTCATCTTCTTGTGCAATAGAATACCAGAACTCACTCCTCACAGTACTAGGAAAGACTTCTTCATAGCTTCCACCCTGCCCCTGAACCACTCCCCTCCATTGTCCTTTCACACCTTGTATCTATTTAACATTCTCACGCTTGCTCTTCTCAGATTTTCATATTTTTAAAAATATTGCATTTGGGCTGGCACCACGGCTCACTAGGCTAATCCTCCACCTGCGGCACCGGCACCCCCGGTTCTAGTCCCGGTCGGGGCGCCGGATTCTGTCTCGGTTGCTCCTCTTCCAGTCCAGCTCTCTGCTGTGGCCAGGGAGTGCAGTGGAGGATGGCCCAAGTGCTTGGGCCCTGCACCTGCATGGAAGTCCGGGAGGAGGCACCTGGCTCCTGGCTTCGGATCAGCGCAGCGCGCTGGCTGCAACGCAACGGCTGCAACACGCCAGCAGTAAGCGGCCACCTGGGGGTTGAATCATCGGAAAAAGGAAGACCTTTCTCTCTGTCTCTCTGTCTCTCTCTGTCTCTCTCTCTCTCTGTTTAACTCTGCCTGTCAAAAAACAATGCATTTGTCTTGACGACTAAGACTTCAGGTGCCTCCTCAATTCTGTGTTGGGGGCCAATACCTCACTCGCCCAGCCCGAGTCTCAGCCCTGTGTATCTGAACTTCTTTTCTACTTCAAAGCGAATAGCCACTGGGGAGTAACCGAACCTGCTCCTCCATTACTCATGCCCAATTTCATGGCCGCACGTAGCTCACAAATAGCCTTAAAGACGATCATAGAAAGCCTGGTACATAGTGAGCACTCGATAAATGGCAGCCATTATTAAAATCATTATTATATCATGCTATTATTTTTTTTATTTTTTATTTCTATTTTTTTTTTGACAGGCAGAGTGGACAGTGAGAGAGAGAGACAGAGAGAAAGTTCTTCCTTTGCCGTTGGTTCACCCTCCAATGGCCTCCACGGTCGGCACGCTGCAGCTGGCGCACGGCGCTGATCCGATGGCAGGAGCCAGGTGCTTCTCTTGGTCCCCCATGGGGTGCAGGGCCCAAGCACTTGGGCCATCCTCCACTGCACTCCCTGGCCACAGCAGAGAGCTGGCCTGGAAGAGGGGCAACCGGGACAGAATCCGGCGCCCCGACTGGGACTAGAACCCGGTGTGCCGGCGCCGCAAGGTGGAGGATTAGCCTAGTGAGCCGCGGCGCCAGCAGAACATTGAAACTTGGTATTTCGAACTCTATAACTCAATTCCACAAAACACACCTGCTTGGCTAAGAAAAGTCTATGCAAAGACGCTTTAGATTCTTAACTGCCACAGGGAAAAATAACCCCAAAAGTCCTGTGACTGAACAAAACTCCTCGGCTGACAGTTAATCGCTGCCTCTATGCACATGGATATTCACATTTCCACAGGAGGTCAAGGCCAAAAGAAGCCAAGGAACAACAAGGGCAGAGAAGGACCAAATTGTTCCATGAAAATATCTGAGCGGATTAAAAACTTACACAGAGAAGAGGCCATTGTCCTCCTAGTCACCCACGTCTCCTGGAACTTTCAGCACTAACCATGCCTTTAGAGCTCCTTACCCCTGATCAGGGGGCCATGAGTGCCTGGTAACAGCAACCAAACCAGCGCTCGGCCTTAAAGAAACCCCTTCCTGGGCATACAGCCCCCACCGGGCCAGTGGGAGACCGAAGATCCACTGATGCATCGGGTACGGGGAAGGGAGGACACTGCCCGCCCACCCACAAATGCAGCCTTTGTGCACCTGCCGCGGAGCCATCCTCACTTCCCGCCCCAAGCTTCGCCGAGCCACAGAGGGAGGAAACGGCGTGCAGTGCTTACCAGGATCATCACACAACCTGTAGAACGTCGGGGTCCACGGGACCGGGAGCCCTTTTCCTTTCTGATACCGTGAGGATTCCGTCCGCAGCATGACTTGGGGAGGAAGCTGGAGCTGATTCGTGCCAGGAATGTCTCTGCCCTTTGCTCCTGTTACACATTGTGGTGTCTGTGGATGTTTGCAAGACAACTGTGAGACTTTGGGCTCTGTCATCAAAGACTAATGGATCGCTGGGGTGGAGGAGATTCACTGTGAAATAAAACTTCTGTGGATGCTCATTGTAGCTCCGTGGGTTGGGCTGCCACCTGTGACCCTGGCATTCCATGTCAGCACCGGTTCGTGTCCAGGCTGTTCCACTTCCGATCCAGCTCCCTGCTAATGAGCCTTAGAAAGTAACAGATGACCCAAGTGCCCCTGCCACCCACCCCGGCTCCTGGCTTCCACCTGGCCCAGCGCTGGCCATTGGAGGAGAACAAAGTGGACGGAAGATCTCTCTCACACTCTGATTCTCCCTCTCGCTCTTTTTTATTTCAAAATAATAAATATTTTAAAAATTCTGTGGATATTGATTGGCCTCTTGTTTAAAATGTGGTCTCTCCCTAGTATCCACCAAGGAGGAAAAAATGATAAAGAAACACAGAAACACCCACCCCCCAGCAAGATTAGTGAAACAGTGACTGGTGGGCAAACTTTCACCAGAATAAGGAAGGCCTGGCACTAATTACAAGATAAATCCCACAACTGGCCCCCTGCTCCAACCTCCACCCGCGGAAACCCAGACTGCCTGCCCCAGACAGCGGCTCAGCCATGCCGGCGTGAGTGGGTGTGAGTTTTTCGGTAGTTATGATCCCTTCAGAGCCTCGCTTTATCCTTTTATCTCCAGGAGGAAACTAGCTTAATGACTTAGGCGATAGGAGAGAGGGGTGAGCAGGCTGGGGCCTGGCGCTGTGGGGGCGCTGCTCCGGGTGCTGGAGGTGAGCCAGGCGCCTCTGGAGCTGCACCCAGGGAGCAGCCCCACGCGCGTCCCAGCCGCTCAGCCACAGGCAGACCGCAGGCCGCCTTAGCAGAGCTGGGTGGGGAAAGATCCAGGGCTGAGAACCGCGTGACATGAAAGGGTTGCTGGGGGAAATACCAGGAAACAGCAGGTGCACCTGCCGCACGACCCCGAGTTGTGTCTGATAAGGAGCAGCCTCCATCTGCACAGCTGGGAAGCCGGGATTTGGAGGGAAAGTTGGGCGACCACGGGTGACCAGGGCGAGTGGGCAGAGACAGGAGTCGTGAGAGGACAGGACGAACCCGAACACCACAGCCAACCTCACAAACCAGAAATCCTCAAGGAGGAAACCAGCAAGGCGGCCAAAAACACTTTGATGTAAAAGAATTCTCGAAAATTCAACAGGGGTCAGAAAACCCTGGGCACGCAGGAAAGGGTTCCCTCACCGTGTTCCTGTCTTCGCTGATGGGCGAGTCCTGGGCCGGGACCTGTCCTAATGACTCTGACGTCTCGTGGATGGATGAACAGGTGTGCCTGTGTCCAGCCCGAGGGAGATCGGAGAAGAGATTGTTCAGAATAAAATTAAAGCAGCTTCAGTTGTCCCCCCCAGAACTCCAAAAACGAAAAGAAAATACCACTATCATTCTGGCTAGATTTTACATTTGCCTAAAACAAGATTATTGAGACACAGGAAATGGCCAAGAGATGACAAAAACATAAATTTTTGTGATATGAAGGCACTGGTGGTGCACATTGAAATTTATTATCCATGGTGTAATTAGGTGTCATAAAATTGTTGGCCAAATTAAAAATAAATGTGAAACATCCCTTAAAACTATGAACATGTTTAAAAATGATGTAACAGCAACAATCTGAATCTCAAAATCAGTATAGAAACTGATTTAGAATCTCAGATACATAAATTATCATAATGAAATACACTATAGAAATACACATTTTAAATGTTTCTATAAGTGTAAAGGGCCACCCTTAAAATTAAAAGTAGACTACCTTGACTGTAGGAGAGTAAAAAGAAGTGCACGGAAAACATCAAACAACATTAGGAGAAAGCTTTTCGTAAAAATGCAGAAGTATCATGGCAAACATAAGTACAAATATTAACATATAAATATAGTGCTTGGGCCCCTGGACCCACGTGGGAGACCCAGAAGAAGCTCCTGGCTCCTGGCTTCAGATCAGCACAGCTCCAGCCATTGTAGCCATTTGGGGAGTGAACCAGTGGATGGAAAACTTCTCTCTCTGCTTCTCTCTCTGTCTTTCTGTAACTCTACCTCTCAAATAAATAAATGAAAGCTTTTAAAAAAAGAACAAATATATACTTGTTCTCAAAAGATAATGATGAAAACAGAATGACCAGGAAAAGCATTTTTTAATGAGCAAAGTTTCATTGGAAAAATTTAAGAAGTGAATTAAAAAGTAGGGAAGTGTAGCAATATTTACCTGACAGAATTGAATTCCAAGTAGAATATTAAATAGGATAAAGACTACAATGTATGTCAATAAATATAGACTCCAACATGAATGCATCATAATAAATATTTGCTGAATAGCATAGCATCAAACATATGGAACAAAGCTTACTAAAATTAAAGAATAAAAGCCACCATTTAGAAATTAATATATAATCACCAAATAACCCTTGATTAAAAAATTAACAAAGCAATCCACAAGCTACTTTTTAAGCATGTAAAATTTGAAAACCATATCAGGATCAAATAACTCTCACAGGAAAGTTCACATTCAAATTCTCCTAGTATTAGAAAGGAGAGAAAAGTTAAATAAGCTAAGCTCTCCCTCCAAAAATTGAACCAATCTGTTGCAGGTAGAAAACAGTACTACTACAGTAAAAATGGAGGTAAAAAATTTACTGCTATTATTTAATAGGCTGCAGAAGTAGTAGATAAATCCCGGGCTGGATTCTTGGGAAATTCATGCGTAAATAGATGCTTCTAGTCACTCAAATCAAGCAAATAAAATCAGAAAATAAAACTAGATGGATGTAAGTGAAAACGTTGACATGTTCACAAATACAAAGAAAGTTAAAAATTGAAAGAGCATACTTTGTATAGATCTGTGCTAAGGGCAGATTCGTCTAAGAAAATATTCATGATCAAACAAAAACAGAGACATCTCCCTTGGATTAACCGAAGACTATGGGAAAGAGCAGGTTTTGATTTATGCAAAATTGAACGGATTTTTAGATAAGCTCTTTTAAGTAACAGCTTATTTTTTGAGATGTAAATGACTTCAGAGCATAGAACACATAGGACGTCTGCCAGCACAGTTCACAGAACTGGTCTAATCCAGAAGCCAAAAGCAGATGAGAGGAAAGAGGAAGATTGAAAGAAGGAAACGGATGCAAGGGGAGCCCTATGGACCAAACTCCTAACGAGAGACTCAAAAATGCCACATGCAACGCCACGAAGTGGATTATGCATTGGTTCAGAAGAAGGGCCCACGCTAACAAGATTGACACAGAACTGCTTCCTCCCAGGCACTCCCAGGGCCAGTCAGAGGACGCGTTGACACTCCACAAGCACCTGAAGCAAGTCCCTCATCCAGATCAAATAAATTGAAGGGCACAAAGAATTTCTGGATACCCAGATAATTCTTAAGAAAAGATCAAATTCTAAATTAGCTGGGTATCTAACATTAAAATATTTATTGATTCTATAGAATGAACACCCTCTGAGAACGAGAACCAGCACAGTACAAGCCTTTTCGTCATTGGTACAAGAAACAGGAGCTGCCCATGGCACTGAGACAGCCCTCCAGAGTGCCCGTCTTCCGGTCACTGGTCCAGGCCCTGGTCCCTCTGTTGGGACATCGGTTCTCTGGGTCTGGACGGCACTCAGGTCTCCATTGCGACCCCTGCAGGAAGTTCCTGCTAACACCCTCTTCCCTTCCTTCCCTGGCGACCCCTGGCAAAGCTCTCTCAGAACATTCCATCCTGAGTCTCTTCCGTCTCCCCTGAGACTACAAACGCCTCCAGCCCTCGTGCACGCCCTGTAATTTCATTATCTCGCCCCACAACAGACGGAGCACTCAGTTAGTGCTGATTCTTTGTTTAATGAATCCATATACCCCCAAATTAGCGAGTACATCTCTGTATTGATTTCTGTGCAGCGGAACAACTCTAAATTAAAACAGACTCATCGTTTCCTGCAACACATCAGCCCCGAATGCTAAAGCACACGTGCGGGTGCCTACACACTGGGATGTTTTAAGGGATTTCCTGATGCCAGCTTTTAAGAAAGGCTTGCCACATGAATGCAAGAAACAAAAGCTGGAAAATGTTCTGCTGCCAGTCTTCGAGGTTCAGGTTCATCTGTGGAAACGGTGAGAAAAGGCAGGAAGACTAATCCAGGTTTCCCATTTCAATGCCCCATCACTGAGGGGTAATCTTCAAATGAAACTTTAACCCGAAGAATTTACAGTGCTTAGCTAATGGCCTGAATGCCTCCTTTGGCAAAAACCCACCTAAATTTCCTTCTGTTTTTTTTTTCACATTTCCTGTCCCAAACTGTACAAACCACAACCACACCAACATGGCCAGTTCAAACCATGGACCAATTTTCCACTCTCCTGGGAATAAAAATGGCTCTAAGGATGCAAAATCCTAAGTAGTGCATGAGTTAAGTGGGGCAAGGGGAAGAAGGGGAGATGTTCTGCCTTATTTTTCTCACACTCAAACTATAATGGAGATTTTAAAAACTTCTGGAATCCATTAGGAAAGTGGCTGAAATAAATATTGAAGGAAGTGCCAATGCAAAAGATCCATTTTCTAGGTGTCTCAATGTGTCTTGGGCTTCGGATTCTAAAAACCCATTACTCTGTTCTCTACTTGTTTTTAAAGATTCATTTTATTTCTTTGAAAGAGTTACAAAGAGAAAGACAAAGAGACAGAGAAAGAGAGAGCGCTTCCATCTACTGGTTCACTCCCCAGATGGCCAAAGCCAGGACCTAGGAACTCCATCTGGTTCTTGCAAGTGGATGTCAGGGACCCAAGTACTTGGGCCACCTTGTGTTGCTTTGCCAGGCACATTAGCAGGGAGCCAGATGGGAAGTGGAGCAGCCAGGACCCAAGCCAGCGCTCATATGGGATGCTAGTGTCACAGGTGGTAACTAAACCCACCATACCACAAAGATGGCCCCATCTAATTGAGTTTTTAAATTAAAAAAAAAGTAACAGGCCAGTCCTGAAAGTTTGGTTAAGCAGAAGGGATGTAGAGAGAACATGGGAGGATCCTAGTGGTTGCTATGCAGCCCACAGACAAGATTAATGCGAACAGCAAGACCTCGTCTGCATCCCACAGAAGCAAGAGGCTTCCAGGAATCCTAAGCTATGAAGTCAGCTAGTCCAAATTATCCAGGACAAATCCTCATTTTCAAAAGATGAACCAGGTTCATAAGTAAATTCACAAGGTTGTCAGCTACATTTGTAGACATCCACCTCAATATCAAACGTAGAAGAAGAAGATCTACTGAGTTGAAAAGCAATTTTTACTCATCCTTTTATATCACAAAGCAATGACTGCTCAGTCACCACTTTAATTTGTACTGGCAGCTTAACGTCAGCTACCACCAAAGAAAACAAATGAAAAATAGAAAGACTAGTTAGTCTCCTTTGTGATATATGTTTATGCCAAAAAAAAAAAAAAAGATTAGGTAAAAATCCATCTTCCCCCACCTGAATTCATTCGGAGTGTGTTTGAGAAACTGTCAGTAAAATCATTACTAATGAAGTACCAGACTACATGGAACAATGGTTAGAGAGGAAATCTCAAAGATAAACGCAATCGCAGACGTCACCAATTTTTCATTAGGGAAGGAGGATGCTGGGAGCTTCCTGTTTTTGGAACAGCCTGTGATAATTAAGAGTAACCAGAGAAGCCAACCCTGCATTCCCACGGGACGCTCGCTGGGCCTTTGCCCTGGGCCACACCTCCTCCATGCCGTGGCACTGGATCCCTCCTGGAAAACGGGAAGGAAAATTATTGCCTTCCTCTATCCCTACCAAACTAACACCAAACCTACTTTTTTGGTTAACAGTGTCATGGTATGAATAACCATCCATCTTTCAATTACTTATGCAAAATGGCCCATAAACATGCAGGCCATTGCAAATCACCCACTTCTCTGAGGCATGCCCAGATCTAACCACGGGGCCCAGAAGAAGCCAGCTTTGCTCATGAAAGGGATGAGCCTTGGTCTACAGGTGTACACCCAGTTATACCTCTGGCCTGAGTGTAGGAACAGGAAGCATCCCAAAGAAGTCACAAAAGAGAAGGAGTGGAGTGAGGCCAGGGTGTGAGATGTATTTATACGACTCACCTCTTCACATAAGCATTCCCAGCATGCCCTCTGATGAGCAACTTGGTCTTGGTCTTTTTTTTTAATGGGACAGCAGTGAGAGAATGGGGGTACATGGAGAGCACACACACTGCCACCTGCTGGTTCACTCCCCCAGATGTTCTCCATGGCCTGGGCCAAACCAAAGCTGACTCCGGGAACTCATCCCAGATCTCCCATTTCAGGGGCAGGAACACAACTATGGGAGCCGCCATCTGCTGCCTCCCGTGATCTGCGCAGGAAGAAGCTGGATTTGGGATCCAGAGCTGGGACGTGAGCCCTGCCTCCCTGGTTGGAATGACTAACCAGTGTCCTACCCACTAGACCAGATGCCCACCCCAACTTGGTCTTTTTAATTGAGAATGACCCCAGTTCTTTGTCTAAGGAATAATGGGTGATAGTTCAGCCAGAAGAAAATGGCAAGATTTCCTGTCCCCTAGAATTCTGAATGTTTTAAATCTGTTTCTTTTTACTTAAGAGCCAAGCTTCCAGGGGCTGAGTCTGCTCTCAGCTTTTCTTTCTCACAAAGTTCCGGCACTGACCAATGCTGCCCATCCCCTTTTGCTCGGTGCTAATGAAAAGGGCAATTGAATCTTATACTTGCACTGATGAATGAATGAGTGAAAGTTAGTTGGTTCTGGGGCTATCATTACTGCAAAACATGTTTCAAAAAAGGACACTCGAGGGCCGGGGCTGTGGCACAGCGGGTTAACACCCTGGCCTGAAGTGCCGGCATCCCATATGGGTGCCAGTTCTAGTCCTGCCTGCTCCTCTTCCGATCCAGCTCTCTGCTGTGGCCTGGGAAAGCAGTAAAAGATGGCCCAGGTCCTTGGGTCCCTGCACCTATATGCGAGACCCGGAAGAAGCTCCTGGCTCCTGGCTTCAGATCGGCACAGCTCTGGCCGTTACAGCCATCTGAGGAGTGAACCAGCAGATGGAAGATTCTCTCTCTCTCTCTTTCTCTCTCTCTAACTTTGACTTTCAAATAAATAAATAAATAAATAAATCTTTGTGTTTTTTTTTTTTAAAAGCACACTAAGCAAGGAATCCAATGACAACCTTCATGTGAGGGAGTATAAACCTATAAACCAGGTCAAAGGCTCTGATTCCCTTTTTAGGATGTACCAAGCACCAAGAGCCAGAACCACCACACTCGTGATGTTGCTTGGCATGACCCCAAGATGGACCAGCCCTGCAGCCTGGGCTTCACCTCTGAATCCATGCAAACGATGTTCCTGTTCTGTCAGGATTGCCTTTCTGGTTAGAAGCAACGCCTTCCAGTGTCAGTGATGGGCCACTGGGATGACTTGGCTTTGACTGTAACCCATAAAGCTTAAAAGTGAGAGGGAAAGAAACTTTGCCAAGTACTGTGCCCCAGGCTAGAGCTCAGTGCCATGCACAAGACAAGAGGAGAACCAAGGTTTGCAACTGGGCACTGCTCTGGGAACTAACGGGTGCTCACGCCTACGAGGCCATGGATTCAGAAGGAGGCTGACTGTGGTGACAGTGTCCTAGCAGCCACGGGAGAGCAGGGCTCCAATCCCTGTGGGAAATTAGTGTGCCAGGCAGAGCCTGAGGAGGAAGTCTGCTCAGCCCTATGTCTCATGAGGGTGAAATAAAACTGACTTTGGCGAAGGACATAGGTAGAACACCTGGGACTGACCAGACTTAATGGAGAAGGGAATCCAAGTCATTCCAGGCATCCTTCACTGGTGGGAATGTGGTACTCAGACCCTGGGTGGGACAGGCTAAAGGACTGAACAGGGCTGAGCCTGAAGGGGGCAGGCTTTAGCATCCACTGGGCCAGGCTCAGATGGGCCCCATCAGAATGAATCAGATGCCTAGAGTGGACAGCAGCCCAGGTCCATTTCCTACCCTTGAGAAAGCTCTGGAGCCTGCAGGCCTGGAAGCAGCACTTTAATTGCAAGAACCACCATGGACTCGGAGGGCTCAGGCACGTGACAGATGGTGCGTTTGCTTCTGGGAAGGAAACACAGGGCAGCTGTGCTCCCCAGACCTGACTGAGCGTGTGCAGCACGCTGGCATCTGAGGGTGAGCTGGTGAATGTGCACAGGTCAATCCTCCTAATGCACTGGGGGCCAGGGGACACAGAGGCCCTGCTCATGAGCTGCCTTTGCAGCTTGGGAGTCAACATGAAGACACATACTCCCCAAGTATTTTGTTGTTGCTTGATTTTTTTTTTATTTTTTTTTTGACAGGCAGAGTGGACAGTGAGAGAGAGAGACAGAGAGAGAAAGGTCTTCCTTTGCCGTTGGTTCACCCTCCAATGGCCGCTGCGGCCGGCGCGCTGCGGCCAGCGCACCGCGCTGATCCGATGGCAGGAGCCAGGTGCTTCTCCTGGTCTCCCATGGGGTGCAGGGCCCAAGCACCTGGGCCATCCTCCACTGCACTCCCTGGCCACAGCAGAGAGCTGGCCTGGAAGAGGGGCAACCGGGACAGAATCCGGCGCCCCGACCGGGACTAGAACCCGGTGTGCCGGCGCCGCTAGGCGGAGGATTAGCCTAGTGAGCTGCGGCGCCGGCCTGTTGCTTGATTTTGATAACAAAATGTTACCTCCATGGCTGGCTGGCTGGCTTGCTTTTTACTAAATTCACTTTAAGTGTATTTTGATTAAGTGGCTTCTACATAACACAATACAGGTTGTGTTAAGGATGTGCAGCAGGCTTCAGGAGTGCACAGTTTTATAACGTAGCTCTTTAGAAACTATGGAATTGCCAAGAACGTCTTTTAACTTAATGGCGCCACTTTCACCAAGTTCATGGTTACCCAAGGGATACTTCCTGCTTTCTCAGTGTGAATAGTAGGAGGCGGTTTTCATTAAACTGAGTAAGATGTGGACCTCTTTAAATAGAAACAGTTTATCACATTTACCCCTATTCATCTGCAGGCCCCACACATGCAGGAAGGGCTTGAGCAAGGAATGGGGTTTAGTGCTTGTGATGGTGTTGACTTGACCCACCCCAGGGTGCCCGGGTGAGCAGAGTTCTGGGGGTGTCTGTTGGTGGGGTTGTGGGTGAGATCAGCCTTGGAGTGAGGGGACAGTCCAGTAGAAGGTTCTCCCCAAGGTGGGTGGCAGCACCCAGTCCTCAGAGGGTCTGCACACAACCGAAGGCAGAGTGTGGGAGAGTTTGTCCCTTCGTGCGTCCAGCCTCCCTGCTTGAGCTGGGGCTGCCCGGCTCTCCTTGGCTCACCTTCACTCTCGGAGTTACAGCATCAGCTGCTCTGGTTCTCCAGCCTTGGACTCAGCTTGGAGCTGCACCACCAGCTTTGCCGGTGTCCCCTTATGGACGGCAGCTCATGGCACAGCTCAGCCTCTGCAGTCATAGAAGCCAATTCACTCCTCAGGATTAAGTAATTAACTAATACACGTGAAAACACGTGTGTGTGTGTACATATATGTAAAGATACATATGTGCAAATCTATGGGTAAACAGGTAGATACCCTGTTTCTCTGGAGAAATCTAACACTGTGCTCCTGGGGTGATTTCTAGTCAACACCAAATACATCATATTCTCAATCTGGGCCACTTATTTAAATCAAAATGTTCCTTAAATAGGAACCCACTAAACTCTAGGAACAAACTCCTTCTGCCTAGAGCATTTCTGCAACTATAAAATTAACATTAAAGAAGTGCAATAGGGGCCGGCACTGTGGCGCAGCGGGTTAAGCCACTGCCTGCAACACTGGCATCCCAACACTAGTTTGAATCCCAGCTGCTCCACTTCTGATCCAGCTCCATGCTAATGTGCCTGGGAGAACAACAGAGGATGGCCCAAATCCGTGGGTCCCTGCACCCATGTGGGAGACCCAGAAGAATCTCTTGGCTCCTGGCTATGGATAGGCACAGTTACAGCCATTGCAGCCATTTGAGGAGTGAATCAGTGGATGAAAGATCTCTCTCTCTATATATATATATATATGTGTGTGTGTGTGTGTGTGTGTGTGTGTGTGTATAAAACTCTTCCTTTCAAATAAAATAAATAAATCTTTAAAAAAAAAAAAAAAGAAGTGCAAAAGAGGTGTGGGCATTTGATGCAAGAGTTAAAGCTGCCATTTTGGGTTTCCACAGCCCATATCTTAGTATCTTGGGATTAAGTCCCAGCTACTCCACTTCTGATCCAGCTTCCTGCTAATGTTCACCCTGGGAGGCAGCAGATGATAGCTCAAATACTTAAGTCCCTGCCACCCACCGGAGAAAGCCACAGTGAGTTCCAGGCTCCTGGCTTCAGCTCAGCCCAGCCCTAACTCTTTTGGGTATTTGGGGAGTGAACAGCAGATGGACATCTCTCTTTGTCTCTCCTTCTCGATCCCTCCCTCCCTCTTTTTTTTTAAAGATTTATTTATTAATTTGAAAGGCAGAGATACAGAGAGGCAGAGGCAGAGAGAGAGAGAGAGAGAGAGAGAGAGATCTTCCACCCACTGGCCCACTCTCCAGACAGCCACAACTGCCAGAGCTGCACTGATCCAAAGGCAGGAGCCAGGAGCTTCTTCCAGGTCTCCCACGCAGATGCAGGGGCCCAAGGACCTGGGCCATCCTCCACTGCTTTCCCAGGCCATAGCAGAGAGCTGGATCAGAAGTGGAGCAGCCGGGTCTCGAACCTGCACCCATATTGGATGCCAGCACCGCAGGCAGTGGCTTTATCCGCTATACCATAGTGCCAGCCCCTCCATTGAGTTTTGATTATCCTTCCTTGCCTAGTCCTATGATTAATTCAATCCAAAAGATATTTCCCTAAAATCATTCTGCAAGTAAGTTTAGTTTGGTTGAATAGCCAATTATATATGCACTCAATATAGAAAAATTTAAACATTATAAATCAAGGGGGGTATACTGTGCCCAAAAAATCAGACGATCAGTGGACTGAAGAGCAGGAGAAATACACGGTGTATTTAAAGGTGCCACATGCAAAGGAGGAAAGAGAATTCTTAGTTATAAAGATAGAGCAACTGAAATATGATAGTGACTGTTGCCCTTAATCAAACCAAGCTGACAGTCAGAATATCTAATCCGCATCATTTTATCAAAGGCATTTTAATCTTGCGCACTTGGGTCATCTTAAAGCAATACGGTCTCTACACTCAATCACAAACCAAAATGATTGCTTCTGGCAAATGGTCCCTAGTTGTCCCCCACTCAGGCCTGGTCTCCTATTACCAAAAGGATTTTTCTTCCTTACATCAATTGCCTGTGTTGCTTCTATAGCCACACGACTCTGATAACCTCACCCCCATTCGAGCCTGGTGTTTCTCCAGTAGCCTTTGTGTCAACATCAATGCTCCATTCACTATCCCACTGAGAAACCCAGAAGTCCTGTTTGCTGCTTCCTGTCTCCCTTACCACGATACACACACAGTCGCCACGCCCTGCTAGCTGCTTCAGGTAAGAGCCCAGACTGTCCCCGATGTCACATACCCTTGGGCCCTGGCCTTGGGTGCCTGTTCCTCCCCTTCCGTCTGGTCAACTCCACTGCCCACAGCATCACTTCCTCCCAGCAAGCCTGAGCCCTTCCTACATCTGTGACCCTGCTTGCTTGCTACGCCTTCTCCCAGGTAGGCAGAGTAACGGTGCCTCTGTGATGCCCACACCCTAATCCTCAGGACCTGTGAATGTGTCACCTTACATGGCGAAAGTGAGGATGTAATTAGGGATCTTTAGATGGAGACATCAGCCTGGACCATCCAAGTAGGCCCAAGATGATCAAATGAGTCCTTAAAGAAGAGAACCTTTTGGCCAGCGCCGCGGCTCACTAGCCTAATCCTCCGCCTTGCGGCGCCGGCACACCAGGTTCTAGTCCCTGTCGGGGCACCGGATTCTGTCCCGGTTGCCCCTCTTCCAGGCCAGCTCTCTGCTGTGGCCAGGGAGTGCAGTGGAGGATGGCCCAAGTCCTTGGGCCCTGCACCCCATGGGAGACCAGGAGAAGCACCTGGCTCCTGCCATCGGATCAGCGCGGTGCGCCGGCCACAGCGCGCCGGTCACGGCGGCCATTGGAGGGTGAACCAACCAACGGCAAAGGAAGACCTTTCTCTCTGTCTCTCTCTCTCACTGTCCACTCTGCCTGTCAAAAAAGAAGAAGAAGAAGAAGAAGAAGAAGAAGAAGAAGAAGAAGAAGAAGAAGAAGAAGAGAACCTTTCTCACCTGTAGTCAGACGTGAGGACAGAGCGATAAGTGACATCACTGGATCTGAAGACAGAAGAAGGGGCCAAGAGTCAAGGAATATGGGTGTCCCTAGAGGGTAAAACAGCAAGGAAATTGATGCCCCCCCTCCACCCCCAGAGTCCTGGAAGGAGTCCAGTCATGGCCACGACCTGGCTTTAGCCTGGTGAGGCCCAAGTCAGATTTCCTTTTTTGAAATGTATTTACTTGAGAGCCAGAGAGAGAGAGGGAGAGAACAAGAGACAGAGAGAGAGAAAGGGAGAGAACAAGAGACAGAGAGAGATAGGGAGAGAGAGTGCCGATCCACTGGTTCACTCTCCAAATGCGTGCAACAGCCAGAGCGTGGCCAGGCTGAAGCCGGATGATGGAACACAGTCTGGCTCTCCCATGGAGGTGACAGGGACCCAACTACTTGGTCCATCACTCACTGCTTCCTAGAGTGTGCATTAGCAAGAAATCAGAAACAGGAGTGCAGCTGGGAGTTGAATCCAGACACTCCAATATGGGATGCAGGCAACCCAAGCAGCATCTTTGGTGCCAGACCACGCACTCGCTCAATGCCAGATTTCTAGTTTACAGAACTGTACCATAAATTTGTATTGTTTTAAGCAAACTAAACGTGTAGTCGTTTGTCATAAGCAATCAGAAACCTGCACACATGATACTTCCTGTGGTACTTGTCATCACTACAACATTGGTATTTATATAATCTGATGCTTACAATACACAGGCTTTGCACTCAGAAAGAGTGGATCAAGCTCCTGCTGTCCCATCCACTGGCCAGGTGGCTTTGGGCAAGTTAAACTAACAAACTCACCAAGTGTTGAGTCCCTGGTCTATAAGAAGGGGATAATAACAGTTACCTCCAAAGGTTGTGGTGAGCATTCTGTAATACAAAGACAGTGACACAAGGTAATACGCAGAGTAAGCCTTCTAACATGGAAGCCATACTGTGTATTGCAATTGTTGTTTGGCTGACTGTTTTCTGCAGGGGATTATAAACTCTTCAAAGACAGACCCTGTGACATTATTGTTCATTGTGATATTTCCAGAGACAAGCCCAGAGTTTGACTGAGTCGTCATGGAAGACCTGAATGAATGGGTTTATAGGCGAGCTCCTTTAGGTACAGAGGCACAATGGGTTCAGTATCTCAGTGACATGTACGGAACACCCTGTATGTGCTACACACAGGCAGTGGGCAAAATGCTGATGAGTGGAAAAAGAGAGGAAGGGGCTTCCCTTACTTCCTCTGAGCTGATGGCAGCTCAGGGTTCTCAACAGGGACATGCAGGATGACAGCACAGGACAGCGCTGGCCAGGTACCATGAAGGCGGCCAAGCCAGGGAATACTTTAGAGTTGCAGAGAAGAAATGGCCTCATTTATCTTGGATGATCTGGGTCTGGGAAGCCTTCCTGGAGGTGGTGAGAAGTGAGGGAGTCTCTGAGTACAAGTCAAGTTTCAATCAGGCAAGAGCAAAGAAGAAAATATTCTAGGACTCCATCAGTGGCCTCAGCAGAGGTCCTGGGACAGGCAGTGTGAAGACATATGAACAGGCAACTTTTTGTTTAAAGATTTATTTGTTTATTTGAAAGGCAGAGTTACAGAGAGGCAGAGAGAGAGAGAGAGGTCATCCTTCCGCTGGTTCACTCCCCAATTAGCTGCAACAGTCAGAGGTGGGCCAATCCAAGGAGCCTTTTCCTGGTCTCCCACCATGGGTGCAGGGGCCCCAGGACTTGGGCCATCTTCTACTGCTTTCCCAGGTCATAGCAGAGAGCTGGATCAGAAGTGGAGCAGCCGAGACTTGAACTGGCGTCCATAGGGGATGCTGGCACTGCAGGCGGCAGCTTTACCTGCTACGCCACAGCGCCAGCATAGAGGCCACTTCCACTCCAATAGGAATTGATGCTGAGGAGCAGGGGACTTGAGCCTGCAGGAGTCTACCTGGGCCCATCTCTAGATGGTCTTGGATTCCTGGGAAGGACTGTGGCTCAGCCCCTGGAGAGAAAGTCCATCAGTGACGATTCCCCGTCCAGGGAGTGACAAAATGCAACCAGTAGACAAGACAATGGCAGAACTGGGCTGGACAAATACCTGGCCTGTCCCGACTGGTACACCATGTGCTCAGTTTCAACTCCTAGTTTCGAAAGACTCGGAGGAAAGAAACAAGAAGACTTCAGGGAGATCCCGGTCTTCGTTTTCAAAACCTCTTTGAAATGTGTTTCCAGGGCAGGGTCTGGATGTGCTGGTGGCCTCCACGTCTCAGGCTCTTTTCCAGCTTGGTTCAAACCCACGATCGACTCCATGACCTCATTCTCTATCAGGAAACAGAAGGCTGTGTGGTTCTTGGGCTGTGGACTCCACAGTGAATTTATCCCACTCCCCTTCCAGGAACGTTAGCACTTCCGTTCTGTCCTCTCTGGCAGTGCCATTTTATTTCTCTTTTATTAGGTGAGACAAACCTTTCTTAATTTTATTTATTTATTTTCATTTTATTTGAAAGTCAGGGTGGAGGGAGAGAGATCTTCCATCTGCTGCTTCACTCCCTGCAACAGCCATGGCTGGGTCAGGCTGAGACTAGGGATCCAAGACTCCCTCCGGGTCTCCCAGGCAAGTGGCAGAAGAAACCTAAGTACTTGAACCACCACCTGCTTCCTGCCAGGGTACGTTCCCGGGAGGCTGGAACTGGGAGCCAAGGCAGGACTCAAACCCAGCGCTCCAATGCAGCAGGGGGTGTTGCAAGCAGCAAATTTACCCCTGCACCAAATGCCTGCCCCACTGCAATTTTAGACCTCAGTCATCTGCAGTGCTGAGAGAGGAATGATAGGTGAGCCCCAGCCCCAGAAGTCCTTACCCACAACCACAAACTCAGAGTTTGTGGATGAAAAC
This sequence comes from Oryctolagus cuniculus, assembly GCF_051225735.1. Taxonomy (NCBI): domain Eukaryota; kingdom Metazoa; phylum Chordata; class Mammalia; order Lagomorpha; family Leporidae; genus Oryctolagus; species Oryctolagus cuniculus. The sequence continues at coordinate 9,265,104 of NC_142870.1, read as the reverse complement.
CCTCCCCACCGAGACACGGCACCTGCCTCTCGGACAAGGCGGGTCTCCTCTCATCAGTGACTAAGGCAGCCATGGAGACCAAGGCCCAAGCTTCTCCTGGGATCTCTGCCCTCAGACAGCCAGGTACAGATCTCTATCCACCCTCGCCCTGTGATTCCAAATTCTACTGTAAACATGGACTCGAGAAAGGCACCAAACTGAAATTCCTTTCTATCACAAATAGCAGGCAAATATGTTCCAAGTGGTTTCTGAAATCAGCTGTGCACTCTTCTTCAAAGTTTTAAATATTTCCATACCCTTTTGAAATTCCTAGTGATTGATACAGGTTTTTAATTCTATTATTACTGCTCATGTCACATTTTCGCCTGATTTCCAGGCTTTTGTGGTATCCTTGATTGTGAAGTCATTTGATTTTATCTTTTATTGAGGGTCTTAGAGTTTAGCAAAATGTTGAAATGATTCATCAGTCATAATAAAAGACTTCAAAGGGATCCAAGTTGAACTTCAGGATTCTGAAGAGCATACGGGACAGTCGACTTCTTGTATTTCAACCTCAGGACAACGAGCCCAGCGGAGGATTTTGCTAAAAGACCTAATGAGTATGTTAGTCACATCTAAAAATCATCTGCTATCCACATGTTCACAAGCCACATGTATCCACCCAGAGTATGCATTTCATCTGGACGTAGCACGATGTGTTTTAGGGTATTCATTTCAGCAATCCACTCCCTGAGCACCAGAGGTCACTGCGAAAGGAAAATAAGGTAAATTCTCTAGGGTGTGAGCAGAGCTCAGCCAAATCCAGAGACACCGCGCACGGCTCGGGGCGCCAGCCGTCCCCATGGGCTTCAGTCTGAAATACGAAGTTGAAATCCATCAAATGATTGGTTTTAAGGCAGCAGCTCAGAAACATTTTTCAAACCTCCTTAAATAGATTCAGTCATACGTTTTCCAAGTAGCTTACGTGTGAGCATTGAACAATAAGAAGACAAAAGATAGTATTTTACAATACTGATAATGACCTTTTTGTTAAACTGTTTAGTAGCGTGTTAAGTCTTTGACCATAATGTAAATTACATTATCTCAAAAATTAAAAAAAAAAAAGAAATGGTAGTGATGATTGCAGAAGGAACAGACTGCCAAAACTAAAGAACTCTCTTTTTGAAATCGGCACCCACATGACACGGTTTTCTCATTACGTACAGTGGAATTAAGTGAGCGGCTACCACGTGAAAGGACTGAGGAGCACAAACAGCAATGAGGCATCTCTCTACAGTGTCCAGAAGAAAAGAGAAACCTAACGGCTCACAGGCTGGCCAGATGGGGATCCGCAGCAGCATAGGGGTGCGAGTGGCATGGAAACTGCAAAGGAAGCCGGCGCCGCGGCTCACTAGGCTAATCCTCCGCCTAGCGGCGCCGGCACACCGGGTTCTAGTCCCGGTCGGGGCGCCGGATTCTGTCCCGGTTGCCCCTCTTCCAGGCCAGCTCTCTGCTGTGGCCCGGGAGTGCAGTGGAGGATGGCCCAGGTGCTTGGGCCCTGCACCCCATGGGAGACCAGGATAAGTACCTGGCTCCTGGCTTCGGATCAGCGCGGTGCACCGGCCGCAGCACGCTGGCCGCGGCGGCCATTGGAGGGTGAACCAACCAACGGCAAAGGAAGACCTTTCTCTTTGTCTCTCTCTCTCTCACTGTCCACCCTGCCTGTCAAAAAATAAAAATAAAAAAAAGAAACTGCAAAGGAAAGCGCACCGCACTCCCTCCGCTGGAATCAGGAGGCTCTTCATGGGGAGGCCCCTTTAAATGAGCTCTTCAAAGGTAAGCAGGGTGGCAATGCCCAGGAAGAAGGCCACAGGTGAAAGGCACAAGAGGGGACAGCACATCTTGGAGGTAGCTGGCAGCCTGGGGAACTGGAAGTTCAGGTGTCTGGGGTATGACAGCACCTGCCACAAAACATTGGGGTGCAACTGCCAAGGGCACCAAATGCCATACTGGGACGTGATGATGTCTCTCTGCAGGAAATGGGTCCAGGGAAGGTTTTGAACAAAGTGCCTTAGAAAGGGGAACCGGAGGCAAACCAAGGGACAGTGTGAAAGCCAGAGTAAGAAAGAAAGACTTGCTGAGAAAGGAGCGCGATGGTTCCCGTGAGAACCGGGTGGGCTTGTGCAGATGATGGGGAGACAGGAACAAGACGAGGAGGCTCAGTTCCACAGTGAGTCAGCATTCAGTAAGAGATGGCTTCGAGGGAGCAAGGATGACACAGCTTTCTAAGTGGGACAAGTAGAGAGAGAGGGATGCAACCAAGGAAGACAGAACACACAAGAGAAAGTCAGTGAGATGAGAAAACCCAAGCAAAGCCACTCAGAGCCCATCCCAAGCGGTGAGAAAAGAGGGCGGTGGCAACATGTGGGCTGCCACAGCAGGAACGGCGAGGTGGGGAGTGTGAGAGTCAGGAGCGAAATCGATGGCATCCGATGACTGCTTGGCTGGAGAGGATAAGGGAGTCGGGGATATCGAGAGAGTCGCTCAGATTTCAAGCTTAAGTAACCCCTGGGGTGTTATCCCCACATTTGAAATGGAGAATAGACGTGGGTGAGACAGATTGAGGACAGATGACTGATGGCATTTTGACTATTCTGAGCTTACGGTACCCAGAAGGCAGAGAGGCTGCAGTCTCCCTGGAGACAGAGGGGCAGTACTGAGCCTATAGAAATAGAAGCCTGGAATAAAGATGAAGACTTGGGCTGGGAGGGAGGCTTCTAGTCTAGGGACTGAGATGCTGGTTACGCTGTGCCCGCCTCCCAAGGGGCAGTGCCTGGATTTAGTCCCTGGTTCCAGCTCCTGACTTCAACTTCCCGCTGATGCACACCCTGGGAGGCAGCAGTGACGGCTTAACTAGGTGGCTCCCAGACACTCACGTGGGAGACCTGGATGGAACTCCTGGCTCCCAGCTTCAGGGTGGCCCAGTCTCAGCCCTTGTGAGTATTTGGGGAGTGAACAAACAGATGGAAGCACTCTCTGTCTTTGTCTTTTTTTTTTTCTCCCTGCCTCTCAACAAAATAAAAATAAAGTTACTTTTATTTTTAAAGTATAAGGGACATCACCATTTAGGCAAAATATAAAACCATGTGTAACAGTGTCTCTCTGGGAGAACAAAGAACAAAGCCCAGAGTACCTTTTTCAGACTAAACAACCAAACACTTGAACCCCATTTAGATTAGAAGAGAAATAACAATCAGATTCTAGCATAAGACGAGATATTAAAAACAAAATAGAAGGCCAGCGCCGCGGCTCACTAGGCTAATCCTCCACCTTGCAGTGCCAGCACACTGGGTTCTAGTCCCAGTCGGGGCACCGGATTCTGTCCCGGTTGCCCCTCTTCCAGGCCAGCTCTCTGCTGTGGCCCGGGAGTGCAGTGGAGGATGGCCCAAATGCTTGGGCCCTGCACCCCATGGGAGACCAGGAAAAGCACCTGGCTCCTGGCTTTGGATCAGTGTGATGCGCCGGCCGCAGCACGCTGGCTGCGGCGGCCATTGGAGGGTGAACCAACCAACGGCAAAGGAAGACCTTTCTCTCTGTCTCTCTCTCTCACTGTCCACTCTGCCTGTCAAAAAAAAAAAAAAAAAAAAAAAGAAATGAAAAAGGAAAAAGAAAAACAAAATAGAAATGGCAGTGGCAGTAGAGGACAATGCACAGACTTGGTCTCTGGCACACCGCTTACTCTGCCACTGACAAATTTAATCATAAGATTGAACAAACACTGCCCTTTTCATTAGAGTCATTTATTCCCCCCTAGCAATGGAGATGCCTTCTAATGATCGCAGGGATAACTGGAGTGACGCTTCCCACTGTCCCTACCCAAGTTCCAGTTCAATCAATGCTTCACACGCCGCACATTCCAGTGGCAGAGAGCGACCTGAGCAGAAATGCCATTCGTAGAACAGACTGGAAAACATCTACTCAGTGCTCTATCTGAAAACGAGAGGATCTTGATCCCAGGATCTTATTAATAAACAGTCCGGAGTTTTATCAGCAAAACCCTCACCTTTGGGAAACAAAGACGTCTTTTTTCACAGAGCTGGAGAAATAGCCCCAGGCTGTTGCCGTGGGCTTCACCTGCAGATCTCCTGTGGGTTCCGCTGGGTCAGCCAGGGTACTGTTCTCTCTCTGAGACGTAGAAAGTGAATGACATCCCCCTACACGAGAGCTCTCTGGGGAGCTCACACCACGTTCCACTGAAGCCTGAGCCATGCAACCACTCAATCAGCCCAACACCATCAGGGTGGCCCCTGACCTGAGCTACCGGGCAGCCCTTCCCAGGGAGCTCGTGTGATTGGCGAACGTCAGGAACCACGAGGTCTTCAGTTGTGAGATGGAACAACTTACGTACCCAGCAACAGGCAATCTCATGGGCCTGCTGACCAGCCTGTAGGAAAGCAGTGCCAGGAGTCCAGACCAGCAACCCCAACAGGCGCAAAGGCAGAGGAAAGAAAGCAGAGCCTCTGGCCACAGGGAAGCCTGCGTTCCAGGCAGGAGTGGCTCATCCACGGCTTCCCACCTGACTCTTGCATCTCCTCTCTGTCTCTCTCTGTGTCTGTCACCCACCCCAGCTCCCCCTCTCTCCCTCTCTCTCCCCCACCTCTCTCTCTCTCCCCCATCTCGCTCCCTCTCTCTCCCCCACCTCTCTCTCTCTCCCTCTCTCTCTGTCTCTCTCTCTCCCCATCTCTCTCCCTCTCTCTCCCCTATCTCTCTCTCCCCCCCACCCCAGCTCCCTCTTGCTCTCCCTCTCTCTCCCCACCTCTCTCTCCCTCTCTCTCTCTGTCTCTCTCTCCCCATCTCTCTCCATCTCTCTCCCCCATCTCTCTCTCCCTCTCTCTCTCTGTCTCTCTCTCCCCATCTCTCTCCATCTCTCTCCCCCATCTCTCTCTCCCTCTCTCTCTCTGTCTCTCCCCCATCTCTCTCCCTCTCTTCCCTATCTCTCTCCCTCTCCCCACCCCCACTCTTTCTGCCTGCCACTCTCCCCCAGGGAGCCTGTGTCCTCCCTTCGTTCTTGGGTCAGGTTTCGGGCTGCCACGTGGTAACTGATGCTACCGCTGGTTAGCCTGGTGTTAAGTGGCAGGAGTGAAGTTTCAGTGAAAACAAATAGCACTCACGGGTCTGACCTTTCCTCCCCAAGCTTTTGTCATGGTCGCCTCCGGGATGTGCAGTTCAAACCTGTGTGAGCCAGTTGTGTCTACGTGTGCCCTCCCTGCTCCCAACGTGCGATGCCAGCCACATTGTCTCCTTGTCACTTCTGGCTCGCTGACAGCCCCGTGGCAGGTGGGGGCTCTGTTTCCCACCCAAGCCTGGGGTCTGAGAGATGGCCGTGCGTGGCCTGAGCCTGCCAGGATTCCATGGGGAGACTGACATTCAGGAAATAAGAGTGTGTCTCTGTGTGACAGCACACAAGTCCAAATACCGCCTCCAAGCTGTGCACAACTCCAGCGTCCTGTTCCACCCCCCAATAGCAGACATCAGCCACAGCCTTGTGACGTCCAACATTCCCCCAATAAGCCTACATCGGGACTATGGCTGCCTTTACATTTTGTAGATCCTCCCTCAGGACTACAAAACAAATTTCCCAGGGCTGGGAGGGACGTCAGGTGACAGCTCTCAGTGGTCCATCCTCTGCAGATGCCACCTTTGGCTGAAGGGCATCACCTTGCCCAAGATCACTCCCTTGCATGTGACAGCCAGCATCAAAGGAGTGATTGACAGGTCAAGAGTGTCACGGTCTCATCCTCCAGCTCTAACTCAGCATAAACATGTAGACCCCTGAGGGATGAGAGAGGCACTGCCCACTCCTGCATCTGCCCCCAGTGGTGGCAGGAGTGCACCCTAACAGATATACAGCAGGCTCATCCCTCCCCCAGAGCCCACCTCCTGGAAGTCCAGGGGGTGGGATTTGGGGGCTGGATCGCCCACAGCCAAGCCACCAATGAGGAGCACATCACATAGCCCCTGGCACATAGTAGCAGTGGAAATGGCAAAAACTTTTTCCCCAGAGTGAACCGGGGTGTACCACGGGCAGGAAATGCGTGAGCCCTGAGCTAAGCCTCAGCGGTTGGAGAAATGCAAATTGGCATGAGTAATGATAAAAAATCAGTGGGACCACACGGCTGCTACTGGGAGCCATTGATGCTCCAGAGACAAGGAAAGGCTGTGCGGACATTCAACAGGAAGTAAGTGCCACATGTGAAAGTCAAGACGCCTCCTGGCCAGCACAGGAAGTGACTCTCTCACTTGTATTCAACAGGGAGGAAAAGCTAAGGGTGGGCCCAGAACTCGGTCATGAAATCATCAGAGCTCCACAGGATTGTCGCCCTGACCCAGGCAGTGAGCCACGGCTCAGGCGGAGCTCCCATGAGGGTCGATGCACTCGGAGCTGCTGTAGCACCGTCCCACGGCTGCGTGGCTCGAGTCGCAGACATCCATCACTCACCACCCTGGAGGCCTCAAGTCTGAGGTCGAGATTTATCCATCCGGGTCCTCCCAAGAAACAGACCCCACATACAGAGATGAGCAAAGGGAAATGTATGGTGGGAACTGGCTCACGGGACACGGGGACTGAGAAGCCCCGTGCTCTGCTGTCTACAAGCTGCAGACTCAGGATGGTCGGAGGTGTCCTTAGTCCAAGGCTGAGGGCCCGAGGACCGCATGGAGGCAGGGGTGTAAGTGCACAGTCTGAAGGCCTGAGATGTCCACAGCAGGAGAAGATGGATGCCCCCCCACACACGCAAGGAGAGAGGCAACTCACCCCCCTCCAGCATTGTGTCCTATTCTGACTCCCGCAGATTGGAGGTGCTTGCCACACTGGGTAAAACCCAGTCTCCCTGATTCGGTCTACTAACTGAATGCTAGCCTCTTCCAGACACACCCAGAAGTCATGTGCTACCAGCTCTCCGGACATCCCCTAAGCAGGCCAAGCTGACACAAGATTGATCATCGCCCAAGGTGCAGGCAGGGTTGCTTCTCTCTGTGATCCCTCTCCTTGGCTTGAGGATGGCCACCTTCTCCCTGTGTGTTTGCGTGATGGCGCTTGCCATGGTGCATTGGGCCTCACTCTATTTTTTTTTTTTTTTTGGACAGGCAGAGTGGACAGTGAGAGAGAGAGACAGAAAGGTCTTCCTTTTCCATTGGTTCACCCCCCAGTGGCCGCTGCGGCTGGCGCGCTGCAGCCGGCACACAACGCTGATCCAAAGCCAGGAGCCAGGTGCTTCTCCTGGTCTCCCATGCAGGTGCAGGGCCCAAGGACTTGGGCCATCCTCCACTGCACTCCCAGGCCATAGCAGAGAGCTGGACCAGAAGAGGGGCAACCGGGACAGAATCCGGCGCTGGGACTAGAACCTGGTATGCTGGTACCGCAGGCGGAGGATTAGCCTTGTGAGCTGTAGCGCCGGCCAGGGCCTCACTCTAGTGAACTCACTTTCCCTGATTTACCTCTGCAAAGACCCTATTTCCAAAGGCAGTCACATTCTGAGGGCTGGGGTGTCCACATATGCCTTTAAGGGGAGACCCAGACCCCACTATGGGAACCAGGAGTTGGTATGAGTGTGCTGATGGGATGGTTCCTGGAAGCTTGGAGCAAGCAATAGCCACACTCAGTGAAGCAGGAACGCCAGAACTGCCATGACAGACCGTGGGGGAGGAATCCAAAGACTAGGCAAGTGAATAAGCACCTTGGACACGCCACATAGGACCAGGAGCTGTTCTGTGGGGGGATCCAAAGGAATGAGAAATGTGCTGGTAGGGGTCACCATCGGCCCTGGAAGCTCAGCAGGTGTCAGGAGGCAGAGCTGAGAGCAGGGGACAGCGATAAGGGGAGGACAGGATCCTTAAATATTAGAGACCAGGATAATCATCCCAAGTGTCAGTGACACCCTCTCGGGGTCATCCAGGTGCAGACAGGAGGTGATGGCCAGGGAACAGCCTGCATGTGAAGTCTAGCAGAGTAGCAACCACAGAGTTGCTAGAGCTCTCCCATAGAAAGAATCAATGATGATGAGCAGGACGCTGAAGACCTACTGCCTATAAAAAAAAAAAAAAAAACAAGGTCCTTAGCTCAATTTCCAGACCTGAGTGAATTTTTAGACTGTAAATGATTAACACTGACACGCAGAGACCTCCCTCCCGTCACATGCCACTACCTCCCAGGTAATAAGTAGCATCGAGGCCCAGGTCTGGCTCATCGTAGGCACAGAGGGTGAGTGAACTCATGCCACGGTCACACACTGTATGATGTGAACGGACGTACTTGAGAGTCACAACACTGGGGGGTAAGAGGGCCGAGGGGAATCTTCTTAAAGCGCCCCCTTTCCACCAAGATAATAAATCAACACCAATATCGCACCTTGAGGTGCGAGTACAGGGAGGTTGAGAATGTACACAGCCTGGAGCTTCCCCTGTCCCATCCCCAGTGAATCCACCTGGTCCCTGAAGAAACCATCTGGGTCCTGGAAGACGACAGACTCTCACAGACTTACACAAGTTGCCACCCCGGCTGGTCCTGAAGCTTTCTTGCCAGATGCTGCTCCTTCACTAGGGCACAGGCTCAGGTACCTGGAATGCAGCCTTTGATGTGTGGACTCCGTTCTTTTCATCTCTATCAAAAAGGAGGATCAGAAACCACTCGTATTTGCTCAGAACAGGCAACAGTATTCGCTTTGAGCGGTGACCCAGGGCTGTGTTAACTCTCCCCTCTCTGTCATAATACCTGGGCCAGCCCACTCTCTGCACAACATCACTCTCGTGATGACATCTTGCAAACCAGAGTCGATGAGCAACAGTGGCGAGTGAGCTGGGGCCTTCAGAAGTCAGACTCACACAGTCAGAAGTGGGAATTCATCTTGATGAAGATGCAGAGGCTGGCCACATCAATACACTCTTAAAAGTTCAGGATCTGAGGCATGCTGAGGCACCTCAGTGAAGGCAAATTACTGTGTCCTGCCTCTTCTAAAACAAGGAACGTAACACAAAACCCAACAGGCTTCTTTGGTTCTAAGACATCAGTTGAGAGTGTATCACTCAGACCCATATAATGACGTTTACAGAAGGCCATAGTTCTAAATGCGAACAAAAACAGGCAAAGGGGCAGAACACCCAGGCTGCAGGGCTAGTGACCCTACAGCTTGGCTAAGAGACCCAGTAGCCCCTGTGGTAGCAAAAGTATCAGTAATGAAAAAAGACACCAAGTGGAGTGTTTGGCAATCTACATTTGGAAAACCAAAGACTTACAGTTCTGGAGAAACACCGCCAAAAACAGCAAAGAACTCTATGACTTTAGAAAAGTAGCTCCTAGCATGCTTTTGGCCCTGAAAGAGATGGAATACAGGGTCGTGGTCACTATATACCCAGCCATTCATGATGAGCTCATTCCATCACACACTCAAAGCTGTACATTTGGGCAGACCAGCAGCACCTATTGTAAAATGCATGTGGTATGCCTTTGCCCTCTTGGCAGCTCTAATAAAATAGGTGAGACTGCGTAACTTATAAAGGACAGAAATTTACCTTTCACATGAAGGGAGGAGCCCTCATGGCTTAATCATATCTTAAAGCCCCCCCTTCACACCATCACATGGGTCATTATGTTCCAACACCTGAATTTTGGTGACGAAACATTCAACCACAGCAGGGTACTTCCAGATCAAGGTCCAAGCAAGCCTGCTGGTAGTCCCGAGCCCCAGGTTCACCCCAGTGTCGCATCAGTGCCTCTTTTCAGCTCCTATCTGTAGTAGCCAAAAGGGGGCCCTTATGACCACCTGATGGGGGAGGGGAAAAGTCCCAGCTTGATTTACCCATGGGTCATCTGAGTCTTAAGGTACAAGCCAAGAATAGCCAATGGCCGCAACGTGACATCATTCAGATGTGGCCTTGAAAGACAGTGGTGAGACATCCTCCCTGTGGACTGAGTTTCGGATGATGAGGCACACTCTCCTAGAAGGGGAACTGGACATGGCACGTGTGCAGATATGGTCACTTTCTTACACTTCGATTGGACTTGGTTAGACAGCAGCATTCATGGGGTCTATGTCAGTGACCTCCATACCTTCCTGAAAGTAGGAATCACTGAGAAGCTTTTGACGATTACAGATCTCTAAGTCCCACCCAAGATTCCTGAAATAAGCAACACAGAAACCCCTGTCTTAAATAAGATCCTTAGGTGATTCTAATATCACGAATCCATGCACCGGTGTTTAGGAATCATTTTTCCTATGTGATTAACAATGCTTTAATGAAGAGTAAAATACTAATAATTAATGCAAGCATGCATAACACTCTGCTTATATAAATAAATATATATATACATATATGACTCAAAAGCAGCCCATGAAGCATGTTATTACTTCCTTCCTACGGATGACCCCCAAGGCCATGCAGCTGGGGAATGAATGATGGAGGAAGTGTCTGGATTCAAGTCTGCCCATAGAGCCCTGATGCCATAGTGGGAAAGGTATTCAAGAAAAGAAAATCCACAGTGCAACAAGCGTGCCCAGCTGGTAAGGCCAGTTTCGGTATTTACCTAAAATGTAGACAAATTATTTTTCCAAATAATTTAACTTCTGTGTCAAAAATCCATTTACAATAGCCTACGAGCACCATCTAGTGGCTAAATCTGGCTGCTTGTATACTGAGCATTGAGATTAAACAGAATCAGCTCAGAAGAATAGAAAGGTTGTTATTAAATTTGGTAGACACAAGTTCCCAATTCCAGAAGGATGGCTATTTAGCTTCCAGAAAAAAAAATGTTTTAAACAGTGAGAGTGTAAAAAGAAGGGAAAAGTGGCCAGCATTGTGGCTTAGTAAGTTAATCCATCACCTGCAGCACCGGCATCCTGGATGGGCACTGGTTTGAGTCCCGACTTCTCCACTTCCCATGCAGCTCCCTGGACCTGGGGAAGCAGTGGAAGATGGCCCAGGTGCTTGGGCTCCTGGACTAACATGGGAGACCCAGAAGAAGCTGCTGGCTCTTAGCTTCGTCCTGGCCCAGCTCCGGCTATTGCAGCCATTTGAGGAATGAACCAGCAATTGAAGATCTCTCTCTGTCTCTTCCTCCCTCTCTATAACTCTGGCTTTCAAATATATAAAATAAGAAAAAGGAGAGAAAAGATCAAAACAAGTGAAGTTAATAATAGAGATAAGAATGATATTGTATTAGAGTTTTCTTAAATGAAAAAACAATGGAAAAAAACACGGAAGAGGAAAGGCCATCTGGCATGTCACTTTGAAGTTTATATTCTTTATAATTAATTGATTACAGGATCCACTCAAAGCGTTTCACGACTGCTCTTCTTTTTTGGGAGTTATGCTAATTCAGCACCCTCCTGCTGTCCAGGTATTAAGACACTGTCTTCCCCCACCTCTCTCCCACAAGACCTCATAGCCACCTGATGAGAATATCCTGGGGCTGAGGCGCCCACTGTTGTACCTTCCCTGATGTCTGTGAGATCATTTTCTCTCGGATCTATTGAACCCAGATATGCGGAGGCAGGGCAAGGCAGGCTCAGCAACGGGCAGTGTCAGTGTTGAATATGTACAAGGGGAAGCAGGGAGCAAGGCCGTGAGCCTGGATCACACAGCAGCCCTAGGCATCACAACTCAGAGCCAGAGCCTGGAGGCAGAAGGGATTTCCACGAGCAGGGCCGGCCTCCAGCGCGGAGGAGGTGGCAGCTCCTGGCGGCATCAGGAGTCATCCCGTGAATTCTTAAAGCTCCTACGTGCCTCAAGCAGAAGACAACTAGCTCTGCAGTGGAATTTAGACACGGGTAGACTTCCAAAACGTGACACTGAGGACAGAACAGGCTCCGTGTCGTGTGGCGCCACCTACATGGATTATCCAGAATAGCTACAGAAGGAATGAAGCTTGGTAGCGGGGAGGAGAATGGCATGAGACTGCTTATGGGGTCCAGGACCTTCCCTTGGAGTGCTGGAAACATTTCACACCAGACAGGGGTGTAGGTCACACAAATTGTGAATGCACGGAACCCTACTGAATTGTTCACTTTAATGGGGTTAATTTTGTGTCACCTGAACTTCATCTCAATATAAAAATACATATGAACATCTTTTGCTGGATAATCCTAGAGACATTGCAAATGGAAAATCCCAACTCTTAGGATTTTAGTTTTAAATATTGCCATGGTTAATGTTGGGGCTTGACTGTGTCTAAGATGAAAATTAACGTGGGGTGGCATTGATTTGGGGCAACAAAGGGAACTGAGGGCTCCTGTTAACACCAGCCTCAAGCGTGCATGCACTTCAACTCCTACACGGGGCTGTTCTGCCCATACCCCTCCCAGCACCTCCCACCCCCAGTACTTGCAGACCTGGTGGACAGGGCGGAACTGCTATTTCTGGAACAAAATTCACCAGCCTCTGCGCTCATGTGTGAAAACATTCCTCTGGCTTCCTGAGACCATTCAATCTGCTTCCTACAAGGCAGCTTGACCCCTCCTGCCCAAGTCTCAAGCCCTGACAAGCAGTGCACGTGGTTAACAGCCCCTCTTGCAGTTGGGGTTACAAAGCCAACCACCACACTGCAAAACCCTGGAACATATTTTCAAGTCTATGGGAGTTTTGTGCCTCCCAGATGGCAATCTTGATATGCCACGAATTCATGTAACTCTTCTTTGTTCTCAACTAGGTGGGTTTTAACCTGGTCAGCCATGGGAAGAAGGGACATCCAAGTAGCTGGTGAGGGCTTAGTTATCCTCAGGGCTTCAGGAAGATGCTGAAAGGGAAAGCCAAGAGTGTGACCTTTGAGCAGAATGACGGGGCTGCCCCCCGGTGCTTCGGCAAGGGTGTTTCCAGCTGAGACTGGCATTTGAGTTGCTGGGCTGAATGGGGACGGCCCAGCCTCCATGTGAGTCACATGACCCAACTGGCTCGGGCTTGATGGAACAAAAAGGTAGAGGCAGGATAAACCGGAGCTGCGATGCCCTTGGTCTCCTGCTGTTGGCCACCAGCGCTCCAGCATCTCTGGACTTTGGACTCTGGTACTCAACACGGCAACCCCCTGAGCTCTCACACCTCCAACCTTGCACGGAGAATTGTGCCATTGGCTTCCTTGGTTCTCAGGCCTTTGGACTTGGACAGAGCCAAGTTACCAGGTTTCCTGTGTCTCCAGATTACAGGTGGCCAATTGTGTGACTTCTGAGTTCCCATATCAAATGAGCCAAATCTCCTAGTTAATCTCTCTCTCTCTCTCTCTCTCTCTCTCTCTCTCTCTCATATAAATATCCCATCCTTTCTGTCTCTCTGGAAGACCCAGACTAAAGCAAATATTTGCTGAGAATTATTTATAAGATTTAGCTAGAGACCTCAAGCCACTCTCTACAGTGAGAAGGTTGTTAGAGCCTTCTGTGCAAACAGAATTTGAAAGTGAGAAGAGGAGAAGAATGACAGCCAGGCTTCCGGGTAGGGAAAAGAGAGCTTGTTTTTTTTGTTGTTGTTTGTTTGTTTGTTTTTGTTTTTGTTTTTGTTTTTGCAGCAAAGATATTAGAAGAAGCCACTAGAAACCAAGCTACTTGGCTTGATAGAGGATCTACTTTCAGGTATCTGGGGTGGGTTTCCTGACACAAATGGAGAGGGTGTGGCCCTCTCTCTGGAATGTCCCCAGCTCCAGTTCTGTGATCCTGGGGCACAAGAAACCTGAATCGGGGAGAGTCCAGGGCCTCATCTGCAGACCTTTCTCGGAAGCATCAGAAGAGAATCAGCATTGGCCGACAAGCACACATTCCAAACACACACCCGGTTAATGAAAACCACACACACACACCCACACACACACACAAGCTAGAAATGTGTTCCACCTGCCTGGGACAGTGGGGGAAGCAGATGGAAATGGCCCTGGGGGACTTTGTTCTGAATTCTCGACATCTTAGGGGGAATTGAGTTTCTCCAAAATAAGATCTTTCTGTTTACAAACATGCTGTTTTTGCCAGAGAGAATTCTTTATTTTAGGTACTTTGGGAAAACTGCAGAGTCTTCGGGTTTGGGGCCAAAGACGCCCAAATGTTGCAATCCTAAACCTTTGACAGTGACAAAAACATGTTTGCAAGTGGAAAGTTTTCGGCGCGGGGCTTCTCGCGTTGTTTTGTTTGGGTGCGTGTTTGCTGGCTTGCTTGGGGCCAAAGGATTTCCTCCACATCTTCCCAGAACCAGCGAGTGGGGGGTCGGGGCTCTGCTCAGGATGCTGGCTCTGAATCACCTGTACCCCTCTGTGGACTGCCTGTATGGTTTAAGGCCAAAACACTCAATGGCCTTCGAGTTAAGAGAGCCACCCTAGTCCCCCGTTCCACCCGAAGTGAAGGCTGGGGTGCTCAGACGCAGTAGCATGAGGCAGTCCGCCCCACAGCTGTGGGTTTCCAGGTTTCAGCTTCTGAGTAACCTGCTGTCAGCCTGCTCCATATACGTCGCCCTGGCACACCGCACTTCCACCTCTTTCCAGCTACTGCTGTGCTGGGGCAAAAGTTTCCTGCCTCTTGCAGCCAGATGTCAGGAAAAGACGAGCCCAGCAGAACGCAGAGACAGCAGCATGGAATTTCCCGAAGGCACTGGCACGTTCCAACAGGCGGGGACAATCGACTTGCAGATGAAGACTTTCGATGAACAAGGCTCAGGTACTGCAGAACCTAGCAAGGCTAAGCCTGGTCGCTGAGGGGACAGTCAGGATCATGAGAGAATGGAGCGGGGTCTAAGTTCCCACCCAATACTGCACCAGGGCAGGTTGAGGGAGGAGGGGCCAGGGCAGGGGGGTAGATGTAGGACCAAGAGGGACAGCAGAGAGGGAGCTACCTGGTTCTCAAATCCATCTGTCACCAACCCCAGAATCCACACCGTGATCTAGTCCTCTGGATATTAAAGAGAGTTCTGAGTTCGAGGGGCGCCTCCCCCCAACCCAAGTCTACCCAAACAGCAGGGGAGCATCTGCTGATGGTAGCTGCACTGGGTCACCCATCCTCCCCTGGCATGATGCCCAGCCCGACCTCGGCATGTCATGCCTCATCAGCTCTTCCCACTCCGGAAACTCAAAACTGGTGGCCGCCACATTTGTCCCCTCCTTGTCTTCCCTCCAACTGGCTTCCCACAGTAACCACATCTCTGAGTCCCTCGTTCGAGACCTGTTGCCGGACACCATGGCCCCTGCCTCCCTGGTGCTTTTCCTGCCAGTGCTGGCTTCCAATACCAGGAATCGCCTGTTGCACCCTAACGGCACCAACTCCAGTGAACGTCCCACCTTCAGGCTCCCACACGTGAATCCTTGCAAACTGCTAAGCTCCTTGCTAGTCTGGCTTCCACTTCTCTCCCCTGACCTTCCTCCTCTCTCCCCATCCTCCCCCTCCCCACAGTGACACATGCATCCCCAGTCCCAGCTCTGTGCCAGACACACGACATCCTTTCAGGGTCTCAGTTTCTCTCTGCCTGAAACACACCATCCCCTTTTCTCCCACGTAACTCCTCTTGCAGATGTCCCGGTCAGATGTCTCGGTCAGTATTTCTGACTCCCTCTGGCAGGAACAATAAGGCTGTGTACTGACGGAACCTCGAAGGTAGGGTGGTGGATGACTGGTGTGACGCTGTCATCAGAGACACTCGTCCCCTCCTGTAGCCACTCCTGGTGTTAGCTTTATCGTCAGGCTGTCTGTTCCTGGTGTTAGCTTTATTATCAAGATGTCTGTCCTGGCTCTAGTTCTAGACACCACAGCTTGCTCCCCGCAAGATGTTCCAGACATCACAGATAGACATCGAATGTCCAGAGGAAAAGGGAGCTGTTCTCGCTGTACCTCTTACCAGGCTTGAGGTGACCAGAGCACCCTCTTCCTCCCTGCCCCCCCTCCCCAGTCATTCTGCCAGTCACTAGCAAGGGGAGTGGCCTGACTGGTTTACCTGTCGGGCTACCTTTTGGGCTGGGTGAGGGGTCCGTGTACACCAAGGCCACAGCTGTACTGAAGAGCATGTGGCTCCTGATCAGAACCCAGGTTCCACTTGGAAGGAAGCAGGAAGTAACCGACGGCCATCCGCATTCCCCACCCTTGACCTTCGGTTGTGTGTCCCTTTAAGATCTCACTCTCCTATGCCTCCTTGAAGGTGAGAATGCACCCTTCTTCCTCCCCCTCTGCCTGGTCTCCCTTCTGCCCATCATTTCTCACACTGAAAGC
This sequence comes from Oryctolagus cuniculus, assembly GCF_051225735.1. Lineage (NCBI taxonomy): Eukaryota > Metazoa > Chordata > Mammalia > Lagomorpha > Leporidae > Oryctolagus > Oryctolagus cuniculus. The sequence goes on along the minus strand of NC_142870.1, from coordinate 9,248,908 downwards.
CCCTCTCTTCTATTTTTAAGATGTATTAATTTGTTTGAAAGCCAGGATTACAGATAAAGAGAGAGAGAGAGAGAGATCCCCAATCTGCTGGTTCTTTCTTCAAATAGCACAAAGGCCAGGGCCAGGCCAGGCTGAAGCCAGGAGCCAGCAGCTTCTTCTCAGTCTCCCATGTGGGTGCAGGGGCCCAAGCACCTGGGCCAGCGTCCGCTGCTTTCCCAGGCCATAGCAGGGAAGTAGATCACAAGTGGAGCAGCCGGGACTCAAACCAGAGCCCATGTGGGATGCTAGCACAGCGGATGGCAGTTTAACCCGCTACACCGCAGCACTGCCCCGAAATCCCGTCTCTTAAAGCCCAGCCTCAAAGGCCAGTTCCAAAATGAGCCTTTTCTGATCCTTGCATCCACACCAACCTGTCCCAAGGAGGCAGGTTTACAGCCCCAGTGACACCACAGAGCCCCTTTCTCGTCTATTTTTCAGTACTTGACATTTGAAAGTTGCTGAAGGGCAAAGCTGGCACGGCTTCCCCCTGTCCCGTCTGAAACTTGGCTCCATACTTGGCACACTTTGAGTGTGCTATGAATGGCCATGAGTGGGTGGACAGACACTGAACTTGGAGTCCACAGTCAAGCACTTCAGTCTGAGCTCAGCTGTGCACCTGCTCCGTGTCTGGGCAGGTCCGGGGCTCTCAACACGTACATGAGGCTCTTAGGTCAGAGGTGTACAAGACCCTTCCAATTCTGTACTTGCCTTGTGGGCTGCAGAATCACCATAAACTGCATGACTTCAGACCATGGAGACCCATCTTCCTGCTCCTGGAGGCCAGAAGTCCAGATGTGGTACCTTCAGGAAGCTCTCAAGAGCAACTCTTGGCATTCCTTGACCTGTAGATGCATCACTCCAACAGGCACCTCGATTCTTACATTACCTTCTCCTCTGCGTGTCTTGGTGTCTCAAATCCCCTTTCTCCTATAAGGAAGCTGGTCACTGGATTTGGGCTCACCCTAAATCCAGGCTGATCTCATCCTGAGATCCTCCAGATTACAACATTCGCAAAGACTTTATTCCCAAGTGCAGCCACACTCTCAGGTACAAGGGCTGAGGCCTTCAATGTAGGAGGGGGACACAACTCCTACAGCAGGCTGTGGAATTCTGGTAGTTACTCGCACCTGGCTGAACAACATCTAACAAAACTAAGGACCACTCTAGGCTGAAATTATGCTGTTCCTTTTGGCTTCATAATTACCTACATATCCACATCACAGATCATTCAACAGCCCTTGATTTGAAGGGCAAATATATATTTTTTTCTCTTTTAAGTTCTTACAGTACTTTCAGGAAGTCTCCCAATTTCAGATGGTGATCTTGAACCCGACCTCTATGCATTGGGGTCATTTATTTTGGCTCCTGGGAGCACTGCTTCTCAGGCCATGTATGGGTCCCAGCTGCCTTCTCATTTTCCAGTGCCTTGAAGACCCTGACAATGAAGGCCAGAACCCTTGGGAAAATCCCATGGAGGTCTCCATGTCTACCGAGTTCTGTTTTGAGGGAAGCAAGGGCCACGAGGTGGCCATGGATGTCACCGGCTGTTGCCAGGCTAGCAGCATTTATTAAGTGCTTCTGCAGTGGGGAAAGGAACTCCTGATAATTCTACGCCAAGTTGCACCTAGTGGTGCTATTGATGGATGAGGTGGTCCATTCATCAACGGACACTTGCAATCCTTTTTCTTTCGTGACAAAGGCAGGCTGCAGGCTTCGTGGCTGGCAGGCCAACGGCACGGAATCCACATCTTCGGAGACAGAGCTGCACCGGCCAACAAGGCCAGGCTGTGTGCCGCTCTTACGTTATGTCTATTTCAGGAGTTGACTTTGGCAGAGGTGTTGACCACTCACACAATATATCTACTCCCAGAAAAGATAAGGAGGGGAAAAAAACCAAACACTGAATTCTCTTTCAATTCTCACTTGGCTGGGGAAGGGAAGCAGAGCACTCACTGCAGTGATGATGAACGAGTTGGAACAAATGGCAAAGAAAACAGTGAAGCTATAAATAAGGTATTTCTAAAGAACCTGTGTGCTGAAGTGTCTCCCGACTGGCAGATTCCAAAGAATGTAAATCTCCAGATTATAGTCTATCTGAGGCCATGTTTTGCCAGGACTATTGGAACACGTCTAAACCGTGAAGTAAACTCAATAATCCGTTTCAAGAGCTCACTGTTAAGAGCTACTCAGGGTGCATGGATGATCAAGTACTCACGGTTGTACCTCTGAGCTAAGGAAAAAGAGAAAAGCTCAGAGTTATCCACGATGAGGAAACTGTGCAGCCAGACTGCCCGGGTTCAGACCCAGGAACGTCTGCGGTCCAACACCAGCTTTCTCCATTGCAATCACGAACGATTCCAAAGGGGCCCTCGTACCTCTGGCCTCCAGGAACAGGAAGATGGGTTTCTATGGTCTGAAGTCATGCAGTTTATGGTGATTCTGCAGCCCACAAGGCAAGTACAGAATTGGAAGGGTCTTGTACACCTCTGACCTCGTAGCGTCTACTTCACTCCTTCCTCAAAACCCCAACAAAAGCCACCCACAACCCTTGTTTCTGCACCCTAGTACCAAAATAACAGAATCAAAGTTTCTAAAAAGTTAATGGGAAAAAAAAAGAAACCTCACAAGACCTATTATTGAGGTCCAACAATGTATTTTTAAACCAATAACGTGAACTTTTCCAGGCTAAAGAATTATGAAATTGGGTCACCAAATAAAAAAAGACATAGCTGTAATAGGAACCATTTAGGGACAGAAAAAAAAAAAAAAAAACCTGACCAATCATAAAATGATGCAGATCTGAAAGGAAATATTTAGATCGTATTTTACCCAGCTGAGCAGTGGGATGTTTGGAAATGCCCTGGATTTTTCTAAATATTTCCTGCTGTTCATAGCAAAACAGCTCTGAGACTCAGAAACAAAGGGCACACTGGCAAAGTTTCTGTGCCTTTGGCCATGTTACAGCTGCTCTGTCCCAGTGGCAACAGGAGGCCTAATTGTAAACACTTGAGAACCACCACGCCTGCCCTGAGCCGCCACATGAGTTATTTTTACGAAAATTTACTAAGAAGCGCGAATCTGGGAGCAAGCAGAGACCATCGAGTGAGAGGCTGGGGAAACAGTGGGACGAGGGACTGAGCATATGTCCAGTCTGTTCCCCCTTGCAATCTGGGAGAGGCTTCAGACGGTGGACAGGCTCCAGGAGCAAACGCAAGATGGCCACACTCCAGGGAGTCTGGCAAAGCCCCGGGTGAGGGCCCGGGGCTCGTGGTGAGCCGGCCTCGGGGGGAGAAGGTGGTGACAGCCAAAGCCCAGTGGCACAGAGCGAGAGCCCAGAGGACAAGCTTGGCAACGCCTGAGTGGTCCCCAGAGGCCTTTTCTTCAAAAGTGAAGATGGGAATGCCTGGCCAACCACAGGTGAGGGGGCAGTCCAGGGCCCAGCCGAATGAGGACCAGACTGCAGAGGGATTTGCAGACACGGCAGGGGGTGGGTGCAGAGCAGGGGTGGCCTGGCAGCTGGGTCAGGCAGGAGGGTGCCAGTGTCCCTGGAATTCTCAGGGCAAAAAGCAGCATCAGAGATGCACGTTCAGAACACACTCGGCAGGCTTTTGGCCGGTTTTGTCCTGGGCGATTGCTTGGCTCTTACCCCAGAGGTGGAGAGCTGGAGAGGGTTCGCTCAGCATCCTTATGACCGACCACTTACTGGCATTTGTCACCTGGCTCAGAGCCCATTCCTAAGAAACGGAGGCAGGGGGGAGACCCATGGCTTCCAAAAGACAGCAGCAGTGGGACCCAGCGAGCTCCAACCCGAGGCCCTCTGAGCCCGGCACCCCCGGGGATGGCCCACCCACAGGAAGCATTTGCAGACTCTAGAGTCCTGTCCACTGGACTCTCTCGAAACGTCACTCTCAGCAGTTCCTAAGATAAAGATTACTTTTTGTAGCTTGCTAAATCCAGCCACCTTCCCTTCAACGTGAGGTCAATGAAATAAAGTGTTCTCATCAAATTCTGCAACACAGTTTTCCAGCGTGTTCACGTGGGAACACCTACCCACCAGCAAAACTGGCTATGGGGGTGGCTGGTTGTTGTTATTCTGCGGGTGGGGAAGCGGAGGGAGCTGTAGTCACGGAGAGCCACAAACCACAAACTCCCGCACTGGAGCCACGTCCAGCACAGCCTCCTGGTTACCAGGAGAGAAGCAGGGACGTCCCCCCAGGAGCCCAGGGTCACTGCTGTGGGCTGAACTTCCACCCTCCACCCATTCATATGCTGAGATCCTAATCCACAGGACCTCAGAATGTGACCTTACTGGGAACCAGGGTCACTAAAAATGAAATTAGTCAAGATGAGGTCAGCCTGGCTTAGGGCAAGCTCCTAACCCAATGCAAATGAGATCTTTAAAAAAGACATGGCCCAGTGAAGAGAGAGAAACCGTTCGGAGGAAGACGAGGTGCAGACATGGAGGGAAGATGCCGTCGTGTGTCCGCACAGCCCCAGGAGGAACCAGCCCTGCCCGCACCTTGTTTTCAGCCTTCCGGCCTCCAGAACCTGAGATGATAAAGGTCTACTGCTCGTCGGCATTCTCTTCTGGTAGCCGCGTCTCAAAGGACTCTCCGAGCACTTCCGCCTTCACAGGCCCCTTCCTCCACAAACATATTCAAAATGACCCTACCCTGTGGAGAGAGAGAGAGAGAGAGAGAGAGAGAGAGAGAGAGAGATGCATAAAATCTAGGTAGAGAGCTGGCAGTGTGGTGTGGTGGGTCAAGCCACCACTTGGGATGCTCCCATCCCATAGCAGACTCCCGGGTTCTCTGCTTCTGGTCCAGCTCCCCGCTGATGCGTCTGGGAAGGCTCCTGTCTCAGTCCAAGTCCCTGGGCCCCCGCTACTCACGTGGGAGACCCAGAAGGAGCTCCTGGCTCCTGGCTTCTGCCTGGCCCAGCCCTGGCTGGTGTGGCCATTTGGGAAATAAACCAGGAGATAGAAAATTCTCTCTCTCTCTCTCATGCTCTGTCTTTCAAATAAGTAAATAAATAAATCTTTTTTGAAAAATCTAAGCAGGAACATGTTTATTCTTTCCTTCTGATTTTAATAGAAACAGAAAGCTTTTTGGGACACTGGTGTTCCCTGCGTTCACGGGGAAGTCAGTCCTGTAGGAACAGTCCCTGAAGTGCCCACACTGGGTCAGCTGCCTCCCCAGGCAGACTCAGCCTTGGCACCGTATTGAAATCACCCGCTGATGTGTCCAGTGACCACAGCTCCCTACCCCTGGCTCCAAACGCCTGAGCTAAAAGATTCTGTCTCACCAGCCTTCAGCCCGGCATAGCCTGGCCCATAGTAAATGCTCAATAAATAAAACTTGAATGCAGCCGATAGGGATCTGGGGTTACTCAAGGCCGTGGCTGAAATGGGAAGCAAGGAGAGACGGGAAGAAGGAAGTGTTGGCAGGAGCAGACTTCGTAGCTGCAGCCTGAGCTCCTGGTAGCAGGGCGAGGATCTGGGAGGCCAGCCCAGCAAAGCTTTTGAAACTGCAATAAAATGAGTGTTTTATAACCGTCCGCTTGGGTCCATTTTTTTTTCCCTCTCTCTTTAAAGTTTGCTCTTCATTCTACAGGGCTTGGTGGGGATTCCTTCCTTCAGAATTGTTTGACTTGATTCAAATGAGGGCTTCTCAGATTCAGACTTCCCACTGAGACTTCCTGACAGCAGGACTGCCCTCCGGGTCGCAGCCTCATGTCCATTTGCTGATCATCACGTACTCTATGCTGCTCTTTTCCCAGAACACTCTTGCCTTTCCCTGCTGACAACACTCATCTTCACTATACAAGGGTGCTTCCAAAAGTCTGGGAAAAGGTAGAGTTAAAAGATGTTGATTGGGCCAGCGCTGTGGCATAGCAGGTAAAGCCATAACCTGCAGTGCTGGCATCCCATATGGGTGCTGGTTCGAGTCCTGACTGGCTGCTCCACTTCTGATCTAGCTCTACTATGGCCTGGGAAAGCAGTGGAAGATGGCCCAAGTCCCTGGGCCCCTACATCCACGTGGGAGACCCGGAAGAAGCTCCTGGCTCCTGGCTTCGGATCGGCACAGCCACAGCCATTGTGGCCATCTGGGGAGTGAACCAGTGAATGGAAGACTTCTCTCTCTCTCTCACTGCCTCTCTAAAACTATGCCTTCAAATAAATAAATATATCTTTAAAAAAATGTTGATTGTGGTACAAAACATTTTGAAATCCATGTACTGTTTTTTTCATAACACACACTTTCCATGAACTTTCTGAAGTACTCGTCTCTCCGCATGGAAGAAGTTGTGTTTCTTTACCAGGAATTCACACTGGCAAACAAGAGGCTTCTGTAATCCGTTTGCAGCCCCATAACATTTTCAAATGGAAGAACGCATTGCCCTGGGCCCTGGGGAGAGAAGAAGAACCATGGAAACATGAAGGATGCCCGGAAATGAGGCTTTTAAATTTCTAATTTTCTGCCATAAATTCCTAAAGGACATTTCTCCAAAGGCACGCCATGGCATGCTCCTGGGCCACACACATGAAGAGTTCCAAGGACAAACAACTGGGCGTGCACAGGGTTGAGCAGAGATGAGCCGGTTTGTAGCAGGTGCTTCTCAGGGCCTGGGGGCACTAACCAGCAGGAGGGGATGAAGAGTGGGCGCTTCCTAACTGCACTGGAAGCAGAATCGCGGAAGTCAAATTCAATGAGGATGCAGTGCAAGGAGTTTCTGTTCCGGAAGTAATTCTGGAAACAGAATCAACAGACAGTGTGTCGGGGATAAGTCTGGAGGAGCTGCGCCGGTTCCTTCAGGCAGGAAATCACTGTCCTGAATTCTAAAGAGTATAATCAATCAGGCTCGTGTTTTCTGATTCCCGGACTTCTTCCTGAGCTACCAAGAGTCAATTAGCAGCTCCTGAGTGTGTAAAATTAGGAGATGAATAGCAGCTTCCGAGAGTGTCAGTGTGGCCTGAACGGCATAGGTGACATACGACACGAAACCCCGGGCCTGGCCCAGAGGGACGAATCAATACACATTCACAGCCTCAGAGCCTGTGTAAGTTGTGCTCAAGCTGAATTATTTCCCAGGATGCATCAGGGATGCGTTGCCCCCTCCACCCAGCACCACTCGTCCCTGCCTGCCTGTGGGGCTGGGCTCCAGCCACGTGCCAAAGCTATGCCCATGTGTGGTGGACAAAAGGAAGACTAGGAAATACAGATCCATGAAGACGTCACCGACTCCTTGTGGCCTACGACTCACTCTATAATTTTAGCTAAAGTGATGGAATAATTTTGTTTTCTGCTATTTGCATGATTCCTGCTTACCAAGATGAAATATGATTTCCTTTGGTTAAAAAGAAATGTCCAGTATGTTGTGAAAGATGACGTAATGCTTAGGAGCCTGGGTTGTTTTTAGAAACGCTTTCCTATCAACTACTTAAGGGTCAGGTTGTAATGTTGATCCATGCCACAGTGTATTTGCTTTACTTCCTGCTTCTGGCTGACCTCTTAATAGGAAAATTAAATGGGTGACATAAGTCAATTAATCAGGATGCAAAGTTATTTTTATGAACTCTACTGCCAGTGCATTAATTCATGACATGAGCTTCAAAAAATGGAAGAATGGCTAAAATACATGTATCGATTGTCTCATGATATATGATTCTGAAAGTCAGACACTCTGAATACTTCTTTCATTCATTCACGTAAGAAGTGTGAACGAGTACCTACCAAGAACCAGTCACAGTTCTGAGTGTTAGAGGTAAGGGGTACATCAAGGCAAACAGGGAAAAGAGACTTGCAAACCACTCCTTCCATGCGGATTTGGGAAGGAGGTGGGTACACGCTAGGACAATGCACTAAGTGGGGATCAAACCCCTGGCAGGGCTCAGCCAGAGATTCAGAGGGGCATAGCTTCAGTTTGTGGGATAATTAGGGATTCCCTTGATTGATAGCTGGTAACAGGGGAAATAGTGATGGAAAACTTAAGAGATTGCCTTGGATTTCCCAAAAGCACCAGAGAGCAGAGTAGTTCAGAATGGCTGGAATGGAAGGTCCGAGGGAAGACAGGGAGAGTGATGAGCAGGAGCTAAATGGAGGCCATTCCAGGGCTTAGAAGCCCTGAGCCCCATGCTTGAGAGCTTGGACTTCCTTCTGAAGGCAATGAAGAATTCCTGAAAGGTTTAAGCCAGAGAGGCACTGCTGGCAGGTGTTGAAAAGGTCCCTGGAGACAATGAGGCTGATGGCTTGGGAAGGGCGAGACTGGTGGAAGGAGACTCCCTCGAAGTGTATTCAGCCCCCACGAAGGAGAGGGCATCTGGGGTGAGACAAAGATAAAGTAAGAAGGAAGAGTCTGGGGAGAGAAGTGGACAAAAGTCAGCTCCATCCACTCCAGTACAGGAGGGCAGAGAAGAATCAGATGCCAGAAACCATCATGAGTGTCATAAAGCTGCAAGATTTGAGGGCTCAGGTGACACCCGCAGTGCAGGTGCTGGGCAGGCTGTTGGACACATGCCTCTGAAGCTCAGGACATTAGGTCTGGGCTGGCGGAAGACATTTGGAAAGCATCATGGCTGTCATCATCAAAAACAGGAGAGCACATGAAACATACCCAGGGGAGGCAGGCAGAGCAAACGAAGCCCAGGAAAGAGCTAAGGGGAAGCCCAAGAAGAGAGATGATGAAGAGAGGAAGGGATCTGTAAGTGAAAGTCGCCAGGGTTGAGCATTTCAAGAGTGTGCCGTCAACAGCATGGAGAGAACACGGAGGAGGTTGGGATGAGCACTGGACACGCTGGCGGTGGCAAATCCCAATTCCGATGAGCTCAACAAATGGTACTGAGTACGAGGGGACTTGAAAAAGCTCATGGGAAATGGTATCAAAGTGCATTTTGGTGCAAAAAAAGGATACATGAAATCCATGAATAATATTTTTGTAATATGCATTTCCAAGAACTTTTTCAAAAACCGCTTGTATCTACAATGAACAAGATGTCAATTGGCACAATAAGAGAGACAATCCAGTGGTTCTCAAAGTTCATATGGCCTATAAATAGCTGAAGGGTTCCCTAGATACCCGTGCATGGGTCCACCCCAGATAATTTGCGACAGTGGATTTGGGGGGAGGGAGGGTACCTCAGGAATCCACATGCTCAGCAAGGCCCCAAATATTTTTAGGAGGAAACACTGTAAAAGGTCTCCTTTTAAATGAAAACGGGAGGTTTTTTTTTTTTAACAAAAATACTTTAATAATGGAAACTCATCCCACGGGCCCAACATCAGCTTCTCTCCTGCCCAGAAAAGCCCAACGGATTTGAAGATTGGCTGAATCTGCCAAGTGACTCCAACCTTGCAGCACTAAGAGTCCTCAGAAAGAAGATCAGTCACTCTCCCAGCTGGAGGAAGAAGCGTGGCATCTAAGGACACAGATCTGCAGCGTCTTGCTTCCACCCTGCACCTGAATCAGGCTTCCGGAAGTGAAGTCCCCCCCCCCACATGCACGCGCGCACACGCACACACACACACACACAGAGCTCCCCGGTAGATTCTGCGGCTCAGCCAGGTGTAAAAACAACCAACCAGATAGTGTCCACTCCAACGCCAACCCTAACAGTTCGTGACTCCTACGAGCATCTGCGGGAGGACTTGTGTCTGAGCTGCCCACATAGGCCCCAGCAAAACCCCCTGTCAAGAGGAAGTTCAAGATTCCTTGATGTCAGCAGGGCCTTGCAACAGAAACTTTCGTCCAACTGTGAGTTTGTAGAGTAAATATTATTACAATGATGTAGAATCCAAGCTGGCCTGAGGAAGTGTGCAGCCGAAGCCCTTGAGGAGATCCTGGGTGCCCCCGCTGAAAGCATTCCGCTCCGTAACTGTAACAGTCAAGTTCAACGGCCTCCCCAAGCCGGCAGGCAGGGATGTACTGCTGTTGTTATAACAACAAGAGACACCCGGGCGGGCGGAATGAATCCTTTCGTCAGCTCTACAACTGGCAACTTGGGTGAGCGTTTATCTGAGTCAGTGCCAGACAATCTGTTGGAGTTTGAAGGGAAATGAGAGCCGGATTAAGTAGCTGTGATCGGTATCATTTCAAAAGCTCCAGGTCGCCAGAGGAAAAGGGGACAAGGACATGGAAATGAGCCTTCGCTTCTCTCCCGTGGGGTGACCCCACCAGTGCCAGCGTAGCCTGAACGAGAAGGGAACCAGGCAAGAGCTCCGTGTGGCGCGTCAGCCCGGATAGCCCAGCGGGGACCATCAGCTTCCCACAAAACAGTGACGTCCCCCCTTTAAACCTCGGTGGGCTTCCCAGCGCCCACATAAGAGACATCAAGGTGCTAGAGAGGCAAGAGCATTCTCCACCTGACCTTCGCTCTTGTACTTCCTATCTCCTATCCACCCTTCTCTGCACCACCCCTGCACGTCCCACAGTCCTCCCTTCCCTGACAGCGACGCAGGCTCTTTCTCTGCGTTTTCGGAAGCCTCCTACGCAGTATCTTCCCTGTCCTTTCTCCCCCGCAAGTTTCTCTCAACTCTCAAGGCAGCTTAAACAGCACTTCCTCAGCGAAGCCCTCCTGGATTATTCCTGGCAGACAGAGTTAATCTACACTTCACGCTCTGCAGTCCTTTATTTAAACCCCTTTAATACCAAGCATAGCGCTTGATCTAACGGCCCATCGACTCTTCCATTGGAGCACGAGCAGCCCAAGGGCAAGCCCATAGCCGATGCTCAATTCCGTTTGTTGGACAGAGAAAGGAGACAAAGGCAGGGAGAACTGAAGAGATGAAAGGCGGGGGGAGGGAGAAGGGAATGGTGATGGGTGGATGGGATGACAAGAGAAAGCAAGGAGAGAGAGAGAGAGAACAGGACTAGAGGCAGGTCTCTATGTCTTCATCTGTTGGTACAACAAATGTGTATTGGAAGTAGCTACTGAGTTCAAGGCCTTGTGCTAGCCACACTGAGATAAATAAGACACACGTTTGATCCCCACAAGGACAGATAAGATAAGCAAATAAGCAACTGCATTGAAGTCTGTGGAACCCAAGGGGAGTGCATGCAGGCTGCTGTGACATCACGGAGGAGAATTAGCCAAACAGAGCAGCGAGTCAAACTGATCCTAAGACATGAGTGAGACTGAAAGGGATCTACATTTCCGGAGAGGGACAGTACGTGCAAAGGCGGGAAAATAAGACGAACTGAAATAAGGGTTCAAGGCCAGCGCCGCGGCTCACTTAGCTAATCCTCTGCCTGCGGTGCCGGCACCCCAGGTTCTAGTCCCGGTTGGGGCACAAGATTCTGTCCCAGTTGCTCCTCTTCCAGTCCAGCTCTCTGCTGTGGCCCAGGAAGGCAGTGGAGGATCGCCCAAGTGCTTGGGCCCTGCACCCGCATGGGAGACCAGGAGAAGCACCCGGCTCCTGGCTTCCGATTGGTGCAGCACGTCGGCCGTTGCAGCCATTTGGGGAGTGAACCAACTGAAAGGAAGACCTTTCTCTCTGTCTCTGTCTCTCTCTCTCTGTCTCACTGTCTAACTCTGCCTGTCAAAAAAAATAAAAATAAGGGTTCAAAAAGGCGTGCTTGGGTTGCAAAGAACAGCAGGGCGTGGCCACAGAAGTTCCTAGAGGAAGTGGACATGAGAGCAGCCCGAGAGGAGGCTCTTGCTGAGCCACGGGACTCTGCGCTGTTCTTGGAGTCGACTCAATGCTACCACTCAGCAGGAGTTTCCAAGCACCCTTACACTTTCCCATTCTAATGCTCATCAAAGTCCAAAGGACTTGGTCTGATAGCCAGCTGCTCCCGCAAACTGGAAGACCCACCAGGGCAGTGGTTGTACCTGTCTTGGTTATCGTTTCCTGAGCACTGGAATCCACCTGGCCTGTAGTGAGCCTTTGTCCCTGATGGAATGAATGCAAGGAATGCATCCCTTGCTCCTGTTGACCAGGTCTTCCTGCCACGGAATTTGCGAAACAATGAAAGGAGCTCCACTTGGGACAATGTTTGGGAAAAATCCCGAGGTGGAGAGAGACCTGAAGAAGGGCTGGTTCTCACCCAGCCTCCAACACGCAGATGTGATGCACTTCTGTCCTCACCAGGCCCTGGGTTCTGATTTATCAAACAGAGCTTCCCGAAGGAGGGACTCTAGGGACTCTAAGGACGGCTGTGACTCATAAAGTCAAGGCCACTTACACTTCAGTGACCCCTGGATGGGAGTTCCTTGGTGACAGGAGGAGAGAGGAAGGAACTGGGTGCCATTCACTTCCAAGACTGCATCTCATTGAATCTGTGCTGAGGAAAGCAGGTGCCAAGCCCCCTCGTGGCCTCATCAGATGTGAAGACGTAGTTACAGAGATGGACAAAGTGGTCCCCAGTCCCCGACAAACAGACTTGGCTTCAGTGAGTCCGCAGCAGACAGATGTGGAGAGTCCAATGTTGGCCACCTTCAAAGCTTAAGTCCCAGAAAGAGCCACTGTCCCTAAAGCCAAATCCAGGAGAAACACTCAAGGCTCCCCTGATGGCCGAGGGCCAGGTGGCCTGCTTTGTGCCCAGGAGACTCCGCGGGTTGGGAACAAATGGAAGCCACGATTAAAGTCATTTCATCTATGTGCTTCCAGAGCTTAATTATATTTATTGTAGCTGACACCCATCAAGGATGGCAAACATCTTTTGTGAGCTTTACAACGAAAGTTAAAAAGCCTAACTCATAGTGGCTGATTTTGTTTTATTGTATCTGACTCCAAGCCAAGAGTGACAGCGCTTAGATCATGGACATTAACGTTTCCAAGCAGCACAGACGACTCCCCTCCGCGGCTTCCTCCCAGCACCTGTGCGTGCTGTCCACCCTGCTCAGGACAGTGGGAGATGGGAGGCAGCGCCACACTCCCAGAAGTCCTTGTGCAGGTGCTCTCTCCAATGCACACATCCAGCATCGACAGGTGCCCACAGATGGACAAGATAAGGCCTCTGGGGATGCACAGAGATACCAAACATTATCCTAAAAATTGGATACTACACGCCATAAAATGGGTAAAATCATCGCGGGGTGAAAATATATTGCAAAGGAAAACGTGAGCTGCAGTTGGGAGAGATACGAAAAGGAGGTGGCAGCTAAGGAAAACCAGGTACCACAAACGGGAACTGGGTTGTGGGGGCCAGGAAGAACGATCAACGATGGGAAACTTGAGAAAGGCTGGGACGAAGGTTGCCTTTGTTCAGGCAAAGCTTTAGATGGCCTGCGTTCACGTGGGGAGATAGCACACGTGGGACAGGAAAGAGAAGTGTGTGCTTCAAGGCTTTGACTGCTGCCTGAAGACCGGGCATGCATTTGCTAATCTAAGGAGCACGCATGGCCTTAGTGCCGGCCCGAGGTGAGAAGAGCTACTCTGGGGAGAAAAGGCCAGGGCTGGCAGTAGGTACGCAGGCCAGGAGGACCTTCAAGGAACTGCCCTCAGGGGCTGGCGTTGCCGTAGCGTAGTGGAAAGCTGCCACTTGCCACACTGCATCCCACATGGGTGCCGGTTCATGTCCCAGCTGCTCCACTTCTGATCCAGCGCCTTGCTAATGGCCTGGGAAAAGCAGCAGCAGATGGCCCAAGTGTTTGAGCCCCTGCCACCCCACATGAGAGACCTGGATGAAGCTCCTGGCCTCTGGCTTCAGTCTGGCCCAGCACTGCCTGTTGTAGCCATCAGGGGAGTGAACCAGTGAACAGAAGATCCGTCACTCTCTCTTCCTCTCTCTGTAACTCTTTCAAAGTACGTAAATAATTTTTTAAAGAAAGATATTGCCTTCAGTGGACTAGTTGAGAGCCACTGTTCCCAAGTGGTCACCTGGTGTTATTGTCTCTAGTGTGGCTTCAGCACTGCAAACGTAACACAGCGGGCTTGCTGAGTCAGCTAGGTGTCTGGACACGGGTGCATTCATGGAGAATACACAATCGCCTTAGAGACCACCTTGGTAGCTAACCCACTGTGAGTTCTGGGTAGCCTTCTGAGTGATAAAGGCTTGCTTCACATCTTTAAGGGACATTTCCACTTTTTTTAAAAGATTTTTATTTATTAATTTGAGAAGTAGTTACAGACAGAGAGAGGGAGAGACAAAGAGAGGTCTTCCATCCGCAGGTTCACTCCCCACATGACTGCAATGACCAGAGCTGGGCTGATCCGAAGCCAGGAGCCAGGAGCTTCTTCCAAGTCTCCCACGCGGGTGCAGGGGCCCAAGCACTTGGGCCATCTTCTACTGCTTTCTCAGGCCATAGCTGGATCAGAAGAGCAGCTGGGATATGAACCGGCGCCAGCACTGCAGGCGGAGGCTTAGCCCACTATGCCACAGCGCTAGCCCTGGATGTTTCCACGTTTACATAGAACTTGGCAATCTGCTGACAAAGGTGAAATATGTCAGACCAGGGATCCAACAGCACCAAACACAAATGCATTTACAATCACCTGTGCTCAGGACATCAGGGTCAAGATGTCCCAGTAGGAGTCACCCACTGACTGCACAGTGGCCAGTCTGTATGAGCCTTAAACACACACACACACACACACACACACACACTGACACACCACTATATTTCTTTAAAATCTGCAAAGTCTTCACAGAGAGTTCCTTTTACTGGAAAATTTTTCTCCTTTTCTAGAACATTAGTCTCTAGAGGCAGAGTGGAGGGGAGAAGACTGTTTTTATAAACTTGCCTAAGAAAACTGTTACACCCCAAAGCCCATTAGAGTTATGAAATTCCATTGCATATGTCCTTGTTTATTTATTTGAAACCACCAGTACAAACCTAACTGGGACACTCAATAACAGTTCTGTTTACCTTTACTTGGCTTTAAAGGAAAAGCACTGGGAGCTGGCGTTGTGGTGCCACGGTTTGCAACAGTAGCCTCCCATATCACAGTGCAGGAGTTCAATCCCTGGCTGCTTCACTTCCGATGCTGCTAATGTGCCTGGGAAAGCAGCAGAATGTGGCCTGTGTAGGAGACTCGGATGGAGTTCCAGAGTTCTTCTGGTTTCAGCCTGGCCCAGCTGTGGCCATCTGGGGAGTGAACCAACATATGGAAGATATCTCTCTGTCTCTGTCTCTTTCTCCCCTCCACCTGTCATTTAAATAAATTAATATTTAACAAATTAAGAAAAAAAAAGTAGTGGAAGAAGGTGTACAAGGTCTCTGTTCATGATCAAGAAACTATGGCAGGGGGCTGGCACTGTGGCATAGCAGTAAAGCCGCCACCTGCAGTGCCAGCATCCCATTTGGGCACCAGTTCAAGTCCCAGCTGCTCCTCTTCCAATCCAGCTCTCTGCTATGGCCTGGGAAAGTAGTGGAAGATGCCAAAATCCTTGGGCCCCTGCACCGACGTGGGAGACCTGGAAGAAGCTCCTGGCTCCGGCCTTCGGATCGGCCCAGCTCTATCCATCGTTGCCATCTGGGGAGTGAACCAGCAGATAGAAGACCTCTCTCTCTCCACCTCTGCCTCTCTATAACTCTACCTTCCAATAAATAAATAAAGCTAAAAAAAAAAAGAAAGAAAGAAACTATGGCAGAAGTTAACAGAGTCAAGATTGAATCATTGTATCTCTGTATTGTCAATATTCTTGCTTCTTCTAAAACAAGACACATATGTCTTTCTTCCCTGTATACTTTCTGGACCCATAACTGAATCACATTTGGTAGTGCCAACT
The DNA here is from genome assembly GCF_051225735.1 of Oryctolagus cuniculus. NCBI lineage: Eukaryota > Metazoa > Chordata > Mammalia > Lagomorpha > Leporidae > Oryctolagus > Oryctolagus cuniculus. Next base: position 9,233,200 of record NC_142870.1, on the reverse strand, counting down.
CTAAAATTTTAAACATCAAAAGCAGTTTCTACTATTTATCTCTGAACAAAATATAATTCAAAAAAGACAGCAAAACTGTACCATAAAGTTATAGGTGCTAGCATAAATGGCCATACATATAAATTTACATGGCTACTGAGAAACACATGTCCACGGAAATATTCTTTTGTTAACTTCTTTTTTTATTTAAGGTATACAAATTTCTTGTATTTCATACCTACAGATTTAGGAATATAAGTGATACTTTCCACCCACTCCTCCCTCCCACCCACACTCCCACACTTCCTCCTCCTTCTGCTCCTACTCCCTCTCTTAATTTTTATAATGATCTATTTTCAATTTACTTTATACTCATAAGATTAACCCCATACTAAGTAAATAGGTCAACTAATAGAAGAAGAAGAAAAAAAACACTGTTCCTCAACAGTAGTGACAAAGGCTGTAAACAATCATCAAATCTCAAAAGTCAATTTCTCTCCTATACATTACATTTCAGGTGCTCTATGGTATTTGTCTTTTTGGTACTGGCTTATTTCACTAAGTATAATGGTTTCCAGTTGCACATAGAAATATTCGTAAGTGCTTATTTCAACATAATCCCTTTAAAATCTATTTATTCATTCATTCATTTGAAAGGCCAAGCCACAGAGAGAAAGTGGAAGAGACAGAGAGAGAGGAAGATTTCCCATCCCCTAGTTCAGTCCCTAAATGACCACAATGCCCGCGTCTGGGTCAGGGGAAAGGAAGGAGCCAGGAACCACGTCCCAGTCTCCCACAGGGTGACAGGGACCAAAGTGCTGGTGCCGCCTTCCACTGCCTTCCCAGGGCAGGAGCAGGGTGGGATAACAGAAGCAGACAGCACTACCACGCTGGCCCTCAACGTAATTTTAGACTTTCAGAAAAATTGAAGAATGGTGCAAGAATTTCAGAACTGCCACACACCTTTCACCCGACTCTCCAAATATTAGCAATTATTGTGTGTAGACAAATCTGTAAGCTTCAAACATGATGCCCAACTATCGCTGCATGAGGAAGATCAGCTCCTAAAAACAAGAGCCTATCTCTGAAAGGCGTGAGTATTCTTACACAGCCATAGTATAATTATCAAAGACAATTAATACTATCTTTATTATTATTATCTTTAAGACTTATTATAAACACCTTGTTAAAATTTCATCAACTGTGGTACAGTAGACTAAGCCTCTGCCAATAGTGCCGGCATCCTGTACGGGTACTGGTTCGAGTCCTGGCTGCTGCTTTTCTGATCCAGCTCTCTGCTATGGCCTGGGAAAGCAGTAGAAGATGGCCCAAGTCCTTGGGCCCCTGCACGTGTGTGGGATTCTGGCTTCAGATCAGCTCATCTCTAGACGTTGCAGCCATTTGGGGAGTGAACCAGTGGATGGAAGACTTTTCTCTCTCTTTCTTCTTCTCTTTGTAACTCTACCTCTCAAATAATAAAACCTTTTTAAAAAATGGTAAAGGTGGGCCAGCGCTGTGGCATGGTGGGTGAAGCTGCCGCCTGCAATGCCAGCATCCAATAAGGGTGCCGGTTCGAGTCCCAGATGCTCCATTTCTGATCCAGCTCTCTGCTATGGGCTAGGAAAGCAATAGAAGATGGCCCAAGTCCTTGGGCCCCTGCGCCCACGTGGGAGACCTGGAAGAAGCTCCTGGCTCCTGGCTTCGGATCGGCACAGCTCCGGCCGTTGTGGCCAATTGGGAGTGAACCAGCAGATGGAAGCTCGCTCTCTCTCTCTCTCTCTCTCTCTCTTCCTCTCCTTCTCTCTCTGTGTATCTCCGACTTTCAAATAAATAAATAAATCTTAAAAAAAAAGGGAAAGGGAAATCCCTGGGGTCATGAATTTGAACTAGAAATGACTGTGAATTCAGAAAGTTCTTTATCCTTATAAAGAGACGCAGGATGGATGGATGGCTAGCTAAACTGTGTGTGTGTGTGTGTGTGTGTGTATGTGTGTGTCTCTAGCTCTTTCTACTGAAAGTCTGAAACAATGACTAACTCAGTATCAATAGGTGTCTGAAGCACATAGATTGTGGCCTTGAAATTCCACTTGTCACTTTAGAAATTAGAGCAGGCTGCTTCCATTGGTTCCATGTCTGGGGCAAGATATGTGCAAGGTGAGTGGGACTTCAGATGTCACAGACAATAAGGTGACTATCGAGGGTTTCTAGGGTTGGGAAGACTCAAGAACCAGGGTTCCAGGGGCCTCAACTCGAAGATCCCCCACTGGTCAAAGATGGAAACATTTCAACTCTCTCAAAGACAGGACTTCCAGTGGTTTTAAACTCATCAACTACATCTAAGCCTACAAGTGCATAATGATAATTTAAAATCTACTCGGTAAAGTTTTGAGGACTGCAGAGTATCCATTCATTATCTTGAAAACTAAGTAAATAAACAGAAAGTATTAAATGTTTATCTGAGTTTCCTACACAAGCTATACCATTAGATAACCAACTAGTAACTGAAAGAAAGTATCTCCTTGGAAAATGAGCTAATAAATGAAATGGTGAAACGAGAACATCCCCATTCGGCAATCCCCAGGGAACAAATGGGTCTAGGCAATGAGCTTCACATCAGCCAACATCCAAAACAAGAGGTTATCAGGCTTGTGAAGGAACACAGCCCACCCACCCTCTGCTGGCCAGGAGGACTAACCCAGGGGTGGCCGATACCTCCGGATCAGGTTGCCAGTTTATAGGAGGAGCACATTGAACCGCATCAGGAGTGCACAGTCAGCAAATCCAGACCAGGGGACACCCAGGGGTCAACTGGCCCTAGGAAAATAGACAGAGGGAAAGCCTATTGGTTAAGAGACAGATTTAAATACACACAAATACACGTACACATATGCATTTATGGAAATATGCATGTGTGTCATATACCTTATATGTCAACTTGTATGGGGAAAACCAAAATGTTTAGGGCTACCTGCTTTTGATTAATGCATAAAGATGAAGAGAACTTACTGCTATAAAAGCCAGTAAGGAAGTGTTTTGGTGGAAACAAAAAAGTTTCTGGGTAACAGGTAAATTCCAATACGACAATGAAGAGTATGAAAATAAATTTAAAAGTAAAAAACATAGTTATTGTTATAAGATTTTCATAAAAATGATGCCATTATGATTGCAGATATGACACGGAGAAACCCTCAGGATATAACAATCTTATAGCTTGCATCTCAAACTACTAACCAAGAAAAATTACCCTGGTGCTGGAGGGCTAGGAATCAGAAAAATGGCCGGGAAGCTCAGCACAGGAGCAAGTGCACTTATTGTTCAATATGTTTTTGTACTGTGTGCATTTTATAAGGAAGGATTCATGTATTACTTATTTAGAGTGAATAACACTGTCAATGTAAGAGTGAGTGAGCTAGAGAATGCCTGAGCATGTGGGTGAGTGAGTGAGAGGGAGTAGTGAGAGAGCAAGTGAGAGTAAGTGAATGAGAATGAGTGGAGTGATTGTATGAATGGGACAGGAGTGAGTGAATGAGAGTAGTGAGAGAGTGAGAGAGCAAGTGAGAGTTAGTGAATGAGAGTGAGTGGAGTGATTGTACGAATGGGACAGGAGTGAGTGAATGAGAGTAGTGAGAGAGTGTGAGAGTAAGTGAATGAGAATGAGTGGAGTGATTGTATGAATGGGAGAGGAGTGAGTGAATGCGAGTAGTGAGAGTGTGAGAGCAAGTGAGAGTAAGTGAATGAGAATGAATGGAGTGAGAGTATGAATGGGAGATGATTGAGTGAATGAGAGTGAGCAGGTGGATGCATGAGTGAGCGGGTGAATCAGAGACTAAGCCGTGGGTCAGCAATTGAGTAGGGAAAGAAAAGAACACCCTAACCTGGCTGGCAGGCCCTGTTAGTAAGGCGTCCTGAAATCACGTTTCCCACAAAGACCAGACCAAGCCAAATTTGGTAAACCCCTCTATTTTTAGAGCCTGAATATTAGGAGACACAAATCCCTAGTCCCAGACTCAATGAAACTGTGCTCATAGTTCTAGAAATGGATGATGTATGAGGAAAGCTGACGATACACCAGTCAAATAGGAATTTAAAGCCAAGGAGCACCTTAAATGACCCCCGCGCCATCCTCACCCCATCCCTCCCGCCTGCTCTCAGGAACCCCACAATCACGAGATCCTCCCAAGAAGTCTGCTGGCCCCTTAAATTCTGTAATCCCCAAGATGTTCAAAGCACAACTCCGCATCCACCCTGAACAATCTCTACAAACATTCCTTCTAAAAACCGAGTCACAGCCCCTAAATCTCTTACCACCCAGGGTCCCAATTCAGCATAGAGCAGAATTCTTTCAAAAATTGAAGCAATCAAAAAACAATTCTACCTCCAACTAGAAGTGATCATAGGAGAATGGAACTCTGGGAATGCTAGCTTCCAGGAGGCTGGTCCGAGGAAGCATGTGCCGCTTGCGTAACTTCTCTTGGCCTCAGTCCTCGTCTATCAAATGAGAGTGAAATCACCCACAGGGGCCGGCACTGCGGCATAGCCGGTAAAGCTGTGGCCTGTGATACCAGCATCCCATACGGGTGCCGGTTCAAGTCCCAGCTGCTCCACTTCCTATCCAGCTCCCTGCTAATGCCTGGGAAAGCAGCAGAAGATGAGCCAAAGGGCTTGGGCCCCCGCACCTAAGTGGGAAACCCAGATGAAACTCTTGGATCTGGCTTAGGCCTGGCCCAGCCTTGGCCTTTGCAGCCATTTGAGGAGTGAACCAACAGTTGGAAGATCTCTCTCTCTCTCTCTCTTTAAACTCTGCCTTTCAAATAAATTTTTTAAAAAATCACTCAACTCACCAAGGTCCCATAGACAAAATGAAATTACCTACAGCACTAAGTATGGTGTTCAGTGTAGGGCAGGGCTCAGTAAGCATTTGCTGTCATCCTAGTTGTTTTACCTGGGGCATGTTCTGGCCATATTACATCGGGGAGTGTCTGGGGAAGACAGATGCTAAGCAGGACAGAGAAAGAGCTATTCAGTGCTGTTCTCCCAGCTCCCTGGTGAGTCCACAGCCTATTACGCAGGGGCCCAGGCAGAGGGAGAGTAAAGAAACTGAGCAAGCCCCTGTCCACAGGAAAGTAGAGTGTGCAGGCTTGGAGTTGGCCAGCTTGAATAATTTCAGCAGGTGAGACCCGGGGCACGCATGTGGCCTGGGATGATTAGAGTAGGTGATAGTGGCCAGGAATATGAGAATCTGCTAAGAGGGGTGGCTGTGGATGTGGACTGAATGGGCAGCCAAGAAGAGGAGCTGACCAGCCTCCACAAGAAGAGGAGCTGACCAGCCTCCAGCCTCGGCCTCAAAGCTGAGTCAAGACAGCATTTAAACAGCTGCAATTCAAGCTGACAGCCATAGAACATGAAGCCAAGCATTTTTCAAAGAAAAATTCAAGGGCATCTAACATGTTCACAGTGTGTTGCGATCTCTTATCCGCTGCCACCACCCCACTCCCCACATCCTGCCAGCTCCCAACAGCCACTAGTCAGCCTTCTTATTCTATGGATTTTGCTCTTCAGGATACACATATAAAAGGATGACTGTTATGGACTGAATTGTGTCTCCTCAAAATTCATGGGCTGAAGCCCTAAATCTCCAATGTGGCCATATCTGGAGACAGAGCCTTGTCGGAAATGATTAAGGTTACACAAGACCACAAGGGCAGGGCCCTAATCCAATGGGTCCAGTGTCCTTATGCAGAGAGGAGGGACACAGAGAAGGTGGATGGCCATCTGCAAGCCAGGGCAGCGGCTTTGGCAGGAGCCAGGCCCACCTATAACTTGGTCTTGGACCTCCAGCCTCCAGAACTTTGAGAAATAAATGTCCATTGCTTTAGCCATCCGGCTCATTACTAGTTCATTAGGATAGCCTGAGCAGATGAAGCGTGACATTTTATGTCTCCCAGCATGAATCTGACACATTATCACATGCATCAGTATTTCATTCCTTTGATAGCTGTTTCATCGTATACCTATACTGCAAATTGTTTACCCGTTTATCTGTTGATGCATATTTCTACCTTATGGTTACTGTGAATAATGCTAATATAAACATTCCTATGTGTCTATTTTTTAAAAAAATACTTATTTGAAAGCGAAGTTACAGAGAGATAGAGATCTTCCATCTGCTGGTTCACTCCCCAAATGACTACAATGGCTGGAGCAGGGCAGATCCAAAGCCAGGAACCAGGAGCTTCCTCTAGGTCTCCCATATGGGTATAGGAGCCCAAGTACTTGGGCCATCTTCCACTGCTTTCCCAGGCACATTATCAGGGAGCGTGATTGGAAGCAGAGCAGCCAGGACTCCAACTGGTGTCCATATTGGATAGCAGTGCTGCAGGTGGTAGCTTTGCCTGCTATGCTACAGCGCCAGCCCCTATTTCTACTTTTTTTTTGAATACCTGTTCTCAGTTATTGTGAGGTTACACCTAAAAATGAAATTGCTGAATTATATGGTAATTCTAAATTTAACATTTTGTAAAAACATCAAATTATTATAAGTTTTAAAGCATTCATTCCAGAGCCTGCTAAGTCCAGGACTGTTTCATAGGAATGAAGTAGGTATCTATGAGGTAGCACCTCTCCTCTACAGCTTGTAGTCTGTGAGGATTAGTCCTCCAAAAATAAAGTACTTCTAATCTCCCATAAGTTCTTCATTTTATTCAAAATGACTGCCTAGGCAAATTCATGACAATTGAACCTCCAATTTCAAAGAAGACTTTATCTTCCCAATATTCATATTTCAAATGTTTATAGATCAATAAACCTATTCTCTTTTACATTTTTTATTTTTCTTTTTTTTAATTTATTTATTTCTTTTAAAGACAGAGTTACAGAGAGAGATAGAGGCAGAGAGAGAGAGGTCTTGCATCCTATGGTTCACTCCCCAGATGGCCACAACGGCCGGAGCTGTGCTGATCCAAAGCCAGGAGCCAGGAGCTTCTTCCGGGTCTCCCATACAGGTGCTGGGGCCCAAGGACTTGGGCCATCTTCTACTGCTTTCCAGGCCACGGCAGAGAGCTGGATCGGAAGTGGAGCAGCCAGGACTAGAAATGGCACCCACGTGGGATGCCAGCGCTTCAGGCTTGGGCTTTAACCCGCTGTGCCACAGCGCCGGCCCCATTTTTCATTTTTCTAATTTTAATTCATTAGTTAATTATTTTAAAGTTAATTATTTTAAAGGCAGAGAAAGATCTTTCATGTGCTGATTCATTCCCCAAATGCCCACCAACCCTTAGAGCTAAGTCAGACTGACGCTGGGAACCTAGAATTCAACCCAGGTCTCCCACATGGGTGGGAAGGGCACTGGCACTTGAGTCATCACCTCTTGTCTCCCAGGGTGCACGTTAGCAGAAAGCTGGAATCAGGAGCGGGGCCAGGACTTGAGCCCTGTCACTCGGATTGGGGATGCAGGTGTGCCAAGCAGTGCCTTAACCGCTGTTCCAAATGCCTTCCCCAATTAACCTCGTCTCTTAGTTAATGCTGATAGCTCCTACATAGGTCAAACTTGACCTTCTATCATATCAAATTCACGAAATCCACGTCTAGGCCATAACACACACATCTGTGCACTCATGAAGGTAAGAAGGCAGAAGGCCTATCTGGCATCGTTTTTCCCACGGACCTGTGCCTGAGTGAAGACAGGCTAGAGAAGGAACAAGAAGCAAGATGAGCGACGAACCTTGGACACAGTCCATAGAAACACGGATGGAAGGGAAACATGGGAGGCCTGAGAAAAACAAAGCCAGGGCAAAGATTCAAAGAACAACGCAAGCATGCCAGGATGCACAGAAGAATTGCCAGTTATGGAAGGAGACGGGGTTAAGAGAAGTGGGAGGAATGTTAGCTCCATGCCGTTGCCAGTATCTTTTATGGCTAATTACACCCCGACAGCCTGTGAATTCCTCTAATAGTTTTCAATGGAGAAACTATTCTTCCACCCATCCCTGAAACACTGAGCAGTGTGGCTGGTTTAGACAGCTTCCAGAATCACCCAAGTGGCACTGAGTATCAATGGTGGGTGTGGACAAGGAAGCAAGCAAGAATGCATTCTTCTGCAAGCCTTGTGGGCAAAAATTGCCATGTATGGTTAATATCAGATTGCACACATCAGATGTCCCTGTGTTCCTAACTGAAACAAATGTCTGAGGCTCTCTCCCCTGAGACGAGGACCCAGCACCATAGCCAACCTGACCAGCCACCCCATCCTCAAGATCCATTTTTCAAAGTCAAGGGATTTCTCATTCTCACTATTGAAGCATTCTGCTTCCACATAGGACAGCTAAGAAACAGAAACTCAATGTTTCAGAAAAAAAAATCTTTTTTTAATTTATTTTTTGACAGGCAGAGTGGACAGTGAGAGAGAGAGAGACAGAGAGAAAGGTCTTCCTTTTGCTGTTGGTTCACCCTCCAATGGCTGCCGCGGCCAGCGTGCTGCGGCCGGCACATGGCACTGATCCGAAGCCAGGAGCCAGGTGCCTCTCCTGGTCTCCCATGCGGGTGCAGGGCCCAACCACCTGGGCCATCCTCCACTGCACTCCTGGGCCACAGCAGAGAGCTGGACAGGAAGAGGGGCAACCAGGACAGAACCTGGTGCCCCGACCGGGACTAGAACCCGGTGTGCTGGCGCCGCAGGTGGAGGATTAGCCTATTGAGCCGTGGCGCCAGCCAGAAAAAAAAAAAATCTTATACATCTCCTCTTAGAAGCTTCTTTTGTGGTTTCAGATGAAGTCAACAATATGAACTATCTATATGATAGTTTTCATCTTCAGGATATTTTTTTCAGGGTATTTTAAAGGCATAGTCCAGAAAGAGAAAGGGGCATGGAAAGAGGTTGACCAAACACTTTCAAAACCCTAGATCATTGCTTTTCAAGCCTACACCTCGACTGTTGAAAGAAGGCTGAACCCAGACACAGGTCCAAATTCTAAGAAATGAATAAATTATCTCTGTGGCAGGAGAAAACATGTAATAAACTGTTCTCAAAAGGTTAATGTCAGCTAAAAGTCACTGCCTTTGAAATCAAGCACACACTATTTTAAATTCTTATCCTATCACCTACCAGCTCTATATCCTCTGAAAGCATCAATATTCTCAGTGGGAAAAAAATGGGAGAGAGAACTTCACCTATCAAACAGGTCCTACCTAACGGTCATTGGTGGTGGTGGCATTAGTAATAGTAAAAAGCCCTGTATTGATGACCCAGCTTTTAGACCATAATTTATTGTCATTGGACTAAATCTTTCTGAAATGTTAGTTTGAAGATCTTTAAAAACATTGAAAATGCAGTGAGCATTTTGCATTCTGGAATATATTGTGGGTGTGAATGAGTGGTTTTAGAGCCCATGCAGTTAACAACAGGGCATTATTATTATTATTGTAGTGTGAGTGGGTAAACTAAGGCTTTTCCAAGGGTATCTGGGGTACGACGGATGAGCCAAGTCAAACCCACACAGGCTTGTTCTCCAGTCCACCCCCATTTGCCATCATTCACTCTCCTTTCTGGTGTAGCCTGGGAGGCAGTACCATGTGTGAAAGGATTTCCTCCAAGACACAGAAAGGCTGGCACAGAAGTACTGGCTTAAAACTAAAAATTGCTTGTGACCTTTATGGGTGAATCTCAGCGTGAAGAACATCGAGGCTTAAAATTGTTTTATTATCAGCAGAGAGAAATGTTAGATCATTTTTTTACCATAGAGCAGGACAATGTCCCCACTTACATATAGCCAATTGAACTGGGCCAACCCCACGAATTCTGAATGACCAACTGCATACTCACCTCTGACTTCAGAACCTCTCTCTCTCGACCTGAGCCTGCCTAGAATTTCCTGACCATAAACCCTGCAGGAGCATCTCAAATTCCACACTTACAACACTGGCCTTGTGATTTTCTCCCCAAGTCCCGGTCCTTCCTCCCCTCCCTTACACCTCTCTTGGGGCATCTTCCTGCCTCCAGTTCTGCTGGGGAGAATCTGAGGGGCCATTCTTGGCACTGTCTTCTCTCCAGCACACATTCCACCCAACCCATAACCGACTCATGTCTATTTTCCTTCTGAGTAAAAGCCAGATTTCTTCCCTTCTGTCCAGCTCCTTGGCCACCAACCCACAAGCCCAAGAGACTGATATTTGTTGCATCAAAGACCCCAGTGTCCTCCCCAGTCCTGTCCCATTCCCTTCCCCAGAGTTGCAAGAATGATTTTCCCAAAACTCCAATTTCCACCTTAAATCCCAGATTGGTTTCCCATTGTCCTCAAGTAGAGGAGATGTCTCGTCTCTGAACATGGCCTAAGACACCCACTAAGGTCTGACCTCACAGACTTTCCCTACTACAAGCTACAGCCAGAGCCTCCCTTTAACTGCATGCCCTCTCATGTTAAAGGGTCTTTTCCCAAGTTATTACCCTCTTGGAGACTCCATTTCCCGTAAATCCTCCTACATCCTCCTACTTGCCCTTCAAATCCCTATGCAAAAGCTGCTCCCCAAGAAACTACGCGGTTGATATACTGACTTCACTGGGTTCCATCCTGGCTTCGTTGGGTTCCATCCATTCCTGAAACCACATCTCTTTCCCTCACTGTTCTTCTTTCCACCTGCCTTCATTTCCTGGGTGCTGTGCCCATGTGTTACTGTCTGCCTCCTGCCAGTCTCTAAGTACAAGAAGAGCAAGGATTCTGTGTGGTTTGCTAACCAACCATAATATCCTCACCACCAAGCCCAGGGCCTGGTAAAACACAGGTGCTTGATGGAAATGGATATTGAATGAATGAACGAGCGAATGAATGTGAAAAGGCATATGGCCCATCTAAGAGCACCTGGGGAGATGTCCCAGAACTTGGCAAAGCAAGGGCAGAGAGGCTCTATAGGAATGCCACAAAGCCCTCTGTCTTCTTTCGGCTACTGAATTCTGTAGGAAGTGAAGTTGCAGACACTTGGGCATCTCCCCTGCACATGACCACTCTGAGAAACTCAGCTCCCAAATGGAAGGTCAACAGGGGAGGGGGAATGAGCATGTGAATGGGGGAAAACATAATCTCAGAACATTCTAAAGCTCCCAGGACAAAAGGCAAGCACGCCAGAGAATACCAGATAGAAAGTAGATGTGTGCACCACTCCTCGGCCTTTCGGCTAAGGTCAAGTGAAAGTCGGTGTTGTCTATGGCTTTGAAAAATGCACAGAGATGTCATAAATGCATGTGCATTTTGTATCCCTTGCAAGTTGCACAGACCCTTCCCCCCATCAAAGGCAGTGGAAAATCTCCAAATAATGAGGAGTAGTCCTCTGTCTCATTTCAAGAAGTACGAGGAAGTGAGACTGGACCGGGGGCTTGTGATGTGTCACAAAAACCACGTCACGTTCCAGAATGAAGATGGCAGGAGACCCACAGAGGCCCGCAGCTGGGAGAAGCTGGGAACAATGACTGTGCTGAGGACCGCCGGGGAGGATTTCACCCAAACGCTTAGCAGACTGCGGCAAAGGCTTTTTCTGTTTCGATCATTATTCGTTCCTTTAAAAAGAAAAAGAGAGACATGAAAATGAACATTTTATCACATGCATGTCTATGCTTAAAATAAAGCTTTCACACAGGGCCTGGAAGGAATCAAAACTCTAGCTAACAATACAATACAATACAAGGAAACAGCACCTTGCCAAAGACCTGGCACCCTCCCAAAGAGCTATCAGTCAGTTCTTGCCAGCGCTGGAGGTGAAAGTTTGCTGCTTTGTTAACCTTTACTGCTCAACTTTAAAGCATTAGCTATGACAAAGTGACATTGCACTTCAAGTAGAGCAACAAGATTCTGTGGTCAAGTTCTATATGAAAGTGAAAACGGAGCCGGCGCCGTGGCTCAATAGGCTAATCCTCCACCTTGCGGCGCCGGCACACCGGGTTCTAGTCCCGGTTGGGGCGCCGGATTCTGTCCCGGTTGCCCCTCTTCCAGGCCAGCTCTCTGCTATGGCCAGGGAGTGCAGTGGAGGATGGCCCAGGTGCTTGGGCCCTGCACCCCATGGGAGACCAGGAAAAGCACCTGGCTCCTGGCTCCTGCCAGGATCAGCGCGGTGTGCCGGCTGCAGCGGCGGCCATTGGAGGGTGAACCAACGGCAAAGGAAGACCTTTCTCTCTCTGTCTCTCTCTCTCACTGTCCACTCTGCCTGTCAAAAAAAAAAAAAAAAAAAAAAAAAAAAAAAAAAAAAAGAAAGTGAAAACGAATACGTGGTCAGCTCCCTTGCTCATCATGCAATTGGGAAAATGCTTGAAGCCAAACGTGCCAAAACACACGTGGTGCTGTCACATGTCCCGCTTTCTCTCACCTCAGCAAACACTCCAGCTGTGAGACTCCATCCCCTACCTGAACCACCTGCAAGCCAACAACACGGAGCCCTTTTCTTCTAAGTGTGCTAAACTTTCATCTTTACCCCCTCTGACATTTTTCTCGCCTTGGCAAAAACCCTAAAGCTTCCAGGGAGGTGAGCAAACAGCAGATGTCAGCCTAAGGGTTAAGAATTCATGCCCCTAGACGATAATCATCAGTAGATTGTTCTGGAAAATTAAATACACCTGGGCCAATTTCTTAAGGCTGTACTCTTTGGAGAAGTTTCAATTTTTTTGAAAAGCAGAAACACTCAAGAATGTGAACTTTGTTTCTCACATGTATTTTCCTAGGCCTCTTTTCCTTCTCTCCCCCCAACTCCCACCCTACTTGCCGTTTTGGTCTTTCATTATGTCCTTTGGGTTTTCCCCGGGTTTTTACCTTCATTGTCCTCTCTGACATCTGAACAATGTTCTTGCATTCTGTCATCTTAGCAGGGGCATCCGTTGACAAAAGAAACTGCTCATTCAAGACATTGCAACTATACCTCCCTTAGTTCCAGATTCACTCATCCACCCAGGCCGGCAGAGGCAAGGGTGAAGTGCACACGCCTAGCTCACAGGGTGAGGACGCTCAGTCAGACAGTGCTTGGTTGATGCCTACTATGCGTCAAACACTGTGCTGGCATTGAGGGACTAGCGGGCAGCTCTGATGATGGAGGAATTCACATCTGCTGTGAATGACAGAATAGAACAGAAATGAGCCCAGGCTGCCGGACACATGATTGGAGATGGGAAGCCAGGAAGGCAGCCTGTGATGTGGCCACCGCTCCACTGGGTGGTGTAGGTGTATGACTGCCTTCCAGGGGAAGACGCCAAGCCGAGGCACAGGCAAAGGAACAGGCTGGGCAGGGAGACACCAGCATTTCAAAGTGGCTGTACCAGAAAGAGTGGCACAAAGGAAGCCCCAACGTATCTGATGAGCACAGAATGTTATCTTGCTTTACAGGAAGGGCAAACGCAAGGGGAGCTTCCTGTCTGGCAAGCGGCTGCACAAGTCAGACAACGCATCTCCCTCTGGCTCTAGGACTGGTGGAGAGAACAAAGGGGAGAAACAGTCCTTTTTGTCAAAGACAACTTGGGGGTCTTCGAGGAGAAGGGCACTTGGAAATAACTCCTTGGGGCCTGCATTGTGGTGCAGCAAGCTAAGTTGGTGCCTGCGATGCTGGAATCCTAGATGGGCACCGGTTTGAGACCCGGTTGCTCCACTTCTGATCCAGCTCCCTGCTAATGTGCCTGGGAAAGAAGATGGCCCAAGTATTTGGGCCTCTGCACCCACGTAGGTGATCTGGAAGAAACTCCTGGCTCCTGGCCCAGCCCAGGTCATTGCAGCCATTTGGACATGAACAAGCAAATGGAAACTAACTAACTCTCTCTCTCTCTCTCTCTCTCTCTCTCTCTCCCGCTTTCTCTCTTTCCCCCCTCTCTCTCTAACTCTGCATTTCAAATACATTTAAAAAAGGAAATCTAAAATAAGAAAAAATGCACACACACAAAAAAGACAATGCCTTGATAAATGAACAGAACTTAGACCATGAGTGATGGACAGAGACATAAGTAGGTGAGGGTGCCTGGCTCATTCAGGAGGGAGCATGGAGTTGGCCAGGACCAGCCTGAGGTCATGGAAGGGTGAGAGTAGGGGATACAGTGATGGGCTACCTGGGGGAGACCTTTGAATGTCAGGTTACAAAGATGTAATTTGTCATTATTTAATTAATAGTTTATGGTAATCCCATATGGGATGCTGAGCCCACATAATGGGCTGGTAACTACATTGCCTCATTTGTTAATCACAACCACACTTGGGCATTCATTCAAACTGGAGGGGAACAGGGCCCCTGAGATGGGACGTTTCTTACTTTTTTTTTTTTTTGACAGGCAGAGTGGACAGTGAGAGAGAGAGACAGAGAGAAAGGTCTTCCTTTTGCTGTTGGTTCACCCTCTAATGGCCGCCATGGCCCACGCGCTGCGGCCGGCGCACCGCACTGATCCAATGGCAGGAACCAGGCGCTTATCCCGGTCTCCCGTGGGGTGCAGGGCCTAAGCACTTGGGCCATCCTCCACTGCACTCCCTGGCCACAGCAGAGAGCTGGCCTGGAAGAGGGGCAACTGGGACAGAATCCGGCACCCCGACCAGGACTAGAACCCAGTGTGCCGGCGCCGCAAGGCAGAGGATTAGCCTAGTGAGCCACGGCGCCAGCCCGTTTCTTACTTCTTAGTAAGTGGCAGAGTGGTAGTAACCCAGAGTAGTAATTCATTTAATGTTGACCTTACAAGGTTAGAAATCATTTAAAATATTAAGAATATTTGCTGATGGGCTACCTGGGGGAGACCTTTGAATGTCAGGTTACAAGTGAGGTTTTGGAGGCCATAGGATTGGTGACTTGGGAGTTCACTCTGGCAACGTTTTGGAACGTGGATTGGATGTAGAGACTAGGTAAGGAGACCTATGCAGGAGTATAGGTGAGAGCTGAGAAGGACCTCAGGGCTGAGACCAGGCATGCAGGTGGACCACACCTCCCAGCCCAGCCTCCCTTGCGCTTGAGTGCAGTCAAATAGAATGTGAGCAGTGATGTGCTCATGGCAGACCTGTCCATCAAAATCCCCAGAGCACCTCCTCATTGCCTTGTCCTTCCCACCCATGAGGGACAAAGCTGAGCTCAGAAGTCCAGTGAACATAGCTGAGCCTCTGTCAACCTGAATCCCTGAACGACTGCATGGATAGGGTGACCCGATGACTGGCTTATTCACCCAGTACCATCAGAGGAGCAAAGCCTAACCTTCCAGGAATTTTGTGCTACTTTATACTTGGAGGTATATTCCTTATATCAGTAATGCCCACCCTACCTAACATAGCCCTCAACCAGGATGACAGCAGTGAAGATGGAGAGAGCCACAGTTGAGCAACGTTATAGCACTCGCTCCTCAAGGGTAGACTTCCCGTCTTAAATACAAAGTGAGAAGTAAGAGGCGATGGCACTGCCAGCATCCCAGCCTGGATGTAGAGGACTGTGACACCTCTGACCTAAAAGTGAGGCTGCAGAAGGGGGAGGCTTGGGAGGAAGGGATGAGATGCATTTGGAACCTGTGGGAGATGGGGTATGTGTGGGGCAGACCCCGTGGAGCTGTCCATGGGCAGGTAGGAAGACACGCAAGAAGCTAACCATGGAAACCTCTGAAAAGCTGTGCAGGTAACTCCAGAACACCTCTGCCCCCCGAGAGGCATCATTTCCTCACACTAAGAAAATGTTGCCAATGTTACGCATTGGCCCAGAGTGCATTAGTCAATTCTTAATATTTTAAAGGGTTTCTAACCTTTTAAGGTCAACATTAAATGAATTACTACTCTAGGTTACTACCGCTCTGCCACTTACTAAGACAGTAAGAAATGTCCCATCTCAGGGGCCCTGTTCCCCTCCAGTTTGAATGAATGCCCAAGTATGGTAGACAAACAAATGAGGCAATGTAGTCACCATGCCATTATATGGGCTCAGCATCCCATATGGGATTACCATAAACCATTAATTTAATAACGACAAGAGCTGGAATGTATTGAATTATTCTATGTGTGGCTGCCTGAGACGCCCACACCATCTTGATAACACTCCTAAGTAGTTAATCACGTTCCCTGTTACATAGATAAGGAAAGGGAGATCTGAATGATTAAGTCGCTTGCTCAGTATCACACAGCTAATGGCAATGCTGAACTATGGCCCCAGCAGATGGAGTCTGGCTTGTGTGCTCTTCCTTGCCCCACGGCACAGTCATGACAGGACACACAACCCAACAAGACATGGTCCTCTTGGGTGCGTGGGGTCCCCCTTCCTCCCTAACATTTGCAACACTCGTAAGCATTTGCTCCTCATTTTCACTGAGCATTCCACAAGGGAACAGCCAGTTCTCAGCAGGTTCTGAGTAGTTATGAGAACCTCAGCTTGGTGCAAGCAATTTCACAATGAAGGGAAAAAAATCAAGAATTCCAGAGGAGTGCCAACGGGGCAAGATAATAATCCCAGGGCTTATATAATACTCTTAATTTTTCAAAGCATGTCCACAAGCTGCATCTAATTTCTGCCAGAGGAGCCTGACATACAGGTCATTCAAAGGCTTGGGGAGAGGACTGGAGTGCACTGGCAGAGAACACGCAAAGCCTCACCCTTGAAAGAGGCCGTGCATTGTACTTGACCCATCTCATCCTGGACCATCATGGGCCTGGAGGACGAGTGTGGTGGGAGAACAGGCAGAGATGGGTCACTCGGCTGTTTTTTTTTGGCCTGTTTGTGGATTGTGGGACCCACTCCATTGGAAACAGCCCTGCTATCCCCACCACTGCTGTGCCCGTGAGTGCCTCTTTTCCAGGCTGTCCTACTGCATAATTTGCTTGGGGGACAGGTTAGAAGGGAGAAGGGGCTCTGCTATAAATTGCTGAACGTTAAAGAACCAAAAGCTAAGACCACAGCAGTAGGGTGATGCCTGGAAAGCCTCCAGGGCTGGAGGCAGACCCAACTCCAGTGCTCCACTTGGCAGAGTATAAATTCCCAACCAGGGAGACCCAGACACTGCATTGCCTCCATGTGATTTGTTAAAATCCCAAGCAGTTGCAAGACCAAAAAGTCTAGAGGGCATTTTCTAACCCTGTCTCCCAGACCCTCTGTAGGACTGAAGCTTCCACAAGCACCTCAAATGATGGTCTGTCCATGGCCCCTCCCTGACTCTCACCGTTACTGTCTGAGGAGAGCCATGGGCACTGTGGCCTCAGGCCCCACTCAGGGTTCTACAGAGCTTGTGGATCATCCTCTGCTAACTTACTCCGAATTCCTAGATCCTGGTGCTCCTCATGCCCCACTCCCAGCCCTTCCTCTTCCTCACGCAGCAGGCCAGGGGATTCCACAATCCTACAGTAGGTGGGCCAATTCACAGGTCTAATGGGGCTCTTCTACTGGGGGCATATTTTAAAAGCTGCCCCAAAGGGATCAGAATGTGTACACCTTGATCAGTAAGGTCCGCTGACTCAAGGTGTGTTGTTTGCTACTGGGAAAGCCAAGCCTAGAAGGATCAACGATTTGCCTGAATCACACAGCTGGGAAGAAAACCTGGCCACCAGGTGACACAGCCGCTCTGACAGCTCTAGTATTTTCCCCAGGCAGAATGCAGAGAAACTGCCTCTTGTTTTCTGATCCTTCTTCAATGAACCATCTTTAGTTCTTGTTGATAACAGTAACTTCTAGGGAAGAATTCACGGTGAGAAGAATGTAGGCGGAAGGAGGAAACACCACTGGGTATGAGCAGGTGGAGGGCTCCTAGCTAGGCAGCATGAGCAAAGGCCCAATGGAGGTGGGACTTCCTGAGATACGTGACAGGCACACAGAGCAAGCAGTGCAGCAAGGTAGAGCATGGGCAGATGAAAAAGATGGCAAGACACAGATATAAACAGCTGATATCCTTATAGCTGCTCCTCAGAGATATTCAGTGTCCAATTATATCCATACGGATGCAGACTTAAGTCCCATTGTATGTGATTCTATCTTATTGAAGTGTCAAGAAGTTCCCGGCCCAGAACATTATTATTATCAGGAGAAAGGATCGAATTTTTCTGAGTATATAAGGGAGAATTTCATCTAAAGAAGAATTTTCTGGTTGTTGGAAGTCATGAGTTTTCCACTGCTCATTGTGTTCAGTCAGGGGCTGTGTGGCTACCCGGCTGGAAGGTCAGAGAGATTTCTATTTGCATGGGAAGTTGGTGAGAGGACAGTTAAACAGGACTGTAAGCATACCCACTGGTTTCCTGCACATTTGCTCCATGATCATATTCTGTCCCACTGATGTGTGAGTCCATGATGTGTCCACAGACTAACCAGATTCAAGGGGTAGGTTTCTAGGACTTTGAACTTCACAACACCAGCTGCTTGAAGGAATCTAGCCACAGTAAGTCCATCCCGCTGCTGGCTGCTCACATGTCTTTATGAAAAGTTCCATGGATTGGGAAGGAAAAAGTTGTAGATTTTCTTTGACCCATAGCAAAGCCAGAAGATGCTATGGCTTTTGAGTGCTCAAATTGTGGCTAATCCTAATTAAAGGGTGCTGGAAAATACAAATCAAGTTTTAAAAATTGAATGCTCCCCAAAAGAAAAAAAGGCACATAGCTCATTAATACATTTTTATAAATATTATATAATGACAGTTTTTTATTTGGATAAAATAAAATAGATTACAGTCATGTACCACATAACGATGTTTCTATCCACAATGGACACTGTTATATGAATAATGGTCTCTAGGATTAGAACAGAGCTGAAAAAACCCTACCACCTATTGATACCAAAGTCATCACAATTTCATAGACAACTCAGGACTCATGTGTGGTGATGCTGGCATAAACAAAACTACCGCACCATCAGTAATATAAAAGTAGAGCCTGATTGTGTACAGGACACAATACTAGACACCATCAAGACTGATCATTCAATGTTCCTGATTCACTCCACTACAGTTTGTGTGGCTACTTAGAATATACTCCGTCTACTTATAAAAAGAGTTTACTGCCGAACAATATGCATGCCACATCAGCAAGAGACTCCTGCATCATCTTTCAGTTGCATCATGAGGTCATGTGGAGTGACCGCCTGTGCCTTGGAGCTTTGTCTAAGTACAGTCTAGGGAGTTTGCACAGCAGCAAAATCACAAGGAGTGTTCCAAAAGTTCACGGGAATGCATTTTATGGAAAATTACATGCAGGTTTTAATTTTTTTTGCACCAAAATAAACATCTTTTAATTCCATTTTTCCAGGAACTTTTTGAAGTGCCCTCATGTTATCTGTTTGTATGTACATACACATGCATACAAGCTGAGCATACCTAACCTATAAATCCAAACTCAAAATGCTATGAAATCTGAAATTTTGGGATGTCAACATGATTTCACAAATAGAAAATTTCACACTTGATCTTATATGATGGGTTGCAGTCAAAATGAAGGTGCACTAAAAAATAGTGCAGAAAATTATCTGCAGCCTATGTGTCTAGGATGTACATGAAACAAATTAAATTCATGCCTAGATTTGGGTCTCAGCCCAAGATAGCTCATTATGTATATAAAAATACTCCAAAATCAGAAGCACTTCTGGTCCCAAGAAGTTTAGATAAGGGTCATTCAACCTGTATGTCTAAAAATAACAGGTGAATTGGATTTCATAAGCAACGCCAGGGCATTTGTTGAAGGAAGAACAACGGGAAGCAAAGAAGGAAGTGGGTAGGATTTGCCCAGGAAAGATCTCGGTGTCTCCAGATTCCTCACTACCAGGGAGCAACAGCTGGCGGAAGTTAGAATGAAAATGACTGCATTTCCAACAGATGTTTGCTGACTCGCGAGTCAGAAGAAAACTCAGATGGCATAAAGCAGGAGATCTTATCCAAAACCTTTCCTTTAATCAATGTCAGAAGCCTCTTTCCCACATCACTTTACCAACAGAAAAAAAAGGAGTGAAGAGGAAGCAGCTGGCATTGGGCAGTCTAGACATCAATGCAAGGACCCTCTACGGTCAGGGATCTGTAATGCACACAAAAGGGACTTCTCTCCCCTGAAATAAGATCCTTACATGGGGTTGTGCCCCTGGAAGACGCCAATTTCTTTATCTTGCTTTGCAAAGGACTCATGGTGTTAGCCTCCAGTCTTCCTGGATGACAACTTAGCTTGAGTTCTCCTGTTTGATCAAAACGTCAGTTCCTGACCAAGCTCGGTGAGCAGGGGCTGGCCCTTCCACAGGGACCTTACCGTCTCACCCAGGCAAAGCTTGCTGGCAGACACGAGGAAGAAGGCAGACAAACATATAAGATGTGCAATCAACAGAACTGGGACCTGAATTATGAGCTAAACAGAAAGAGAGAAATCCCAGGTAAACTGTGATTGTGTGCCGTGGAACAGAGCGTTCTTTCCTGGGACTCCTCCTCCTAACGCATCTGATGAGCAGTCCTGGTTCACCTGATCTTCTCAAAATTCTCCATTACCTCAGATGAGGGAGTGACGTGTTGTGCAAGATGAGCCTGGCTAGAGGCAGGATGGTCTAGGTAATCAGTCACAGGAATTGTCATATTTGACTTCTACTAACATCACCAACTGGTGTGACTACTCAACAGATGTGGTCCCATATCTTCCTCTGCACAGAAAACAGTTGATATCAAACTATCATTGGATTATGACTAAAGAGCTGGTTTGCCAGGTGTTATGGTTTGAATGGAATCCTGTACCCCACACACATGTAGACCTTTAAACCTCAAAGTCTTATGTTAACAAACTAATGAATGGTTAGCAGACAAACGTCAAAGGTAGATGGATTAGGGTGGAAGATTGATCCAGTTATGGTACCTGAAGTAGGCCCTTTGGGAAGTGGTTGGATTGGATAAGGTAGAGCCCATGATCGAATCGTGATGGCTTTATTAGGAGAGACCACAACGTAGAGGTAGAAGAGTGTGCTCCCTAGGTCTTCTCTGTCCCCTCTCTTAAGCTTCAGGAGATGTGTGATCTTAACTACAACTTACAAATTCAAACCTTTTCCAGGATACAAAAATTGCAGACATCCTGAAAAGGCTGCGAGTGTCTACAAATCACTGCGTTCCAATCTCTCTTCAAACTCCAGTGGCGTTTCTGACTTAATATGAAACTCACAGGAGCTGAAAGGGAGACCTGTCAGATGAGTAGATGGGGCTGCTGCCCTGAGATTTTTAGCCATCATTGGAACCCAGTGCCAAAGGGCACCAGTGGCTTCCACCTGTCTGGTGTATGATCCCTCCACTAAGAAGAGGGCCATCTAACAGTCACAGCCACACCACTTCCTACTCTATGCCTTAGAGCAAGAGAGCATAAAGAGTGCTGGCTTGGCCAGCAGCACGGCTCACTAGGCTAATCCTCCACCTGCGGCGCCGGCACACCGGGTTCTAGTCCTGGTCGGGGCGCCGGATTCTGTCCCAGTTGCCCTTCTTCCAGGCCAGCTCTCTGCTGTGGCCCAGGAGTGCAGTGGAGGATGGCCCAGGTGGTTGGGCCCTGCATCCCATGGGAGACCAGGATACTCACCTGGCTCCTGCCTTCGGATCAGCGCGGTGTGCTGGCAGCCATTGGAGGGTGAACCAACGGCAAAAGGAAGACCTTTCTCTCTGTCTCTCTCTCTCACTGTCCACTCTGCCTGTAAAAAAAAAAGAGTGTTGGCTTTGCAATCGTAGATGTGGGTTCAAATCTAGCTCACCCCCTTGCTTGTAGTACGAATGGTGACAAATGAGGTGACCTCCCTGCACCATGGACACCTCAACTACCAAATAAGGGTTCCAATAAATAACCTGCAGGGCTTCTCTGAGAGTTAAATATCTAAAACTCTAAATAGAGTGTCTGGAATATAGTAGTTTCTTTTAAGATAGAATCTACAAACTAGCTGATTTTAAATTGCTTTCTTACACATAAACAAGGCACAAAAACAAATTAGAGATGGATGCTACCCATGGAGGAACAGAGACAGCAAGTGTGTTTATAAAGTCATAGAACTTGATGGGTGATATTTCATCGATTACATGGGCCAGGTCCCTTGTTTCCTAGATATAGAACCAGGGCTAAGTATCAAAATAAGGACACACTCAATGTCAGACAGAATGGGACCCAAATCCATGCTTAGCTACTGCTGTGCATTGTATTGTGTTCCTCAAAATAAGCTATTCTGGAGTAAGATCCCTGGTTCGTTGGGAGGTGACCTGATTTGGAAATGGGATCTTTAAGGAAGAAATCAAGATAATCAAGGTCATTAGTGTGGGCCTTAACCCAGTGTGTCTATCATCCTTATAAAAAGGGAGCCTTGGAGACAGAGACACATGCACACACACACACACACACAGGATGCCACATGAAAACTGGAGTGATGCAGCAACATGCCAAGGAATGAACTACCAGAAGCAGGGAGAGTGGCCTTGAACCAGTGCTTCTCTGACAGCATCAGAGGAATGTGGCCCTGCACACTCCTGGATCCCAGCTGCTCCCCAGAGCTGCGGAATGGTACATTTCCATAGTTCAAGTAGCCTTATCAACTTAATACAACTACTTCTGAGACATGACACTAGTAATTATCAAATTCTATTCCACTTGTCCCTAGGGCCTCTGGTGGATGTGCTGATGAATGTTTGATAAGCAGGTCTCACGAGGGGTGATGAGGAGACCTCACGTGCGCTATCTGCCAATTTTCATGGTGTAAATATTCCCACCATGGTCAGCTTCAAGCTACCAGGGGCATGGTCACCCAATACAGAGTGAGAGTTGGGGCACACAGTCTCTCTGATGATTGCATGTGCCCACCAGAAGCTGCTATTGTATAAGGGAAAGACCAACGAAATAGGACTGCAGCATCTCCACTAGCCCCGAATAGGTCTTAGACCCTGGTGAGAGTAGTGCTGCAGATAATCGGAGACTCCAGGGGCAGGTGTTTAGCGCCATGGTTTAGGTACCACTTGGGATATACACATGCATCCCATATCCAAGTGCTTGGTTTGAGTCCAAGCTCCCCTTATGATTCCATTTTCTGGATAATGCATACCCTAAGAGCCAGCAGGTGATGGTTCAAGTACTTGGGTCCCTGCCCCCCACATGGAAGCCCCAGATTCCAGATCTTTGGCTTTAACCTGGCTCAGCCCCAACTTTTGTGGACATCTGAGGAGAGAACTAGCAGAAGCAAGATCTCTGTCTGTCTCTGTCCCTAGCTCCCTGCCTTTCAAATAAATGCATTTCTGTTGATAGTCTGTATTGCATTAGTCCCTGATCTTTAGGGGAATGGGCCCCCTTTTTCCTCAGCCTGAAACTTCAGTTGTAGCTGTTGCTTGCAGAGTTCTGTAACTCCAGCTAAGTGTCTGCAGACTTTCAACAGGTTTGGCAGTCAGCCCAACGCGTCCCTGTCAGAGACCACCCTGCTCCTTCCCGCCTCCACTTCCTGCCCATTAAAAGCTACACAGCTTCTCCCTCACCCTCACCCGGAGATGAATTTCAAAAAGAATGCCTTGGGGCCAGTGCTGTGGCACAGCAGGTTAACGCCCTGGCCTGAAGTGCCGGCATCCCAAATGGGCACCGGTTCAAGACCCAGCTGCTTCACTTCCAATCCAGCTCTCTGCTATGGCCTGGGAAAGCAGCAAAAGATGGCCCAAGTCCTTGGTCCCCTGCGCCCATGTGGGAGACCTGGAAGACTCTGGCTCCTGGCTTCAGATTGGCCCAGCTCTGCCATCTGGGGAGTGAACCAGTGGATGGAAGTCTCTCTCTCTCTTTCTCGCTCTCTCTCTCTCTCGTTCTCTTTCTGCCTCTCCTTCTCTCTGTGTGTAACTCTGACTTTCAAATAAATAAATAAATCTTGAAAAGAAAGAATGCCTTTCCCATTCAGCACAGGACCAATTTTTTCACTCCTCTCCCTCCATAAAAAGAATCTATTTGGGAAGAAATTTCCAGAAGACTCTCAGATCAGATTCTAAGTCTTTAGCTCTCAGGGTGACACAGAACCCAGACCTTATGAGAAGGTTCTTTGGGGCTACTCACCAGGCTTATGCTTTTCACTTGTAGCATTGATGCCTCAGTTTGTGATCATTACATTTAAGTTTTTCTGCCAAGGTAACAGCTTCCCCCCACTGTCAACTGTCTCTAACAGACTCAATTTTTAGACAAGCACATCAAACAATTATTGTGAATGGAAGAAGGATTTGTGTAGTGGTTTTCTACTGAGAGTGACTTTATCTCCAGCAGACATTTGGCAATGTTTGGGCATGACTGTCTTTTATTTATTTACTGGAGAGGCAGAGTAAGAGATATTCCACTCACCGATTCACTCCGCAAATGGCTGCAACAGCCAGGGCTGGGCCATGCTGAAGCCAGGATTCAAGAAGTGCATCAAGAGCCCAGTGTCATGGCACACAGGGTGTCCTTTATGGGTGACAGTTCAGGTCCCAGCTGCTCCTCTTCCAATCCAGCTCCCTGCGAATGCGCCAGGGAAAGAAGTGGACGATGGACAAATACTTGAGTCCCTACACCCATGTTGGAGGCCCAGATAGAGTTCCAGTCTCCTGGCTTCAGCTTGGCTCAGCCCTAGTCATTGTTGCCATTTGGGGAGTGAACCAGCAGATGGAGGACCCCTCCCCTCCCCTTCCCTCCCCTTCTCTCCCCTCACCTTCTCTCCCCTCCCCTCCCTTCCCTTCCCTTTCCTTCTCTTTCTGTAATTCTACTTTTCAAATAAATAAAAACATCTTAAGAAAAAAATGAAACAAAGAGCTCCACCAAAGTCCCTCACGTGTGTGGAAGCTGCTTAGCAGGTGGAATAGCATCAAGCTGGGTAGGAAGCAGGGCAGCCAAGACTCTACCAGCAGATGCAGGATGCCAGCATTGCAAGCGGACTTAACCTGCTGTGCCACAGTCCAGTCCTGGGACACAACGCCAATGACCAGAATAGGGAGGGGGTGCCCCTGACCTCTAGTGCATAGAAGCCAGGGTTGCTTCTACCCATTCTATAAGCCACAGACATCTCCCCAAGAATTAAGAACATACTGGAATACACCTGCTCATTGTCCCATCACTGGACTAACGGGCCAGACACAGAGATGGTTTGAAGATAAGGGCATATCTTACATACTGGACACCCAAGAACAGCCTCTATGCAGCTGAACTGCTTTTCATAATAGTGTAATAATGGTGAATAATCATTATTTTCTTGATGCATTCTTTAATTTTAAAACAAATAATTAAAACCATAACAAGAATGAATTTCCATTTCAAAAATTCTATTCAAGTTCAGGAAAACATTTCATATATGAAATAAAATTTGCATGTATCCAACAAAAATATTTGATCTTATAGCCCTCAATGTTTCATGTCAAAATTCATGTTCAATTTTAAACACAAAAACTCTAAGTGGTTCTTCAGAATAACAGAATTCAAGTAACTCATTTCATTCCTTCGTCTCCACAATTACTGTGCTAACCTCATTTCACATCCACAGTTCAAAGGCAGGAATGTGTAGGACCATGGGGTTGAAGGCACAGCCTGCACCCAAAGCAAACTCATTTATGCATATTTTTGAACTAGTTTCAAAAAGAACAGATGTAGCCGAGCCTACACATGTGCCTGTATAATGGAGACTTCCTCAAATTTACTTCCATGGAGAGTAGAGTTCACCTGTGAGCCTTGGAGCCACACACAACCTCTTGTTCCCTCTTCTGTTGATCACCCAGGCCAACAAGTTGTTGAATCTCCTGCAACTCAGTCAACTACTCCTGTGTTCAATGAACCTCTACCTTTGCACCCATCATTTAGAAAGTTCACAAAGACTCATTGAATCAATAATACTGTTCATAGGTAAAGACTTGTAATAATTTGACATTTTCATCTTAAATTTTGCATGGAAAAAAATAATCATTGACACTTCCACTAACAAAATATTACATAATTCTAAACATGATATTGATGAACACCAAATAATGTGAGGAAATACCTGTGACGAAGCAGGAAACCAGAAAGTTCTGATATGATTTTCAAGCTGAAAAGGTAACTAGAAGATACATTCTTGATGAATTTATAGTAATTGGACATATTTGTTGTGTTTTAGTTTGAGGAGTATATTGGTATTTTTTTTGTTTACTTTGAGAAATCACAGCCAGCTCCTTTCTTTTGGAAGTTAAGTATTTCCTTTATAAGTATCTTTCTGCCCTTTGTGCCTTGCAGCCGTACCCACGCCAGCTCTTGCATACCTGAGCTGGATAGTGCACCAGACACCTCAGACAAGAGTCCAGCACCGTACACCACAGCGTGGAACACAGGGAAAAGCTCCAAGATGGACAACAGAGTGTGTAGAGAAAACTCCGGAAAAATCAGGACCCCCCCCCCCACCATTCCCATTTGAACTATTCCCTTTGTGTGTATTTATGAGTATATGGATGTAAATCTGCAGATCTATGTGTTTCTCCCAAATTGCCTAAAAAAAATAATGCGTCATCGATTCTCAAAGATGACGGAGTAGAAGGGTCCACAGAGAAGAACCTAAAAAGCAAATAAATACCTGCATTGTAAAGTGAGTGCCCAAGACAGAGCAGTGGAACTCAGCAAAGGAGGACACAGAGCCCTGGGATGGCAGATGAAAGAGAAAAACAGCACAGCGGTGACCACAACCCTGGCCCCCCTCCCCGGCCAAGAGGGGTCCCCACTGCAGGGGAAGAAGCACCATGGACATCAGCACCTTCACCATAGGACGGATCCCCAGCCGTCCCGGGCGTGGAGCCCAGCAAGGGGACTGTCTGGAGGACAGAGCCAGTAGCTTTGATTCAGAAAGGAGCTCCATCTCTCCATCACCAACTGCCAGAGCACAGACTGCAGCTGCATGATGCCATCTTCAGAAAGGAGGCACCAGCAGAATCTCTACCACCCTAGGGAACCAAAGTCCCTGCAGGTCCCCGTGTCTGGGGCTTTAAGATTTATTAAAGACATTCCACCACATTTGCAAAAGGGACTGCAGCATCACAAACCCAGCTGTGACCCTAACACCTTAGCCCAAGCAGTGTCCTGCTGTACATGAGATAGGCAGTCCAGCACAGAGAGGTGGGTCCTGCTCCCTGGACCTTGGAAGAGGGGCGTGGGCCTCTGGAGACTTGAGACGGTCCCCCTCACACCCCCTCTCACTTCCCAGGGCAGCACATACCACTGCAGACTTGGGTCCAGCTCCACCAGAGCTCCTTCTCCAAGCCTAGCTTTGGTGGATGCAGCAACTGTGTATGCCTACCGTGGACATGAGCACAGCTCCACTACGGCCCTCCCTGAGCTCAGCCTGGCTTTAGTAGGCATGAGCCACCATAGGTGACCACCCCAGCCATCACCATCAAGACCCAGACACCCCTGTCTGGGATTTAGAGAGGCCCCACACATCCTTGCCCCTGCTGGCATATATTACAGTAGAAGAAAATATAGGGAGAACACACTTCAGTGTCCAACTGCAACTAAAGCCAAAATAACCTGCCAAACTGACACCAAAAGACACGACTTCAGCTTACAGCACTTAATCCACAAAAGCTGCCCTTGAAAAAAATCATAGAGACAACTGATCTACCAGAGGGAAACAACACAACGAGTATGAAAACTCCAGGCAATGAGACTCCAAAGAAATGGAGGTTAATTAAATGCCTGGCACCGAATACAAAAAAATGGCTGTAAAGATACTCAAAGACAAACAAGAGAATATGGATGGCTAAGTGAAATTAGGAAATAAATACGCAATATGAGAGAGACGTTCATTCAAGGTAACAGAGATCTTACAAATGAGAACTCAATAAAAAATGCAGTTGAAGGCCAGCACTGTGGCATAAAAGGTAAAGCCTCCACCTGCGATGCTGGCAACCCATACGGGCACCAGTCTGAGACCGGCTGCTCTGCTTCTAACACAGCTCCCTGCTTATGCACGTGGGAAAGCAGCAGACGTTGGCCCAAGTCCTTGGGCTCCTGCAAACTACATGGGACCCGGATGAAGCTCCTGGCTCCTGGCTTCAGATCCGCCAGCTCCAACCATAGTGGTCATCTGGGGACTGAATTAATGGTTGAAAAATCTCTCTCTCTCTCTCTCTCTCTCTCTCTCTGCCTCTCCTTCTCTGAAACTCTGATTTTCAAGTAAATAAATAAATCTTAAAATAAAATTAAATTTAAATTATAGTTGAAAGACTCAACAACAGACTAGAGCTAGCAGCAGGAAAAATATCTAAAATGGAAAAAAGGTCATTTTAAATATCCAAGTCAGGGGGCTGGCACTGTGGCATAGCGGGTAAAGCTGCCACCTGCAATGCTAGCATCCCATATGGATGCCAGTTCAAGTCCCAGCTGCTCCACTTCCAATCCAGCTCTCTGCTATGGCTTGAAAAAACAGCAGAAGATAGCCCAAATCCTTGGACCCTTGTACCAGCAATGGGAGACCTGGAAGAGGCTCCTGGCTCCTGGCTTCAGATAGGCCCAGCTCCGGCCATTGCAGCCATTTGGGGAGTGAATCAGCAGATAGAAGACCTTTCTCTCTCTCTCTCTCTCTCTCTCTCTCTGCTGCTGCCTCTCTGTAACTCTGCCTTTCAAATAATAATGAAATCTTAAAAAGAAAAAAACATATAATGATCACTAACTGGCTAGGCATAGTATAAAAATAAATATCCAAGTCAGACCAAAGTAGATAAATACATAAATGAGAGAGAGAGAGACTGCAAAATCTTTGGGATGCAATCAAATATTCAAATTTTAGGGATATCTGAAAGAGAACCGAGGAGAGAAGGAACAGAATATGTATTCCAAAGTCACATTGTTTTCCATAAATATGTACCATTACTGCTAATCAAAAAAAGTTAATGCTTTGAAAAGTAGATAAATTTTTAACATTTTTGAAAAAGAAATAACAGTTGGGAGGAGGAAGGGGATGTCATTATCTTCTTAGAATCATATCTACAAATCACATTGAATCTGTTATACAAAAATTAAAATAAAAAGCAAATTGACACAAAGGAAAAAAAGAAAGAAAACATTTTTCCCAAAAGAAAAAAACTAGAAATAACAGATGAAAACTTTTCCAATCTGGAGAAAGATATGGACATCTAAATACAGGAAGTCCATAGGAAATCAAATAGACATGACAAGACAAGATCCTCACCAGGACACAGCAGTACAACACAGAGAAAGAATTTGAAAATCTGCGAGATAAAAGCACCGTGTGTCTTTGAAAAGAATTCCCATTAGATTAATAGCAGATTTTCAACAGAAACTTCACAGGCCAGGAGGGAATAGAATGATATAGTCCAAGTTCTGAAAGAAAAAAAAAAACTACCAATCAAGAATACTTTGCCCTAGTGAAACTATCTTTGAATAAATGGAAAAGAAATACAGACTTTACAAGACAAGCACAAGCTGAAAGAATTTATAATCTCCAGACTGGCCTTGAAAAGATACTTAAAAGAGTACTATATTTAGAAAAAAAAAAGATGCATGAGCACATGTGGAATTATAAAACCCACTAGAAAACAAATGATAGTAGACATAAACAAGAATCTTTCCAATGTCAGGACTAGTAATTGTTCACCAAAAATCACTTTTAATGCAAATACGCTACATTTACATTAAAAGACACAAGCTAGCTGAATTGATAAATAAAACAAGAACTTGCTCCACCATTAAAGACACACACAGACTGAGAGAGAGAGGGTGGAAATAGATAACTCATGCAAATGAAAACTAGTGAGCCTGAGTCACTATGCTTAGTTCTGCAAAATAGACTTTAAGATGAAAATCTGTAAAAAGAAATAAATAGAATCACAATTTAACAATGAATGTATCAATTCAATGAGATGATATCACTGTTGTAATTATATAAGCAACCAATGTTGGAGCATCCAATATTATAAAACAAACATAATCAATCTAAAGGAATAAACTCCAACCCAGTAATTTTGTGGGCCTGCCATACTCTACTTTCCTCAATGGAAAGATGATTGAGACACAAAATCCGTGAGGAAACACCAGAGTTAAACCATGCTATGGACCAAATGGAACTAACAGCATTTACAGAACCTCCCATCTACCAGCTATAGAATGTACATCCCCTCCAATAGCACATGGAACCTTCTCTACTCCAGACCACGTATTAGACCAAAAATCAAGATGCATCAAATTCAAAAAAATTGAAATTCTATCATATCTAAGAATAATCCCATTCACAATAGCTACAAAAATAGAATAAAATACATTGGAAGACCTCTGCAATGAAAATTACTAATGAAAGAAACTGAAGAAGACAGACAAAGCATGGGAGAACCTCTCATCTTCATGGATTAGAAAGATGGTTATTATTACAATATCCATTACTACCCAAAGCAACTTACAGATTCAATATAATCATCATCAAAATATCAATATTATTCCCAGAACTAGGGAAAAAATCCCAAAATTCATGTGGAAACACAAAAGACCCCAAATAGCCAAAGCAATCGTGAACAAAAAGAACAAAGCTAGATTACAAGGCATACAAAAGATGTCTGTGCATGGTGCTGGCATAGAAATAGACACATAGACCAAAGGAACCGAACAGAGATCCCAGGAGTGAACACACACATCTACAGCCAACTGATGTTTGAAAAAGGCAGCAAAAACATTCACTGGGTAACTAGGTGTTCACATGCAGAAAATGAAAACTTGACCCTTCACCTCTCCTCCTCGACAAAAAAAAAAAAAAAAAAAAAAAAAAAATCAACTCAAAATAGACCAAAGATCTAAACACAAGACTTGAAACTGTGAAACTAACAGAAGAGAATATAGGGGAAACACTTCAAGGTATCAGTCTAGGCAATAATATTTTGGCTAAGATCCCAAAAACACAGGCAACAAAAGACAAATTGGATTATATCCAACTAAGAAGCTTCTGAACAGCGAAGGTAACAAATCAGTAGAGTGAAGAGACAAGTGACAAAATGGAAAAAATATTTGCAAACTATTCATCTGAAAAAGGATTATTCTCCAGAATATAGAAGAAACTCAACAATGACAGCAAAAAAATGTGGTTAAGGAATGGAAAAAGGGGCACAAGCACATGGCCCAGCAGTTAAGATGCCACTTAGAATGCCTACATCCCACATCACGGTGCCCAGAGTTCAAGCGCCCATTCAGCTCTTGCTTCCAGTTAGCAGGTGATGGCTCAAGTGGCTTGGTCCCCATCACTCACACAGGAGACCTGGGTTGAGTTCCAGCTCCTCACTTCAGGCTGGTCCAGGCCTGGCTGTTACAGGCATCTCATAGATCTAGCTTTCTGTCTGTCTCTCTGCCTTTCAAATAAATAAAGTTTTAAAAAATAATGGAAAGGGCCCACACTGTGGTGTAGCAGGAAAAGACACACTTGCAATATCAACATCCCATATGTGTGCTGGTTCCGCTCCCGGCCACTCCACCTCTTTTTTTTTCTTTAAGATTTTATAGAGTTACAGACAGTGAAAGGAAGAGACAGAGAAAAAGGTCTTCCAAACTGTTGGTTCACTCCCAAAATGGCAGCAACGCCCAGAGCGGCAGCAATCCAAAGCCAGGAGCCAGGTGCCTCCTCCCGGTCTCCACATGGGTGCAGGGGCCCAAGGGCTTGGGCCATCCTCTATTGCTTTCCCAGGCCACAGCAGAGAGCTGGATTGGAAGAGGAGCAGCCAGGACTAGAACCGGCGCCCATATGGGATGCCAGCACCACAGGTGGAGGATTAACCTAGTGCACCATGACGCCGGCCCTGTGGCCACGCCACTTCTGATCCAGCTCTCTGATGTAGTCTTGGAAGGCAGTAGAAGATGGTCCAAGTGATAGGGCCCCTGTGCCCACGTGGGAGACCTGGAAGAAGCTCCGGGCTCCTGGCTTCATATCGTCACAGCTCTGGCCATTGCAGCCATTTGAGGAATGAACCAGCAGATGGAAGACTTCTCTCTCTCTCTCTGCCTCTCTGTAACTGCCTTTCAAATTGTCGCTCCCCGTCTTCGTGGAGGAACGACACAGGACCCTGCGCTGTTCTTTCGTCTGCTCGGCCCTCCCCGGGTTTGCTGCTGGTTCTTCCCGGGTTGGCTACTGTCCCTTCCACCTCCGTGGAAGGGCGGTTCCCCCTGCCACATTCCCCACTTCCGCGGGGGAGCGGCACACCGCCGGCCGGCTCTCTCAGGGGCTGCACAGGTGTTCCTTCAGATAGATGTTCCCCTTAGATGTTCCTGGTGCATGTTGTCTCTCTCCTCCTTTATAGTCCTCTTCCACCAATCCCAACTCTGCTACCCACATGCCGAGTACACTGCTCTCCTCCAATCAGGAGCAGGTCCTACAGTTTATTGGTTGAACTGGAGGCAGCTGTGTAGAAGCTGTTTTCTCCTCTCCCAGCGCCATATTGTGGGAGAGCAGATGCATAGAATAAGTCCTAATTCCAGTAACTTAGTCTAGTCCGGGTTGCTCCCCACACAAATAAGTAAATCAATCTTAAAAAGAAGTAATGGACTCAGGATCTGAATAGACATGTCTCAAAAGAAGATACACAAATGGCCAAAACAAAAAATGAAACAACGCTCAATATCACTAGTCAGCAGGGAAATGGAAACACAAATCAAAACCACCGTGAGGCTCACACTACATGCATGGGCTGAAATACTGCACTGAAGCCCCAACAATGTACATGTATCATATTTTAATCAAAAATCTTAGGAAGTAAGAAGAAACTGAGATGAGCAGCAGCTTAACACCCAGCAGGTGAACTTCTTGTTTGTAGAGTGACAGCTCCCATGGCTGGTATTCTCATTTTCATACAAGGAAAAAGTGAAGGCAGTACAACGCAGGGTTGCAGGATCAAGATTTTGCTGCTTAAAGGAGAAAAGGAATTCAAAGGAAAAAGTCCAGATCTCCCTGTTTGGGAGGATGGGGGAACAAGAAGAGGACAGTGTTAACAAGAACAGGAGTGGAAGTTTTGGCTCCAGGAAATGCCAATATCTCTCTCCACTTCTGAAGCTGGAAAAAGTTCTGAGACAGGGATGGTGGGCTTTATCCTCCCCACTTCCTAAGCAGGGTCGGCAGACTCACAAGTCACAGGCCCAGTGCATCATATGATGCTACCAAAAGAGGAAAGGCAGGAGGTCTTCAATGGCATGGGGAAGGTCCCAGCACAGGAGGGAGCAGAAGAACACTCAGTTGAGATATAGCACAGGCGTCTCCAGTTATAGACGCTGAGGCAGGAACAGGGAGAACAAATTCCCATCAAAACCAAGTCTTCATCCAAGCCTTGTTATCCAAAGAAAGAGGCATGGGGCAAAACAAGATCTTGTTTCCATCTGGGGAGTGGATGTGTTCACCACTCCCAGTACACAACGTGCCCTCCTGAGCAACTCCCCAGACTCTTCCCCATGGCAGGGCCTCATTTAGAAGATTTTCAAGAGAATAGATTTTCACCTTTGGAGGACTGAGATTTCCAAAGCTCCCAAGAAAATAATAATAATAAAAATTCCTGACACATCAGATTGTCAGTCACTGCTAACTAGTTTAGAGGGTGAGAATAATTTAGGAGAACATTAAATAAATATCATCTCAACATTTAAAAAAGAAAGGTGATTTGTAGAATAAACCACAGGTCTTCAACTCAAGCCCCCTTAAAATCTATAGCAAATTAATAAGCAGCTGCTATAAAACCTGGATATTTTCACACGGATATACCCCTGTTCTACTTTATATTTTGTTGTCTAGGCAAAATAACCCTGGTTGCTTCTTTTTTTTATTACCTGGAAACCTTTTATTTAAGGTATACAAACAATTCATTTCATAAATTCAAATTTAGGGACATACGGTCAGATGAAGCACTGTGTTCCTGGTTGCTTCTATGGTGACCCTACGAAAGAATCACCATCATGGATGTTCTCCACTTGATAAACTCAAGCTTGTCCAAGTTTTTCAGTTAATAAATTAAAATATACACAGTGAGATATCTTCTGGGAGGGACCCAAACCTGAACATGAAATTTAGTTACCTTGCATAGACACCAGGTACACATAGCCTAAAGGTAATTTTTTACAATATTTATGCATGAAACAAAGTTTCATGGTACAGAATTTGTCCATGTCTGTAATACATTGCAATATCCAGAATTAGAAATAATATTCCAAATAATAAGAGAGCATAGAATCGTTACTCAGCATTTTGGTAGCAAATCATTCTATCCGACTAGCCAGTAGTTTCATTACTCTTTGATCTAGCTCTTCACATGGCACATTAGAACCGTTCCAAAGCCAATTATTTCATACCCCGACAAGGTTCATTAAAAGGGGAAAACATTGGACCATGATAGCACAATCACTTCCTATTCTGCATAGTTAAAAATGGAGGGGGGAGAAAGATGATTTTAAAATACTGAAGCTGTAAGAGCTGTGACAGACAAGGAACAGTGACCAACACAAATCAGGAATTTTGAGATGAAAAGCACAGACATAGAGCAAGCAGGATCAACTTGTGAGAGCAAACTACAGTCAAATTATCCTTTTTTTAGATGTATTTATTTATTTGAAAGGCAGAGTTACAGAGAGAGAGTGTGAGGGGAGAGACAAAAAAACAGATTTTCCATTCTCTGGTTCACTCCCCAAATGGCTGCAGTGTCCAGAATTGGGCCAATCTGAAACCAGGAGCAAGGAGCTTCTTTTAGGTCTTCCATGTGGGTGCAGGGGCCCAAGCACTTGGGTCATCTGCTGCTGCTTTCCCAAGCACATTAGCAGGGAGCTGGATCAGAAGTAGAACAGCCAGCACTCGAACCAGTGCCCATTTGGGATGCTGAAGCCACAGGTAGTGGTTTTACCTGCTATGCCACAGTGCCAGCTCCTGCAGCTAAATTCTTGCACAGAGAGACCTGCTCCAGGAAGGGGTAGCTAAGTCAGAGCAACACATCCAAGAAACAAGAGGACAAATGGGAGGAAGAGAGAGAGAGAGAGAGAGAGAGAGAGAGAGAGAGAGAGAGAGAGAAAGGAAGGGAGGGAGGGATGGAGGGAGGGAGGGAAAGAAAGAGAAAGAAAGAAAGAAAGAAAGAAAGAAAGAAAGAAAGAAAGAAAGAAAGAAAGAAAGAAAGAAAGAAAGAAAGAAAGAAAGAAAGAAAGAAAGAAAGAAAAAGAGAGAAAGGAAGGACGGAAAGAAGGAAGGAAGGAAGGAATACGGATGAGCTGGGTCCTTGCATTTAGAGTGGTATATTCTGTCAAACAGTTTTACATAATCCAGATCCAATCTGTTTCTGGACACAAGGGATTCGATCACTCATACGTGCAAAATAAACTCACCCCTCCCAGGGCCCTCTGAAAGTCTCACTCCTCTACATCATGTCCAGCAGGGAATGAAGCTCCCTGCACGTGGCTCTTCATGTAAACACACTGAGAACTGCTCATCACCATCTGGACACTATGACCTGGAGAGACAAGTTCAGTCTGCTCTCCCCCTCCCCACACACACACACTCTGCGTGCAATGGTACACAAGCACAGGGTAATCCCAACAGACACTCCAGGTCCCAAAGGAAGGGAGCAGGCAGCACACAGCTAACACTGTTCCAAAGAAGTTCTAAAATCCGGCTGCACAGGGGTGGCCAGCTTCTTTCTAGAGCAGAGTTCTCCACACTGCTCTTGGGTGCACCCTCGGCTCTCTCCTGCCCCCCGAGGATCCTTCTTTTCTGTAAGAATACTGAGTTGGTGGCTTTGTGGTTCCCACCCTAGAGGTTGAAGCTCTCTTGTCCCTTTCCCTATCTGCTGGTGACTCCAGCTCATTGATATTGTTATTAACTACATGGATAAAGATAAAGATGCCTGACCCAGAGGACAAGACTTACCAATACAGTTGGAGAACAGAATGAAATAGGTTAGAGTCCACAAGGCAGACACTTGGTAAGGCTGAATGTAAGTCTTCCATTTAGACTTTAAAAGTCAATTTTGTCCTTATAGGATGGGGAAGCTTTGGTTTACGTCCATGCTTATCTCCCCTAACTAAGCGGTGAGATTTTGGCGGGAGAAAATTGTGGGGATTTAGCTGGCAGTAATCTCACAATGGAACAAATGCATGAAGAGAACACACACTGTTCTGATGATATGGTCTGTGATCACAACGGTGAAGAAGACCACGCCGAATCACAGCAGTACCCTTCGAGAAAACAAGCGACTTTGCCTGGACAAGAAAGGGCACTGGGGACGTGATGGACAGGTTATCAACTTCACGTGATTGAACGACTGACAGTGTAGATGAGAGAGTGGACCTAGGTCCAGAGAACAGAATGAGCGTGGATGAGCGGTGATGCAGGAAAGCCGACTTCTGTTGGAGAAAAAAGCATTGCCTAACCCCCAAGCCCTTGCTCCCAACCTTGGTTGTCCATTGACATCACTGGGAAACCAGAACATGAGAGATAGGTCTCAAACAGCACAGACTGTGAGATTCATCAGGGGGTCACTCTGTTCTGTATGTTGGACAGATCTAGGCAAAAACTGATGAATGAGCTGACCAGGAACTGGCTTACCCATCACCAAAACTGTCCAAACAAGCATCTAGGTGACTCGGTGTTGCTAATACAGAGGTGTCCTGCATCAGGAGAGATCCTGCAAGGAGAGGGGTCCTGCATCAGGAGAGATCCTGCAATGAGAGGGGTCCTGCATCAGGAGAGATCCCGCATCAGGAGAGATCCTGCATCGAGAGGGGTCCCGCATCGAGAGGGGTCCTGCATCAGGAGAGATCCTGCATCAGGAAAGATCCTGCATTGAGAGGGGTCCCGCATCGAGAGGGGTCCTGCATCAGGAGGGGTCCTGCATCAGGAGA
Organism: Oryctolagus cuniculus; assembly: GCF_051225735.1. Lineage (NCBI taxonomy): Eukaryota > Metazoa > Chordata > Mammalia > Lagomorpha > Leporidae > Oryctolagus > Oryctolagus cuniculus. Next base: position 9,196,487 of record NC_142870.1, on the reverse strand, counting down.
GATCCTGCATCAGGAGAGATCCTGCAATGAGAGGGGTCCCGCATCGAGAGGGGTCCTGCATCAGGAGAGATCCTGCAATGAGAGGGGTCCCGCATCGAGAGGGGTCCCGCATCAGGAGAGATCCCGCATCGAGAGGGGTCCCGCATCGAGAGGGGTCCTGCATCAGGAGAGATCCTGCAATGAGAGGGGTCCTGCATCGAGAGGGGTCCCGCATCAGGAGAGATCCTGCATCAGGAGAGATCCTGCATCAAGAGGGGTCCCGCATCGAGAGGGGAGAGTGGGTGAGCTTGAAGCTCACCTCTGGAACCATCAAATTCAAGGGTAAAGAATGAATCAATTCCACTGAACACCAGACAAGGTTCCAGGGATTCTAAGTGAGGGGAGCTGTGTCTGCATATTCAGACCATGATTCTCACCCTCTCTGGCCTTTTGGGACAGGCTGCTGGATCCTAGCTTCAGAGTGGACTTTTTTTTTTCTTTAATGATTTTATTTATTTATTTAAGAGGTAGAGTTACAGACAGTGAGAGGGAGAAAGAGAGAAAGGTCTTCCATCCATTGGTTCATTCCCCAAATGGCCACAATGGCCGGAGCTGCACCGATCTGAAGCCAGGAGCCAGGTGCTTCTTCCTGGTCTTCCATGTGAGTGCAGGGTCCCAAGGACTTGGGCTGTCTTCTACTGCTTTCCCAGGCCATAGCAAAGAACTGGATCAGAAGAGGAGCCGTGGGGACTAGAACCAGCTTCCACATGGGATGCTGGCACCATAGGCAGAGGACTAACCTACTGCACTATGGTGCTGGCCCCCAGAATAGACTTTTCCTTGCCCAAATGGACTGTTGGAAGTCACAGATGGACTGTTAGAAGTCACAGAGAATGTGAAAATAGAAAGCTTTGGATAGAGAGAGGGAGGAAAGGGGATACTTGGGCACTTTAATGTGAAGGTCTGTGGCCTTACAGCCACAAGCAAGCTCTGCTAATCCCCTAGCTTCTACCCACTGAGCCCCCAGTCCAACTCCACCTCTCTGCATCAGCTTTCATCTTTGTCCTTTCTTTGAATCCCTCTCCGTTCACGTTGTGTGCAGACGGCTGGTGTTTCCCACACTGGCCATTACTGAGTCAAAGTCCACATGAGGTATTTTGTTCCTTTAAATAAGAGCCCAGAGCACCAAATACCTGACTCTCTGCCCCTCTCTGATCTCTCTCCAGGTTCACTTCTACACCTTTCTATCATTAAAGTGCCACGGATGTGTTAAAACATCCCAGCTGTGTTGCCAGAAGCCAAGGACACGAGGTAAACCATATTGATCTTATTCCTAAGAAACTCATAGTTCACAAACATAGTTCCTGCTCATTTGCATAATAGCTCCCATAACGAGAAGCCAAACAGCACCACAGTGCTGGATCCCAGGAACCAAGGGCAGTCTCCAGCATACATCACATGAGTATCTTGGTTTCCTGCGGGAGATTGTTTCGTTACTTTTCTACTTGTAGACCAGTGTCTCCTTCAGCCCAGACATTGATCAAAATGGGTGGCCAAGGAGAAAGAAAAATTCAGATGAAAGAGAGAAGAATCGCTATGCACCACAGTAGCATCTTCTGAAGGCAGAATGCACATCACAGAACTTCCCCGGGTTCGTGTCAGGTCGCCGTGGGGTTCGTCAATGCATCCCGTGCGAAGGCCTCCGCTCGGCTAGCCAGGACGTCTCTTCTAACAGCCATGACTCAGCACTCTGGGGCTTTCCTGCTTGTCGGGAGTCATGGCTACGATACAGACGGCTACGTAATACAAGCCGACTTCCACGCGTCACAGACCTTTATAATCTTAGAGGAAGAAAGAAGGAGGAGGGGAAAGAGCTGCCCTTCACTCTTCTCTTCCCGTGTAAACGACCTTCGTGAAGTGTCCTTGTACTTGAAAGGAACCAAAAGATTTTTGGGACAATGAACCCTTCTGTAGGAAGCTAGAATTGAGGTAGGTACACGTCATTACGCACCTCTCCAGGCCCACAGAATAAACTCTCACGTGAACTCCGCCCTCTGGGTGACAATTATGTCTCAGCGTAGCTTCATCAGTTGTAAGTAAGGCACCACTCTGGGAGGGAGTGTTGATGACAGGGAGGGCTGCACCTGTGTGGGGGCCGAAGGTGGACAGGAAATCTCTGTACCTTCTGCTCAGTGTTGGGGTGTCCTGAAGCTGCTCTAAAAGGCTAAGTCTAAGGGCCAGTGTTGTGGTGCACTGGGATGGGCTGCTGCCTGCAGCGCCAACATCCCATACGGGTACCTGCTCAAGTCCTGGCTGCTCCAATTCTGCTCCAGCTCCCTGCCTGGGAAAGGAGTAGAAGATGGCCCAAGTCCTTGGGCCCCTGCATCGGCATGGGAGACCCAGAGGAAGCTCCTGGCTCCTGGCTTTGGACCTCCCCAGCCTTTGCTATAGCAAACATTTGGAAAGTGAACCAGCAGATGGAAGATATCTTTTCTCCTCTAAAAGATTGATTGATTGAATGATTGATTTGAACGGCAGAGTCACAGAGAGGCAGAGGCAGAAAGAGAGAGAAGTCTTCCGTTTGCTGGTTCACTCCCTAAATGGCTGCAACAGCTGGAGCTGGGCCCATCCACAGCCCGGAGCCAGGAGCCTGGAGTTGGACTTGGGCCATCCTCCACTGCTTTTCCAGGCCACAGCAGAGAGCTGGATTGAAAGTGGAGCAGCCAGGACTCAAACAGGCACCCATATGGCATGCTGGCACTACAGGCAGCAGCTTTACCGGCTAAACCACAGCACTGCCCCCCACTTCTCCCCTTCTTTCTCTGCAATTCTGCCTTTCAAATAAAATAAATAAATATTTTTTTAAAAATGGCAAAGTTCTTTAAGGAATCAATAATGAACCCTGTTGGAAGTTGGCCTTCCTTGCTTGTACTAGTTTATAGTCTCACCCCACACCAGAAAGTTATCCTAGTGCTGAAAAAGCATGACCCTCCTTTATTCCATCAATGTTTACTGAGTGCCGTACACTGCAATAGAGTGAGACATCTGCCTGACTTAGCCAGGGCATTGCCCAGGTGGCAGAGAGGAAGACACAGCGTCGTGGTTGCCACCCGCTATTTCTGTGGTGCATCCACTGTCTCCTTAGTCCATGCTACGAGGCGTGAGGGGGAGGTAGGAGGATGAAGGGAGAGAGATTTGCAGGCAGCCCCGCAGCTGCCGGAAACGCCAGGACGGACTGGCAGCAGCCAGGGGAGGAGAGGGGCAGAGACGGCCATAGCAGAGCGACTCTACTATTTCCTAAAGCAATGGATCCAGTCTGTTGAAGGGGCAGCTGCATTTCTATGTTTGTTTCAGTGCTGTTCACAATAACCCAGAAATGGAAGCAACTTAAGTGCCCATGCACTGATGAATGGAGAGAGAAAACGTGGGACATATACAAGATGGAATACTACTCAGCCACAAAAAAGATGAAATCTTGTCATTGGCATAGACATGGATGGAACTGGGAATCGTCATCTTAACTGAAATAAGCCAGGCACGGAAAGACAAATACGGCATGTTCCTGCTCAGATGTGGACTCTAAAGAAAGGCGATCTCACAAAAGTTAAAGTCTAACGGTGGTTACCACAGGCTGGGGAAGGAAGTGGGGAGGGATGGTGAGAGGTTGTTCAATGGATACTAAGCTATAGGTTGAGGGGAGTAGGAAGTTCTGGGGTTTGTGTTGCATACTAGGGTACCTATAGATAATTTTAATGTGCTATACTTTTCTCTATTAAAATCATCTAGAAGATAGGAAGTGTTAAATATTTGAGGAGATGAATGTTTTATCCTCGTGGGATACAGTGTACATATGTATTGAAATCTCACATAGTACCACATAGATATGCACCACTATCATATGTCTGGTACAATTTTCAATTAAAAAATGGATCCCACAGACACAGCCCAGATGTATTATTATTGTCTATCTAGAAACCATTCAGAAACTAAAAAATCTGCACTGCTTCTTGGTTCATATTGACAGAATTTGCCCCTTATATGGACACCGTGTCCCATGATACATATGAAGGTTATAAAAGGGATCAAACATCATCACCCTACTGGAAAAGTGGCACAAAAACTCAATGAGGCCATTCATAAGCTCTGAAGTCTCCTAACTGATCAGCAGAAAGTTTCTTTGGAGGTTTCATGATGTGTTCGCCAATCACCAAATACACACACACACACACACACACACGCGCGCGCGCAGCTGCAACCAGGCCTGCTACATCTCACACCTCTGAACCTTGCTAGCAGAGACAAACTAAGCCATAATAACGGGCCCCAGGCTGAGATGTAACTCACTTCTGATATCCTCTTTCCCAACGTCCATCATTGATGCCACCTCCCCTTCTCACTCCCTAATTCTCATCCCCAAATTACCAAAAACCTGCACAGTGACTCCAGCTGTGGTGCAGAAGCCAGCAGACTCACACAGCCCTCAGGGATCTGGTTGCCATCACTCATGTGTCAGACTGCACCTGGGCAGGAGTCGGGAGAATGGGAGAGTGCAAGAGCAGGTGTCATTTATCCTAAACGACAAGAAGCAATGGAAAGCCAGAAATCACAAGTGAGAAGCTATCAACTCACAGAATTAAACATCATTATCAAGTTTTTGATTGTCTCCAGTGTCCCCTAAAGGCTTCACTTACAAACGATCCACGATGGCCAGGGCTGTAGTGGTTCTTCAGCTGGGGAGCCCTGGAGCTGGGTGAGACCAGCCGAGCTTGGAAACCTCTCCCTCTGTGCCCCACCACCCACTCACCCACCACACCTGAGCTTCACTCACACACAGCTCAGCTCAGCCACTCTCAGGATCTCCCATGACCCTGGGAGACTTTGGCCAAGGTTCTGAGTTCTCTCAGTCAACACAACCAATTCCACATCCTTTACAGATCACTAACCATTTCCCCCTGCAGTCAGCCCTGAAGCCCCCTCTTTGAGCTGCCTGACACGTCACCTGGCGTCTCCTCCTGCGGCTCACTTAGAACTGGCAAGCCTGCAAGACAGACACACAAGCAGACACTAGACAGGGGGTGTTCTGCTGAGAAAGTGGTAGCTGCAAGGAGAGAATTCTATCCTTAGTGACTGATTGATAGCCTGTTGGCGCATTCTAGAAATCAAAATAACAGTGTCATACGCCCCCATACCTTGTCCCATTAGAGGGGCCACACAGTATTTAGTTCCAGAACATACATGACTCAAGCTAGAAAGTCTAATGAGCTGGACCTGGTGCTTAACTGAGGAGACTCTTGGAACCCCCTGCATCTTCCATTAACCAGTTCAGAAAATGAAGGCACTGGGTCTTGCACAGATCCTGGCCATGGCAGAATGGGGAGAGCAATGAGATGCTTATCTTGGGGTTTGTTTGTTTGTTTGTTTGTTTGTTTTGATAGGCAGAGTGGACAGTGAGAGAGAGACAGAGAGAAAGGTCTTCCTTTTCTGTTGGTTCACCCTCCAATGGCTGCTGCGCTGATCCGAAGGCAGGAGCCAGGTGCTTCTTCTCCTGGTCTCCCATGGGGTGCAGGGCCCAAGCACTTGGGCCATCCTCCACTGCACTCCCGGGCCACAGCAGAGAGCTGGACTGGAAGAGGAGCAACCAGGACAGAATCTGGTGCCCGACCAGGACTAGAACCCGGTGTGCCGGTGCCGCAAGGTGGAGGATTAGCCTAGTGAGCCACAGCGCCAGCCGAGATGCTTATCTTGTGACCACAACAAAGGATATGAGCAGGTACCTTCATCCAGATCCACTCTCATCTCTGGGCCACCTTCTACTTACACAGCCCTTCTGTTATTTCAGATTGGTCCAGGGAAATCACTGTACTGAATTTAACCAAAACGATTGAATTCTTGCAGTCCACCCCAAATATCAAAAAGAACCTAGCCATTACCAGACTCGAGTTGGCTGGCAAGCATCTCTTCTTACATGAGCTAAAATTGGCCCCAGGATTAAAAACAGCAAATAAGAAATTATTTGCCTTCATTAAATATCCAGGCTGTTCCCATGTAAGGAAAATACTAAGCTTTCTCACAGTACCACTTTGAGATGCAGGCAAGCTGAAGGTCATTTCGGCCTCCTCTGGGCTATTCCTATACATGCAAGGTAGCCATGCGCATCCCGGGCAACACCAGGTGCCACGTCGGCTCTGCCTCTACCACAATCGCTGTCTGGTACCAAGATCAAAGAGGCCGTTTCGCTCTGCAGATTCCTTGTCTGAGACTCCCTGGCCTGTCCGGGTGGGTTCCTGCGCTGCTGGGAACAAGCCACCACCCAGATCCTCCAGCTGGGTGACTGGGCTACCAGGCTGCTAATGACAGTGACTGCCAGTCCACTCAGTCACCTCCGACCCCAAAGGAAAGTGCCCTCCACACACACTTCTCAGGCCCACATGAAGAGATGAGAATGAATTCACAGACAAAAATAGCTCAGGCCTGTTTCTACTCTGCCGCTCAGACCAGCAGACGGTTCCGCTTTTCATGAATGGTTTTCCAGTGCTGGAAAGCGTGGCTCCGAGTCTGCACAGTCTGCTCAGGTTCACCAGCCGCAAGGTCAGCAGACACCGGCCGAGGGTCCCAGCGTGCTCCCTGCGGCGGCTTAGAGCCCAGGGCAATTGTGGTTTCCTGCAGTTACAAACCTTCAAGTCAACTGGTCTCCCCATTCTTGCTCCTTTCTTCCTGCCCGGTCAGGTACTACCCAATCTTGATGCGACATTCCTTCTGTGCAGCACCTTTTAAACAGAGCGCACTGATCAGAGACTGACAGTTGTCATGCAACCACGCCATCCCCCAGGAGTTTCTGCAATGAAGTAAATGCCAATCACAGGTTAAAGAGGACACCAAGGTCATCTCATCCAAACCCATGCAGGAATTAGGAGTGAAAATTTAACCCCATCAATTCGCCTTCTAAGACTATCGCAAAGTCAGATGAGTGTTCTGATCCCCGTTCCAACTACCTTAGGTTTTGATTTTGTGCTTGTTGGTTTGGGGTCTGCCATCTGGGTCCCAGGCGTGGTTGATGGGAGATGTCAGGCATTGTCACTGAATCTGCATGGCTGTTTCCTGACCTAACGTGGCAGCTATTGAGTGCCGGCACTTTGACCTGTGCACAGGCACGGGATATAGACAGAAGAGCTTCCCAAACCCACTGGAAGGAGCCCCAGTGGGAATACTCCACCACACATTCATCAAAATCAAATGGCAAAGCAAATTGAACTGGTTCATTAATTATGAAAATTTTCTCACAAAGTGACAGCTTGTTAACTGTATGGAAGTCTAGCACATTTTCACAGGGTCCTTTTTGTCTACTTGGATCTAAAATGTCTCACTGAGTAAAGAGCTGGGGCTTTTCTTCTCCTTATTTGGGAATAAAAGGCTATTTCTTGCCTAATCTACATATATGCTTGTGTGTCTTTACAAATGCCCACTATGTGGACAGAGGTAGCCTGTGGGTAAAAGGAACTTTACTACCTATGCTAGAATTTGTTTTATAACATTTATGGAAGCAATTTGGAAAACAAATGCCAATAATTTTCAAATCCTTTGAATCCATGTCAATTGCCCACAAACCCCAATGAACTGGGAACATGCAGCTCTCCTGTGGCATTATTTCTCTACGCATGTTGGCTAAAATAGTGAGAAGAAGCTGTGCTCCTCTCTACCATTCCTGAACGGAATTTCAGTTCCTTTTGATCTTCTATTCTCCCAACATGTGGCAATGAAAAGTTTGCAACATGCTCCCTTTCTACGTCCAGGCCTCCTCTATAACCACAATGGCCATATATACTGCTTGTCTGAAAGAGTCCCCAGACATCTCGTGATATAGTCAATAATCTATGGCAATGATCGATGCCTCTAAATCATTTTTGGGATCTGTTGGTTTACTGCTTCGGTTGACATCAGGAAGAACAAAGGAACACTGAACTAAATGGATGGAAGTGTGTTTTTTCCCCTGCATGATCTAACCACGAATCAGTCAATACAGAGTCCCAGACCGTTTGTCTTCTGCCATGTAAAACAAGGCTTCCACCATTCCACCAGCTACTGACATGTGTACCGCGGGGCCAGGGCAGAGAGGTCAAGGAATAGCTGTGCACACAGCCCTTAAGGTCGCCTCCCCTTGGCCAGAATGTAGCCACATGTCACTCCTTACAGAACAGGAAGCTGGGAAACTTTATCTGGGTTGCCACGTGCTCAACTTCGCTAAGTAAGGAGGGGGTGGCCAGTCACCTCTGCCTTCACTTCTTTTTCGTTTTTTAATATTTATTTTATTTGAAAGGCAGAGTTACAGAGGGAGGGAGGGAGGGAGGGAGGGAGAGGGAGGGAGGGAGGGAGGGAGATAAAGATAGAGAGATCTTCCGTCCGCTGGTTCCTCCCCAGATGGCTGCAGTGGCCAGGGCTGGGCCAGATGGAAGCCAGAATCCAGGAGCTTCTTCCAGGTCTCCTGTGTGGGTGCAAGGCCCCAAGCACTTGGGCCATCTTCCATTGCTTTCCCAGGGACATTAGCAGGGAGCTGGGTCAGAAGAGGAACAGCCAGGACTTGAACCGGAGCCCATGTGGAATGCCAGCATTGCAGGCGGTGGCTTTACCCACTGTACCACAACACTGGCTCCTACTCACTTTTTCGCTAAGGTGCAGTGTCTCTCTAAGTATCGGTATGGAGAAGACATGAAATTGATTCGTGTTAAATGAACAAATAAACAAATGAGTGGCCAAAATCCTTAGGAAATAATAATCTAAAAACAGATATAAGAACAGGCTAAGATGCTAAGATGGTCATGGTTCCTTATTTTCATCAATTTCTCAGAAGTAAAATTCACTTTAATTAGTTATATAAATTCCAACAGACATTTCTATGTCAGAATCAGGATTGGTGGGCCAGCATTGTGCTACAGCAAAACTTATCTTTTTTTTCCATTTACACAACTTTTTGATATACTCTCATAAAGTAAAGTACGTACTTTTGAAAAGTAATCCTTGATGAAGACCAGCATGTGGCATAGTAAGTGAAGCCACCACCTGCAGTGCCAGCATCCCATATGGGCGCTGGTTCTACTCTTGGCTGCTCCACTTTCGGTTCAGCTCTCTGCTATGGCCTGGGAATGCAGTAGAGGATGGCCCAACTCCTTGAGCCCCTGCACCCATGTGGCTCCTGGCTCCTGGCTTTGGATCAGTCCAGCTCTAGCTGTTACAGCCATTTGAGGAGTGAACCAGCAGATAGAAGACCTTTCTCTCTGTCTCTCCCTCTCTTTCTCTCTGTAACTCTGCCTCTCAAATAAATAAATAAAATCTTTCAAAAAGAAAAGTAATTCTTGAGGGCATAGTGGTAACAGTTTCGTGGTCTCTTCCCATGGCTGTTAATAACTAGTAGGTCCACCTGCCACCCTAGAGGGGATCCTCATGTGCCCAGTGATTCCCCAGTGATTGTGGAAGACCAGAAACAACAGGTGCCTTAAAACGCCATCCAGCCGCTTTCAGATCCTAGAGTCACAACAGCAGAAGGAAATCTCATGACATCTACCCCGGGTCTGGATAACGTCAACTTCTGCTTTAAGTAAACACTGACAAGGGAAGATTATCCAGACAATCTTAGACCTGCTGTGTTGGAAAACTGCGGAGTTGTCACCTGCAGTCCCAGGAAATCTGGCGTTTGTTTGCAAGAGCTCTGCCTGACACATCAGTCTACGCCCAGAGGCCTCCGAGGCAGCAGGTGCACTCGTGAAGGGGAGGTGGCGGTGTCAGACTTGATGACGGATACCACGTGCACGCTGCACCTCTCACTTAAAAGGGAAGGCGGTCCAGGCCCCTCTTTGAAACAGCTCCCCAGGAGCAGGGGGCTACAGGCACATGAGACACAGTCTTGAAATCCCACAGTTTCACAGTGATGCCCTTTGTGTCCACCAGGAGGACATGAGAGTAAGGGCTGAGAGGGTAGAGCTTCTCATCTCTGGTAATCATGGACACAACGGATTACAGCGAGCAGGGTCAACTGTCCCATCGCAAAGAAATGCCATTAAGCATTCATGAAAATTTCAGTGTTGGCAAACCTCAGTAAGGAGCTTGGTTTAGGGAATGAGCGTTGAGAAAGTCAATCAAAAAGTGTTTGGAACAACCTGTTAGCCAACTATCCCCAAAGTTAGTGAATGCTAAGTCTCCAGAAAAAGAGGCTATTTCTTGACCTTTGTGGGCAGGAATCTGGTTTAATGAGGACAAATAGGGAAACAGAGGGAAGCTAGATTATAATAGAAAGAACTGTGTTTAAGAATGGGAATAGGAGAGGTAGGAGGAAGAAGGTAGGAGTGTGGGTGGGCAGGCGGCCACGGTGGGAAGAATCATTATGTTCCTAAAGTTGTATTTATGAAATGCATGAAGTTTTTATTCCTTAAATAGAAGATTCTGGGGGAAAAAAGATTGTGCTGATTGTAAAAAAAAAAAAAAGAGAGAGAGAGAGAGAGCGAGAAGGAGTAATATTAAGGTTGCTGGAAGTGAATGATAAAGAAAAATGTCTGTTATCCAATACAGCCACTAGAGGATACACATATTTTCAAATGTGACTCCTTCCAGTTGAAACAGGAAAGGGGGCAAAAACATGAGCACCTGCCACGGCAGCAAACCTGCAAAGTCAGAGCAGTGCTGCCCCTGCAGGGAGGAAACTGCCCGCTGCCCAGTGGGCCTGAACCAGCTGGCTCCAGCCATGCTCTTCTGGAGGAAGTCACACACACACACACACACACACACACAATATCCAGCCAGAGACCATGAAAGAAGAGAAGGCTATGCTAACCCCTAAGGGACCAAAGCAGATAGCACACATCTTTCAAAAACGAAGGAAATCATGTTAAAAAAAAAAAGTCAATGGATCAGGCCAGCCATGTGGCCTAACGGGTAAAACTGTGGCCTGCAAAGCCGGCATCTCATATGAGCACTGGTTCAAGTCTTGTCTGCTCCACTTGGAATCCAGCTCTCTGCTATGGCCTGGGACAGCAGTGGAAGATGGCCCAAGTGCTTGGGCCCCTGCACCCATGTGGGAGACCCAATGGGGTTCCATGCTCCTGGCTTGGGCCTCGCTTAACCCTGAGTGTTGCTGTCATCTGGGGAATGAACCAGCAGATGGAAGACCTCTCTCTGTCTCTCCCTCTCTGTCACTCTGTCTTTCAAATAAACAAAATAAATCTTTCTTAAAAAGTCAGGAGACAATCTAGGTCAAAATCATGCTGGCAGAAAGTTGACCAGTTCTCTGGATCCAGAGCCCTGAGACAAACTTGTAAATGAGCTTGAATGTCTTCCATTGGCACAGCAGGTACTAGGGCTGACTTGAAGGGAAAGAGAAAGATGCCCCTTGGGAATAATGTGGTAAAAACAAGACCACTTGAATATACCACACCTTCCAAATCTGGTCTGGGGTCTGCAACCTGAAGGAAATGCCTGAGTTACTTCTGCAAGCTAGAAAACACTCTAAAACAGCAGGGCTGCGGGAATCAGGAAAAGGAGTGACTTGGCTTCTCTGAATCTAGGTTCCCACTTTAACTTCTTCAACTGGAAAAACACTTTACTGTAAATGATACTTTTAAAGCCTACACGCAGAAACCTAGCTGAAAATAATCCGCATGAGCAGGCAGAGCACATAAGAAAACTCTCACATGTATCCAACTTCCTTGTAAAAGAAGCTGTGTGCTCTATCGTACAGAAGGAGGAAAGGGGGTTATTTGTTCTGCATTTGTTTCATCATATCATGTAAAAGGCAATACACTCTTCTTTCTCATGTTAAAAATGGGGGGGGGGGTGATGGCGAGGACTCCTAGTAATGCTTTGTTTTTAATTTGAGTGTTGGCTATGAGTGTGATCAGAGGATAAAATATTTATTATCTGTACACTTACTTGCATTTCTCAGTATGTATATTGTATTTCAATAAAATGTGTTTAAAAGTAAATTCAATTAAAACTTTATTTAAAAGATTTTATTTAGTCTAATTAAGGTTTTAGTAGAGGTGGAATCGACTACCCAAGAAAGGCAGACGGAATCGCAGCTCTGAGGTGCGAGGCACATCTAGACATTTCTTGCGAGTTGTCCCCAGCTCAGCCTTAGCTGCCGTTGCACACTTGCCCACGAGGAGACACAGACCCTCCACTCTGCACAGCCAGCCTGAACCCGGGCCCTTCCTTCTATTTCCACTCTACTTCATCTCTCTTCCTCCTGTCAGCCGTCACTCTGCTTTGTCTGCACTTGATTTTCTCTTCCACTGTATTTATTCTTCCCTTTTCAGCCTTCTATACCATTCTGTGCTACATATAAGCCACTGGAGGAACCAACCATCCAGTTTCCAATGCAAGTAATATGTCGGCACATTCTTGCTTAAAATAACTCTGTAGCCTTCTCACCCCACTCCCAGCATAGTATGGAAAAGTCCTTCACAGTCAGGTCCCTGTCACCTTTCAAACCCATATACCCTCCCCACCCAGTGCTCCACCAAAGAATCCTCCAAGCCCTCATCCCCAGTCACATTCCCTTCACCTGGGTGCTCACCTGCCCTTCTTGGACTGGGCAGCTGCCATCCACTTCAAGGCTCCTCTGAAACAATGCCTCCTCTCTGAAGCCCTCCCTAACTCGCCACTAGGATTTTAACAGGATTTGGCTCCCCAAACTGAGGCAGACATTTAAACCCAACATCTATGTCAATGTTTAATGGATTCATGTTAATGACTGAAGGATTAAAGGTAGAACATGTCTGGGAGGTAGGCCTAGTAGGAGGCTGTAGGTCCCCGGGAGCTTACACTTGGAAGGGTGTTCCCATGAGAGAGTTGGTCGTGTAAGCTGAGCCTGCACCCTGTCCTTCTCAGCTTCCTTGCTTGCCATGTGATCTTCTCTCTGCACTTTTCTGCCCTTATTGGACACTGGACCAATAGGGTCACCTGACCTTGGACTGTGAACCTCCAAAACTGTAAGCAAATCTCCTTCCTTCCTAAGAAGCTCCTCTCAGTTATTTTAGTTGTAGTAACAAAAAGCTGGCTAATACACTCCCCAAGCGAAGTCAGTCTCTCTTTTATCTTCCCATCACCTTGAGTTTATATGATAGTGCTTATCTTGCTGGTAGATAATTGCTGTTTCTAAGACTCTTCCTAGTGAACTACTGAAAGGCAGGAAGATAACTCAATCTTTCTTTGTGAACCCTAAGCCCATCAGACACTTTACCTAAAGTTGCAGTCCCTACATCCATACTATTTGTCTTTTCCTCCCTGGAACTAACATATACACACATCTTTCTTTATTACCTGTCAACCCCCTTCCTACACACACACACACACACACACACACATGAATATGAGCTCCATGAAAGCAGCTATCATTGTCTAATCCTTTCTCCCTTGTGTCACTAATGCTGAGAATAACTTTTGGCATGTGGTGGGCACTTGAATGAATGAATATGAATCCAAAGTAATTAGAACAGCGTCTAGTGCATTCAACATATCAATCTTTGAATAAAGGCTAGAGATCCACCTACTCATTAGAACTTTTGTCAATCTTCCTCCACTTTTTCAATACCTTCTCTCAACTCCTACAATAGCCATAGTGAGGCTCCATCACAGTTGGAATTTTACTTTATTATTGTATTTTTATCTTGTCTTTCTAAGAAGATATAAGTATTCCAAAGGTATTACATCTCTTAAAAAAGACAATATCAATTACAACTAGTATTAGATGCTTTCATACTTGTTGTTTCACTTAATTTTCTCCAAAATATATTGCAAAAGCATTTCATTGTTCCTATTTGAGAAATAATCTGAGTTGCAGAGGGGCGGAGCCAAGATGGCGGAATAGTGAGGGCGCGCACCGATAGTCCGGGAAAATTTAGTTTAATAAAAGGGGAGTTACGGTAGCCACAGAAAATAGAACCAAACAAAAATTGCAGGGGAAACCCTTCTGAATGGAGCAGGCGTGAATCGGACGACCTACTGGGAGAACAAGGTCGCCCACCGCACGGAAGCAAAGTCCCGGGACCCAGCCGCAGAAGCCCCAGGGTCTGCGCGACAGTGCTCCAAGGAGAGTGCACGCCACACAGAAAACAGCAGGGAGACTTGAGACGCTCAGGGCTCCGAGTCCACACATCGGCGCTGGAAGGGGAGGTGAGCTCAATAACCCGAGACATTGGTGGGGAAACGGGGGTCAGAATCTAGAGGGGGGCCGGAAAGTGCAGCAAACTCACTACCGGAAAGAAGGAAAAAAAAAAGCTTCGGGTTTCTCTTCCCCCTAACCTTGCAAAGGTTACAAGGCTGCAAGACTTGAAGAATTCCCAAGAGACAAAGAGCAGGCCTCCTCTTTGGATTTACATATCAGTGGGGGAGAGTTAAGGAACTGAGTCACTACAATTCAGTAGCCTAGGCAACCCAGTGGGAGTCCAGAGGAGCCAAAGACTGGAAGCTAAATACCATCAATTCTGCACAGCCCTGCCCTGCAGTGTTACTTACCCCCTGAATAAATAAAATAAATAAATAAATAAAAAGAGAGAGATTTACCACGCATAACCTGAGGGTGTCACCTTTGCACACCCTTAACCAGGAAGAACCAGGCAGAGCTCTCAGGCCGCACCCATCTCAAGCCTCCAAGGCTCCTCCAACAGCAGGCAGTCCACTTAACACGGACACAGTATAAAAAAAAAAAAAAAAGAAAAAAAAAAGCGCACAGTGACGCAAGAAGAATTAACTATGCCGAGTAACAAACACAGAAATAGAGGGAGCAAGATCAACGATGACACTATGATGCCTCCAAATAAGCAAAACACCCCAAGCCAAGAGTATGAAGATGATGAGATAGAAGAAATGCAAGATACGGATTTCAAAAAATTTATGATAAGAACATTTAGAAGTTTTCAAAAGCAAATCCTTGAACTACAGAAATCCTTAATGGACAAGATTGAAAATCTTTCTCGTGAAAATGAAATTTTAAGGAAGAGTCAAAATGAAACTCAGAAACTAGTAGAACAGGAAAGTGTAATAGTCAAGAGAAATCAAAATGAAATGAAGAGCTCAATAGATCAAATGACAAACACATTAGAAAGCCTTAAAAACAGAATGGGTGAAGCAGAAGAGAGAATATCGGACTTAGAAGATAGAGCACAGGAAAACATACAGTCAAACCAAAGAAAAGAAGAGGAAATTAGAAACCTGAAAAATATTGTTGGGAATCTACAGGATACTATTAAAAAAACCAACATTCGAGTTCTAGGAGTTCCTGAAGGCATGGAGAGAGAGAAAGGATTGGAAGGCCTTTTTAGTGAGATACTAGCAGAGAACTTTCCAGGTTTGGAGAAGGACAGAGATATCCTAGTACAGGAAGCTCATAGAACCCCCAATAAACATGACCAAAAGAGATCCTCACCACGACACGTGGTAATTAAACTTACCACAGTGAAACATAAAAAAAGATCCTAAAATGTGCAAGAGAGAAACGTCAGATTACTCTCAGAGGATCTCCAATCAGACTCACAGCTGACTTCTCATCAGAAACCCTACAAGCTAGGAGGGAATGGCGAGACATAGCACAGGTGCTAAGAGAGAAAAATTGCCAGCCCAGAATATTATATCCTGCCAAGCTCTCATTTGTGAATGAAGGTGAAATAAAGACCTTTCATAGCAAACAGAAATTGAAAGACTTTGTGGCTACTCGTCCGGCCCTGCAAAAGATACTTAAAGATGTGCTACACTCAGAAACACAGAAACACGGCCATCAATATGAAAGAAGGGAAAGGAAGAACACCTACCAGTAAAAGAGCATGGGAAGCTCAAAGCATATACTAGAAAATATTTCCGGGAAAATGGCAGGGCAAAGTCACTACGTATCAATTGTCACATTGAACATTAATGGTCTGAATTCTTCAGTTAAAAGACACCGTTTAGCTGACTGGCTCACAGAACACAACCCAACTATTTGTTGCCTACAAGAAACACATCTCTCTAACAAAGAGGCATGCAGACTGAAAGTGAAAGGTTGGAAAAAGATATTCCATGCCAACAGAAACCAAAAAAAAACAGGTGTAGCCATATTAATATCAGACAAAATAAACTTTAATACAAAAACTGTTAAGAGAGACAAAGAGGGACACTATATAATGATTAAGGGTTCAATTCAACAGGAAGATGTAACTATTATAAATGTATATGCACCTAATTACAGGGCACCGGTCTATTTAAAAGATATGTTAAGGGACTTAAAGGGAGATTTAGATTCCAATACAATAGTACTGGGGGACTTCAATACTCCACTCTCAGAAATAGACAGATCATCCGGACAGAAGATCAACAAGGAAACAGCAGATTTAATTGACACTATTGCCCAAATGGATCTAACAGATATCTACAGAACTTTCAACCCTACATCTACAGACTTCACATTCTTCTCAGCAGCGCATGGAACCTTCTCTAGGATTGATCACATACTAGGACATAAAGCAAATCTCAGCAAATTTAAAAGAATTAGAATCATACCATGCAGCTTCTCAGACCACAGCGGGATGAAGCTGGAAATTAGCAACTCAGGAAACCCCAGAAAGTATGCAAACACATGGAGACTGAACAACATGCTCCTGAATGAACACTGGGTCATTCAAGAAATCAAAAGAGAAATCAAAAACTTTCTGGAAGTAAATGAAGACAACAACACAACATATCAAAACTTATGGGATACAGCAAAAGCAGTATTGAGAGGCAAATTTATAGCAATAGGTGCCTATATCAAGAAATTGGAAAGGTACCAAATAAATGAGCTTTCAGCGCACCTCAAGGACCTAGAAAAACTGCAGCAAACCAAACCCAAATCTAGTAGGAGAAGAGAAATAATTAAAACCAGAGAAGAAATTAACAGGATTGAATCCAAAAAAACATTACAAAAAATCAGCCAAGCGAGAAGCTGGTTTTTTGAAAAAATAAACAAAATTGACACCCCATTGGCCCAACTAACTAAAAAAAGAAGAGAAAAGACCCAAATCAATAAAATCAGAGATGAAAAAGGAAACGTAACAACAGACACCACAGAAATAAAAAGAATCATCAGAAATTACTACAAGGACCTGTATGCCAGCAAACAGGAAAACCTATCAGAAATGGATAGATTCCTGGACACATGCAATCTACCAAAATTGAACCATGAAGACATCGAAAACCTAAATAGACCCATAACTGAAACAGAAATTGAAACAGTAATAAAGGCCCTCCCAACAAAGAAAAGCCCAGGACCAGATGGATTCACTGCTGAATTCTACCAGACATTTAAAGAAGAACTAATCCCATTTCTTCTCAAACTATTCAGAACAATCGAAGAAGAGGGAATCCTCCCAAATTCTTTCTATGAAGCCAGCATCACCTTAATCCCTAAGCCAGAGAAAGATGCAACACTGAAAGAAAATTACAGACCAATATCCCTGATGAACATAGATGCAAAAATCCTCAATAAAATTCTGGCCAATAGAATACAACAACACATCAGGAAAATCATCCACCCAGACCAAGTGGGATTCATCCCTGGTATGCAGGGATGGTTCAACATTCGCAAATCAATCAATGTGATTCACCACATTAACAGACTGCAGAAGAAAAACCATATGATTATCTCAATTGATGCAGAGAAAGCATTTGATAAAATTCAACACCCTTTCATGATGAAAACTCTAAGCAAATTGGGTATAGAAGGAACATTCCTCAATATAATCAAAGCAATTTATAAAAAACCCACAGCCAGCATCCTATTGAATGGGGAAAAGTTGGAAGCATTTCCACTGAAATCTGGCACCAGGCAGGGATGCCCACTCTCACCACTGCTATTTAACATAGTTCTGGAAGTTTTAGCCAGAGCCATCAGACAAGAAAAAGAAATCAAAGGAATACAAATCAAGAAGGAAGAAGTCAAACTATCCCTCTTTGCAGACGATATGATTCTGTACTTAGAGGATCCAAAGAACTCTACTAAGAGACTATTGGAACTCATAGAGGAGTTTGGCAAAGTGGCAGGATATAAAATCAATGCACAAAAATCAACAGCCTTTGTATACACAAGTAATGCCATGACTGAGAAAGAACTGCTAAGATCAATCCCATTCACAATAGCTACAAAAACAATCAAATACCTTGGAATAAACTTAACCAAGGACGTTAAAGATCTCTACGATGAAAATTACAAAACCTTAAAGAAAGAAATAGAAGAGGATACCAAAAAATGGAAAAATCTTCCATGCTCATGGATTGGAAGAATCAACATCATCAAAATGTCCATTCTCCCAAAAGCAATTTATAGATTCAATGCAATCCCAATCAAGATACCAAAGACATTCTTCGCAGATCTAGAAAAAATGATGCTGAAATTCATATGGAGGCACAAGAGACCTCGAATAGCTAAAGCAATCTTGTACAACAAAAACAAAGCCGGAGGCATCACAATACCAGATTTCAGGACATACTACAGGGCAGTTGTAATCAAAACAGCATGGTACTGGTACAGAAACAGATGGATAGACCAATGGAACAGAATTGAAACACCAGAAATCAATCCAAACATCTACAGCCAACTTATATTTGATCAAGGATCTAAAACTAATTCCTGGAGCAAGGACAGTCTATTCAATAAATGGTGCTGGGAAAACTGGATTTCCACGTGCAGAAGCATGAAGCAAGACCCCTACCTTACACCTTACACAAAAATCCACTCAACGTGGATTAAAGACCTAAATCTACGTCCTGACACCATTAAGTTATTAGAGAACATTGGAGAAACCCTTCAAGATATTGGCACAGGCAAAGAATTTCTGGAAAAGACCCGGGAGGCACAGACAGTCAAAGCCAAAATCAACTATTGGGATTGCATCAAATTGAGAAGTTTCTGTACTGCAAAAGAAACAGTCAGGAGAGTGAAGAGACAACCAACAGAATGGGAAAAAATATTTGCAAACTATGCAACAGATAAAGGGTTAATAACCAGAATCTACAAAGAGATCAAGAAACTCCACAAAAACAAAACCAACAACCCACTTAAGAGATGGGCCAAGGACTTCAATAGACATTTTTCAAAAGAGGAAATCCAAATGGCCAACAGGCACATGAAAAAATGTTCAAGGTCACTAGCAATCAGGGAAATGCAAATCAAAAGCACAATGAGGTTTCACCTCACCCCGGTTAGAATGGCTCACATACAGAAATCTACCAACAACAGATGCTGGCGAGGATTTGGGGAAAAAGGGACACTAACCCACTGTTGGTGGGAATGCAGACTGGTCAAGCCACTATGGAAATCAGTCTGGAGATTCCTCAGAAACCTGAATATAACCCTACCGTTCGACCCAGCCATCCCACTCCTTGGAATTTACCCAAAGGAGTTTAAATTGATAAAGAAAAAAGCGGTCTGCACCCTAATGTTTATTGCAGCACAATTCACAATAGCCAAGACCTGGAACCAACCTAAATGCCCATCAATGGTAGACTGGATAAAGAAATTATGGGATATGTATTCTTTAGAATACTATACCGCAGTAAGAAACAACGAAATCCAGTCATTTGCAACAAAATGGAGGAATCTGGAACACATCATGCTGAGTGAAGTAAGCCAGTCCCAAAGGGACAAATACCATATGTTCTCCCTGATCGGTGACAACTGACTGAACACCAAAAAGGAAACCTCCTGAAGTGAAATGGACACTATGAGAAATGGTGACTTGATCAGCATAGCCCTGACTGCTAATGGACAACTTAATACATTATCCCTCATAGTATTTTTTTTTTGTCTGTTCTACTTAATATGACTGGTTTAATTCTGTAATTATCACACAGTTATTCTTAAGTGTTGAAAATTAACTGAAATGTGATCCCTGTTAAACATAAAAGTGGGAATAAGAGAGGGAAGAGATGTATAATTTGGGGCATGCTCGGGCTGACTTGCCCCAATTGGTAGAGTTGGAAACATACTAGGGGATTCCAATTCAATCCCATCAAGGTGGCATGTGCCAATGCCATCTCACTATTCCAAGTGATCAATTTCAGTTCACAATTGATCATAATGAAAGGACTAAGAGTCAAAGGGAGCACACAAACAAGTCTAGTATCTGCTAACACTAACCGATAGAATAAATAAAGGGGAGAGTGATCCAACATGGGAAGTGAGATACTCAGCAGACTCATAGAATGGCGGATGTCCTAAATAGCACTCTGGCCTCAGAATCAGCCCTAAAGGCACTCGGATCTGGCTGAAAAGCCCATGAGAGTATTTCAGGCATGGAAAGCCAAGACACTCTGGCAAAAAGATCTCTGTGAGTGAGATCCCAGTGGAAAGAACAGGTCTTCAAAGAGGGAGGTGCCTTTCTCTGAAGGGAGGAGAGAACCTCCACTTTGACTAGGACCTTGTCTAAACAAGATAAGAGTCGGAGAACTCAAGGGGCTTCCATAGCCTTGGAAACTCATGACTGGTGCATAGGGAGATTACTGATGCCATAAACAGGAGTGTCAATTTGTAAAGTCAACAACAGGAGTCACTGTGCACTTACTCCTCATGTAGGATCTCTGTCCTTAATGTGCTGTACACTGAGGCTTAATGCTATAACGAGTACTCAAACAGTATATTTCACTTTGTGTTTCTATGGGGGTGCAAACTGTTGAAATCTTTACTTAATGTACACTAAACTGATCTTCTGTTAAAAAAAAAAAAAAGAAAAAGAAACTATCAATTCCCAACTTGACTCTCACTGGGATTAAACATGACAATAGGTCTGATCTGATTTCATCATTATTTAAAAAAAAATCATCTATTATTTTTCACTTTATGTTTCTGTGTGGGAGCAAACTGTTGAAATCCTTATTTAATGTATACTAAGCTGATCTTCTGTATACTAAGATAATCGAAAATGAATCTTGATGTGAATGGAAGGGGAGAGGGAGTGGGAAAGGGGAGGGTGGTGGGTGGGAGGGACGGTATGGGGGGGAAAGCCATTGTAACCCATGAGACGTACTTTGGAAATTTATATTCATTAAATAAAAGATAAAAAAAAAAATAAAAAAAAAAAGAAATAATCTGAGTTGCAGATTAATCCAAGCCCATATGCCTTTAAATAGCCAACAAATCCATTGTGACTCTACCTTTGCTGTCCCTTCTATGAATTTGCATTGCTTCTGTTGATAAAGCTCTATTATGGAATCTATTATGCCCTCCAAATTCATGTGTTGAAGCCCTGACCCCAATATTCCCACTTAATAGGACATTTAAGGAGATAATTGAGATCAAAGGAGATCATGGGAGGTGACCCTAATCCCAGTTGGCTGATGTCCTCACAAGAAGAGGCAGAGATGCCGTGGATGTGGTGCACAGAGAGAAATCCACGGAGGACACAGGGAGAAGACCATTCTCTACAAGCCATGGGGAGAGACCTCAGGAGAAACCAACCCTGTCAACACCTTGATCTTGGACTTCTAGCCTCCAGAACTATGAAAAAATAAACTGCTGTCCAAGCCACCCAAACTGTGTAGTCAGTGATAGAAACCCTAGTACAACAATACAGGCTCATTATCCAACTTTCTCAAGACTACAGAAAAGGCAAAAGAAGAAAAACCATTGCCCAAACTGGACAACAAAAGACAGTCATTATTCCTTTAACATGTAGTCTATTGTCTAGTCTTTTTAATTTTCCATGTTTTTAAGTAATTGAAATTATATTGCAATTCAAATTGGCCACACCAAATTTTTCATTAACACATTTAAGTTTATGCACCATTTTATAGATTAATAATATAATTATGGGGCCAGCACTGTGGCATAGAGGGTAAAGCCACCGCCTGCAGTGCTGGCATCACATATGGGTGCTGGTTCGAGTCCCAGCTGCTCCACTTCTGATCCAGCTCTCTTCTATGGCCTAGGAAAGCAATAGAAGATGGCCCAAGTCCTTGGGTCCCTGCAGCCACATGGGAGAACTGGAAGAAGCTCCTGGCTCCTGCCTTTGGATCAGCCCAGCTCCAGCCATTGCACTCATCTGGGGAGTGAATGGAAACCCCCACCACCACCTCTCTCCCTTTCTCTCTGCCTCTCCTTCTCTCTCTGTGTAACTCTGACTTTCAAGTAAATAAATGAATCTTTTAAAAAATACAATTATGTCATTTTTGTCTGCTTACTTGCAACAAAAAATATTTTTCATGCATTTTTAGCATGTTTTCCCATTTGGGTTGCCTATTCTTTGCCTATTCAACTATTTTCTTGCACATTAAATAAAATATTCTCTACTTTTCCTCTTTACAGAATGACTTTCTGTGCTCTATCTCACTTACCTTGCCCAACAAATGCCTAGCATTGTGTCAGATGCAGAATAGATGTGACGTAATAGTGTTGATTAGTAATTTTCAAACCATTCACACAACCAAATGACCAAGGTTAGCATCACCAGAAGTAAGGAATATTGATACCATAGACCTTTGATCTGATGCAATAAGAAGGGCACTTCATCTTTTTGGTATTCTTCCCAAAAATTCATAACCTTTGTCTGAATCATAAGAAAACATCCAACCAAGGCAAATGGGAGCACTCCACACAATACCTGACCCAACCTCTTTTTTAAACATCAAGGACATGAAAAACACTAAAAGAGAGAGAAACTGTTGTAGACTAGGGAAGACTAAGGAGCTGTAATTACGAATGCAACATAGTGTTCAATATTAGATTCTGGAAGAGCCAAAAGACATTGGTGAATAAACTAGTGACCGCATAATAAAATCTGTAGTCTAATGGATAGTCTTGCGTCAACAGAGCCTGGGCTCAGGGAACGTGGACTTGAGTGGAATCCAGCAAGCCTGAGCAGCCTGGTGGACTGAGCATGTGAGACCTGGGGAGTGACAAGCAGCCAGCAGTGACAAGAAGGACCCTGCAGGCCAACTTCTCCCCTAGCACACCTGCCCACCCTGTTTGCACGGAGCCCAAGGCTCAGGCAGGCCAGATGCCAGGAGCCTCTGACAACCTGCCTGGAGGCAGGCAGATACACCAATGAACTTGAAAGAGTGTGGGAAAAGTGGCAGGACACAAACCAGAGGGCCAGGAAAGGAACATTGCACAGAACCCTTGTTTCTGAGCCATGACTTCCATAATTTGTGACATCCAAAGCAGAACGAGAACATTAAAAGACCTATACACAGGTTTAAAGGAGAACTGTCTGCTTTTCCCAGAACAACAAAAACACCATTCACCATTCAGGAAGGAAACACATCTTTCCTTTCATTTCATTTTTTTTTTAAAGAACTCCATTTGAAAAAACAAAAGAGAGAGAGAGAGGGAGCTTCTCTTGTGTATCAAAGATGACTTTTAGAAATGAATTAATTTTTATTTCAAAAGACATTAAAAGTTAAATTAATATCTTTTTAGTTCAATGTCAGCCTTTTAAAAATTAAAACAGAGCTTTTTCTCCACGCTAATTGTCACTGAAATGCTTTCAAACCTGGACATTTTAGATCCCATTACAATGAGAATAAAACGTGTCCTTCCTGGTGAAAGAGCAGGGCTGGTTCCAAGAACTGTGCTGGCAACACTGCTCTTTAGACTCCAAAGTCTTTTTTTCTTGTTTGCCCCATTATTGTTGTCTCCATTGAGAGGTAGAGAGAGACAGAGACAGAGCTCTTATCCACTGGTTCCTCTTGCAAATTCCCACAAAGCTGGGAGCCAGGAATGCAGTACAGGTCTCCCAACGTGAGTGGCAGGAACCCAGTCACCTGAACTCTCACCTACTGCCTGCCAGGGTCTGCGGTATCAGGAGCTGGAGACAAGAGCTGGAGACAGGTGTTCCACCCAGGTACTCAGACGTGAGACCTGAGCATCCTGACAAGCAGCTGCACCCAAACCCAAACACCTGCCCCTAAATTCCAGACTTCCTGTGAAAGATGTATTCATTGTTCTGAAAGGCAGAGTTATAGAGAGGGGAAACAGAGAGAGAGAGAGAGAGCAAGAGCGAGCGCACACTTCCATCACTGGTTCATTCCCCAAATGACCACAGCTGGACCAAGATGAAGCCAAGAGCCTGGACCTCCATCCAGGTCTCACACGTGGGTGCAGGGCCCCAAGCACTTGGACCATCTTCTACTGCTTTTCTAGGCACATTAGCAAGGAGCTGGATTGGAAGTGGAAAAGGCAGGACTAGAACTAGCGCTCATACAGGATGCCAGCATTGTGGGAAGCAGCTTAACTCTCAGTGACACAACGCCAGCCCTGATTCCAAACTTTTTAATCAGACCAAGCCTCATTTGTATCATCTACATTAAGGGTTCCAGAGATGGGTCAGGTGCCACAGAGGGCACTGGATGCCCTTAACAATACACTGAGGCTGGTGCCGCGGCTCACTAGGCTAATCCTCCGCCTTGCGGCACCAGCACACCGGGTTCTAGTCCTGGTCGGGGCGCCAGATTCTGTCCCAGTTGCCCCTCTTCCAGGCCAGCTCTCTGCTGTGGCCAGGGAGTGCAGTGGAGGATGGCCCAAGTGCTTGGGCCCTGCATCCCATGGGAGACCAGGAGAAGCACCTAGCTCCTGCCTTTGGATCAGTGTGATGCACCGGCCGCGGCAGCCATTGGAGGGTGAACCAACGGCAAAGGAAGACCTTTCTCTCTGTCTCTCTCTCACACTGTCCACTCTGTCAAAAAAAAAAAAAAAAAACAATACACTGAAGGCCTCAGAGGTCTCTCCAGACGATTGAAGACCCTGTAAACTTAAGTAGGGTTGTAAAAAAGCAAAAGCCTTTAGACTTTAGATTTAAACTGTCAGGAAATGAGTGATATTGGAGTGAAGCAACAAGAAAAATAACTTACTTGCAAAGTGGGACAATCTGGGTTTTCCACCACTGATATTGTTCTATATGAAAAGGGTGCCAAGAAATATTTTCCAGAATTCAGATTCTGTCCTAATTTCAAGGTCTCCTGATCAAACAAAAGACGGAGGAACTCTTTCTGAGAAAGGCTGCATTTTGCTTGCACATTACAAGTATGTGTGTGGCTAGTGTTGTAGCACAGCAGATTAAACCGCTGGTTAGAACGCCTGCATCTCATATCAGACTGCCTGGCTCAAGTCCTGGCTACTCAGCACTTCTGCTCCAGTTTCCCGATGACGCACCTGGGAGATGGTCCAAGTGCTTGGGTTCCTGCTACCCAGGTGGAGGGCCAGACGGAATTCCTGCCTCCCAGAATCAGCCTGGCCCAGCCCTGACTGTTACGGCATCGGGGGAGTGAAGCAGTGAAGGAAGATCTTCCCACCCCCTTTCTGCTTTCAAATGAATAATTGAATTTTAATCATAGAAAGAATCAGAGATATGCATGAAAATGTGTTTCATCACAGTTTCTGAAAGTCAAGAAGTTAAAACAAAACCAAAGTGTCCACCCGTGGGGAAACTGTTGAACAAAATGCAGCAGAAGATGGGATCAAATGTTTGCCACACAAACTCAGATTTTTTTTTTTTGAAGATTTATTTATTATTTGAAAAACTGAACTACAGAGAGAGGGGAAGAGACAGAGACAGAGATCTTCCATCCTCTAGTTCAATCCCCAGAAGGTGACAATGGCTGGGGCCGGGGCTGGGCCAGGCTGAAATCAGGGGCCCAGAACTCCATATGGGTCTCCCATATGAGTGGCAAGGGCCCAAGGATTAGGGCTACCTTCCACTGCTTTTCCAGACACATTAGCAATGAACTGGATGGAGAATTTGGGATTCCAATCCTCCAACTGGTCAGTGCCCGTATAGGCGCCAGCTTCCCAGTGACGGTTTAACCCACTATGCCACAATGCCAACCCCAAAACTCAGGTCTTTGGAGAATATTTAATGATATGGGAATATATTCATGAGAAAATATGATGTGAAAAGGAGGATATAAAGGTATATACACAATATGATTTCAATTTTGTCTCTAAAATGATAAAAAGTATTACTTTCTGGATTCTGTCCCAGTTGCTCCTCTTCCAGTCCAGCTCTCTGCTGTAGCCTGGGAGTACAGTGGAGGATGGCCCAGGTCCTTGGGCCCTGCACCCGCATGGGAGACCAGGAGAAGCACCTGGCTCCTAGCTTCGGATCAGCACGGTGTGCCAGCCACAGCGTGCCAGCCACAGCGGCCACGGTGGGGTGAACCAATGGTAAAGGAAGACCTTCCTCTCTGTCTCTCTCTCTCTCTCACTGTCTACACTGCCTGTCCAAAAAAAAAAAAGTATTACTTTCATGATACTTGTCTGTATTTCCCAAATTTTCTACAATGGGTGATGTGTCACCTCTGTACTGGAGGAAGACAAATATTATTATTCAAAGAAATGTTTTCTGTTTTTTTTTTAAAGATTTATTTATTTATTTGAAATTCAGGGTTACACAGAGAAGGAGAGGCAGAGAGAGAGAAAGAGAGAGAGGGTTCTTCCATCCACTGTTTCACTCCCCAGTTGGCTGCAATGGCAGGAGCTGCACTGATCCGAAGCCAGGAGCCAGGAGCTTTTTCCAGGTCTCCCACGTGGGTGCAGGGTCCCAAGGACTTCAACCATCTTTACTGCTTTCCCAGGCCTTAGCAGAGAGCTGGATCGGAAGTGAAGCAGCAGGGACTTGAACTGACACCCATATGGGATGTCAGCATTGCAGGCAGCGGCTTTACCCACTAAGCCACAGCACCAGCCCCTCAAAGAAATGTTTTGTCCCAAAGAGAACTCCTCCTTGTCAATGCTATTCTTTTGCGGTAGCCATGTACACGGATGTGAGAAGTAACTCTACATTAGCCACAACCTTGCAAACTGTGTTGTACCCCCACCCTGTGAGACAGCCCCCTGTTCACGACTGCATCTACCCCTGCAGGGGGAAACACCACTACAGACACTCTGAAAGCCAGGCCAGCTGTAACTCTTCTGTTACGCCAATGGTCCAAAGTGCGACTGCCAAGCACATAGCACAGTGGGTAGCATCTATCTGGCAACAGGTGGTCCTGCCCCCTAGCAATGACGGATGAGCAGGCCAACCACGGCTCCACCAGCCCAAACGACATCTGCAGGACCCAGCACTCTGCAATGAGCCCTCCTGCAGGCTCCTGAAGTCCCTGTCTGGCCGGTTTCCACATTTGCTGAACGCGGAATGTCCCCGCATTTTCAGCACAGGGAGGTAGAGAGTTCCAGCCCTCCCTAAGGGACAACATCTGCTCTGATTCTTCTCCCAAACCGCCGGCGTGCCAGTGGTCCAGAGTGCCTGAAACCGGCACCCGGTGAGGAGGGAAAATCACGGAGTTTAAGCAGCAGTCCACGGGCTGAACGGTTCTCTCTGTGTGCACCACGGAGTCGACACGGAAATGGAGATGTAGCACAGATAGGTAGAGACATCTAGTGACCAGCAGGGCAAAACACAGGGCAGCACACACACCGACGGAGGAAGGCATCGGGCCTCATTTGGTAAGTCATTACTGAACACCCGATGTGTCCAAGCACTGCGCTGTGTTTGGGGGTGGGCGAGGTAAAAGCCTTAATGAAAAAGAGGATTTCCCAAATTTAAATCCGGTGGCAATACATCTCAGTAGAAAACATCTTTCTTCTGTTGCTCGATCTATGAAAGACAAAACGAAATCTTACTTTCCAAACAGATCATCCCCCAAAGAAAGACTAAATCATTTGCTTTCCTATTATAACTTTCCAAAGCTCTAGAAATAAAAGAATATTCTGTCATTCATTCGAAATGTGCAATACTTACAACAAGCTGTTTGATTTCTTTATTTTTAGATTTATTTTCACTTCATTTGACAGGCAGAGATTCGGGGGCAGGGAGGAACAGAGAGAAGAATCTCCGCTCAGCTGGTTCACTCCCCAAATACCTCCAACACCCAGGGCTGGGCCAGGCTGAAGCCAGGAGCCAGGAGCTCCATCCAGGTCTCCCACGGGGGTGGCAGGGGCCCGGGTACTTGAGCCATCACTGCTGCCTCCCACTGGGAGGAACTTGGATCCGAAGCAGAGTAACCAGGACTTAAACCAGCCCCTGGAAACAAGGTCTGGCCCCTGTGCTGAGCCACCTGCCCATCACTGTCTCTTTGCTTTTTGCAACTTCATAATGTTCTCTCTCCTAAACCAAAGGGATAATTACAGAACATTTTCGTTTAAAGAGATTTACCTCTCACCGTGCATCGCTGCCTTTGTCTTCTCCCCCATCTCCTTCCCAGATTGCCCGGGTTCTGCTGCCTGCAGCCTCCCCAGCCCGGGCAGCTCCAGGCAGGGCATCCTGCTGAGCTGCCTTCTCCTTGTGACGCTTCCAGCTGCACACCCCTGCGGCCCTTCCTGTCAGCCTGCGCTGTCGCCTCCCCTGGCCTCACGCCGCACAACACACAGACTCTGGCCCGTCTCGGCTGAGCCCACTTTCTCCACCCCTTCATGCTGTCCCCGTTTTGAAACACCCACCTGCCCGCCGCTCCTCAACAGGTATCTGAACACCAGCTCTAGGCCTGGCTGAGCCTGCACAGGGCGCCCCACGGGACGGGCCATGGAGATGAGGCTGGGGAAGACCTACTCACATGCACACAAGCACGGGCTCACGTGCACACACACATACACTCCTGCTTGCATCAGACACATGGGCACACACATCCCCTCTGGGGAATGTGGTCCCCGTTCCACAGCTGAACCTGCAGGCGCCATGACCTGGCACGTGCCAGCCTCCAGAACCCTGAGAAAATAAACCTCTTCATAAATTTCCCGGTCTCAGACTGCTAAGGCTGCTGCTGCCTTTTTCTGCATTGGCTGAACCATAAATGGAATTATTAGAGCACACGCAGGCCCAAAGCTCTGGTAGCCGAGTTAGATGCTCCGCAGGTAATGTCTGCACACGGAAGCTCACACAGCACGGCTACTGCCACCGTGACACACCAGTGCACCGATCCAGCGGAGAGCCCACAGCCAGATAACTCTAGATTCAACCCAGATGTATCCTGCACTGTCTCCTATTACTTAAAATAACAGCTTCTCTTAGTTTTCCCTTTTGCAATGACACAGGTAAACATGGAGAGAAGATCACTCCAACAGCACAGGACCTGAAGCAATGCCAAATTATTCCTTCAAAGTGGAAGTGCTTCAAAGGGCCTCCTGCGTTCATTCTTAGAAAGGAAGAATAAGCCGACGCCGCAACTCACTAGGCTAATCCTCCGCCTGCGGCGCTGGCACCCCGGGTTCTAGTCCTGGTCGGGGCGCCAGATTCTGTCCCGGTTGCTCCTCTTCCAGTCCAGCTCTCTGCTGTGGCCCAGGAGTGCAGTGGAGGATGGCCCAGGTGGTTGGGCCCTGCACCCACATGGGAGACCAGGAAGAAGCACCTGGCTCCTGGCTTCGGATTGGCGCAGCGCCGGCAGTGGCGACCATTTGGGGAACGAACCAATGGAAAGGAGACCTTTCTCTCTGTCTCTCTCTCTCTCACTGTCTAACTCTACCTGTCAAAAAAAATTTAAAAAAAAAGAAAGGAAGAATGATTCGTATTTTACTGCAGAGATATATGCTGTAAAGAACCATAATTTCCTGAGCTCACAAGGAGAGGCTCAGTAAGCAATGAAGCCCTTATGGGTTGATTGCCTTCTGCAAAGAATATGCATTGGAATTCTGAACCCTACTGCCTCAGGCTGGGACCTCATCTATCAGGCACTGCATTTGCATTCAACACCAGCTTGAGCTAAACCCTCCTACTGAGGTTTAATCACTTCTACAATTTTGGCCTTTCAGGAGGGAAAATAAGATGTGTGTTAGATAACTAAGAAAGAGAAGAGGCAGCACCAAATATTGCTCTCATCATAAATCAGATCGATCCTGATGCTGAGATGCAGACGTGATGACTCGAGTAGTTAGATGCCTGCCGCTCACATGGGCGACCTGACTCGAGTTCTCAGCTCCTGACTTCAGCCCAGTCCAGCCCAGGGTATTGTAGACATCTGGGGAATGAACGCACCAGCGTATGGGAGCGCTCTATCTGCCTCTCAAATAATTAAAATTTCAAATAGCACTCGCTCTATAGATGAAACACACCTATGTCCCTCTTCAATAAACAGAAAATATCCTTTATGTGATGTTCTGTTGGAGTCATCAAATATGTAGCCACACCAAGGATCAAATCATCTTAAGTTGACCAATGGATTTCAAACTTTTTGGCACCACTATAAACTTACCTCTTAATTCTCTTCTCTGCAAACTTTTTCTATACCTTCATAAATCATATAATGTATATATTATCACACACAAATATTGTGTACATGCAGAAAAAAAAGTAGAAAGGAAATACATCAAATAACAATAATAAGAGTTGAATAATGGGTCCCAGATAATTCCAGCACCTTTCTGTATTTTCCAAATTTATTAAAATAAGCTTGTATTACTTTTTTATTTTTTAAGAGTTTATTTATTTATTTGAGAGGTAGAGTTACAGACAGTGAGAGGGAGAGACAGAGAGAAAGGTCTTCCACCCATTGGTTCACTCCACAAATGGCTACAACAGCTGGAGCTGCGCCGATCTGAAGACAGGAGCCAGGTGCTTCTTCCCAATCTCCCATGTGGATGCAGGGCCCAAGGACTTGGGCCATCTTCTACTGCTTTCCCAGGCCACAGCAGGGAGCTGGATCAGAAGTGGAGCAGCCGGGTCTAGAACCAATGCCGATATGGGATGCCAGCGCCGCAGGCAGAGGATTAACTACTGCAGCACTGCACCGGCCCGATTACTTCTTTTTAAATCAGAGGAAAGTGCTCTGTTTTACCCTCTCACTTATTAATAACACAGACTTCATGAACATAGGAGCACCTGACTACTTTTGTATGAGAGGCCTCTTTCCCATTAGGTGAGATTCTATCACCAACCCACAGGAGCTGAAGATACACACCTGGAAACAAAATGCAAAGAAACGCATGGGGTGTTTCTATTTGGGCAAGGACACTTTCGAGTAACCGATTCTGCTTCATGTGACACTAGAAGGACATCCCCGCTGTGCTGTCTCTGGGTGTCTAGAATGACAGGTTACACAGCAATCAAGCCAGAGAGGTCCAAGCACCTGTAGACTATGAGTAGCTGCAGGTTGTGATTACCTTTGTAAAGAGCCCGGGGAGGGGCCGGCGCCATGGCGCAGTGGGTTAATCCTCCGCCTGTAGCGATGACATCCCATATGGGCGCCGGTTCTAGTCCCGGCTGCTCCTCTTCCAGTCCAGCTCTCTGCTGTGGCCTGGGAAAGCAGTAGAAAATGGCCCAAGTCCTTGGGACCCTGCACCCACGTGGGAGACCAGAAAGAAGCTCCTGGCTCCTGGCTCCTGGCTTCAGATCGGCACAGCTCCTGCTATTGCAGCCATTTGGGGAGTGAACCAGCTGAAGGAAGACCTTTCTCTCTGTCTCTCCCTCTGACTGTCTGTAACTCTACCTCTCCAATAAAATAAATAAAATCTTTAAACAAACAAACAAAAGAGCCCTGGACTCAGAGGAATTTCTGTTTATTCAGCATTTACCCCTCAACCCCAGCGAACAGAAGAGAAAAGAACAAGGAGGGGCTGAAGCTCAGGGCTCAGCCCGTGTTTGCAAAGAACCAAGAACAAGAAAGGCGTGAGCAGGCTCACCCAGACAGAATATGGGCTAGAAGTCCCCTGTATCTGGAAAAGCAAATGTTTGACCAGTAAGATTCTGTTTGACTAACTCCAGTTTGTGTGATCTCAGACAGAGAGAAAAACTGTACACCAGCAGGTGGTGAAGAAATCCTGGCTTGGTATTTTTTTATTTCCTTTTTCCATTCTTTCTTTAATCGAGTGAGCACCTGTGGCATGCCAGACACCACACCAGGAACACAAGATGCCAGGATGGGTGCATACACCATAAGACAAGATGCTTGGAAGAGCGGGGTCACATCCTGCTCACTCCCTAGGGTTTGAATCGGCTGTGGCTCCTGGACTCAGGCAGATATTTAAAGTTTAAGCCTCAAAGTCTTGTGCCAGTGGTGCTGAGAGGGTGGAAATGTAACCCAATTATGGGGTCTAGGAGGTGGCCTAGCAGGAGGTCCCTGTGTGCGAGATCAAGGTAGTTCCCTGCGAGGGCTGGCTTTGGGTTGGTTACAACAGGCGACTCAGATCCAGCCACTCTCTTGGGTTCCTGGTTCACCATGCGGTTGTTTCTCAGCACACACTTGCCCATGGCCACCCTCCAGCCTCACCAGAGGGCCAGCCAGTGGGAGTCCCCTGTTGCTGAATCGTGAACCTCAAAAACCATGAGCCAAAGTAAAACGCCTTCCCTTCGTAAGTCCACTGGGTTAGACATTTTGCTACGATGAAAAACTGACTAATATACCACTTGTTGATCATTTTTCTTTTTTAAAGATTTATTTTCTTAATTTGAAAGACAGAGTTACAGAAAGAACGAGAGAGAGAGAGAGAGAGGTCTTCCATCTGCTGATTCACTCCCACAATGGCCAGGGCTGGGCCAGCCTGCAGTCAGGAGCCTGGAACTCCATCCAGGTCTCCCACATGGGTAGTAGAGGCCCAGACTTGGACCACCTTCTGCTGCATTCCCAGGTGCATTATCAGGGAGCTGGAGGGGAAGTTGACTCAAACCAGCTCTCACACGTGATGCTGGCTTCGCAGGTGGAAGTTTAACTCGCTACGCCACAATACCGGCCCCTGATCACTTTTTCTATTTTGGGGTTGAATGCATGTTATGGAAACATAACTCCCCCTCCAGAAACACCTGGTAGCTAACCTTAGCTTAATTGTATATAATTATTATTTTGGCTTTAATCAAAACATACCTGGATTATGGATCTTGGTAAAGATGGAAGAGTTGGGGGCAGAATGCCAGATGGGTTAAGCCTGTCACCTGTGACACCAGCATCCCATATCAGTGCCAGTTCCAGTCTCAGCTGCTCCACTTCTGACCCAGCTCCCTAATGAGCCTGGGAAAGCTGTGGATAATGATTCAAGTGCTTGGGTCCCTGCCATCCACAAAGGAGACCAGGACAGAGTTCCGAGCTCCTGGCTTTGGCCTGGCCCAGCCTTAGCCATTGTGGCCATTTGGGGAGTGAACCAGCAGATGGAAGACCTCTCTGTCTCTCCTTGTCTCTCCCTCTCTGTAACTCCGCCTTGCAAATAAAAAAAAAAATCTTAAAAAAAAAAAAAGATGGAGAGTCAAGCCCCGTGTGGTGTAGCCCATGGTTCACTGTCATTCCTCTCGTTCCAACTCGAAGCTGCCTCATGGAACAGTTTACCCGGGGCAATGGAACCTCAGCGCTGATGACCTGCTCCTAACAGGGTTACCACTTTCACACACACCTTGCTACTTGTAAGTCATGTGTGCTTCAGCGCCGCTTGGAAATGGGGGAACGGGAAACGTGATGTGAACTGCAACACGGAGTCCTAAAGCCTCACAACTCAAGATCATGTTCCACCTTGATTCTGGCTTCTCATTCCCACAGTCTGCACCGTGGTTCGGCCGGCTTGGTTCCCAGCGTGACCGTGGTGGGAGACAGCGAGGGCTGTGAGAAGTGTTTGGGTCAGAGAAGCCCTCGTGAAGGGGTCCACGCTGCTGACCTGGAACTGGGCTGGTTCTCGCAGGTGTGAGTGAGCCCTCGCTCTTGCAGTACTGGGTGCGTTACTGCAGGAGCGAGGCAAGTTGTTATAAGGTGAGGGTGCCTCTCGTGTTGTTTCTCTTGTGCACATCCACTTGCCTTCCCGCTCCTCTGTCAGCATGAGGCCCTCCCCAGATGCAACCAATCACGGACTTCAGCTTCCAGGAGGACCACGCGCTTCTTTCCTTTACAAATTACGCAGTCTTGGGTATTCTGCCATAGCAACAGAAAACAGACTGAAAGAGCTTGCCAGCTATTCCTCTGCCTCCTCCACCGTCACCCCACTCCACCCCAGCATGCTGCCAAAGGGCTCCTGCCGGAATCCAATCTGATCGCAATGCCCTCCTGCCTGGCTCTCCCCGGGGGCTCCAAATCACCCACCAACAGCTGCTCAGTGTGCAAAGCAGGTCTTCTCGGTCATCCCTGCTGGCTGCTTCCCTCCTCCTGCAGTCGATGTGAGAGCCCCATCAAAGCCTCATGCCACCCTCCCCCCATCTCCACGTCAGAACCACTACTCACCCCCCAGAGGCAGCACAAGCATTCTGTCTTCCATGAAACTTGTTTCCCAGATAAACTCTCCTTTAAATTAGGAAAGACACCTGAACCAGCGCCTCTTCACAGCCTGGCCACTGATGAAGCAGACGGTGCACCTACCGCGCAGTTCACACCCAAAGCCCCAGGAGAAGAAACAAAGTCGTGGAACCACTCGGAGCTGGTGAGTTCATGCAAAGAAATGAAAGGAACCTTTTGGGATTTTCAGCCTTGTGGAACACACTTTCTGCAGAAGTCTCCTCCACCTTTATTACTACCCTCAAGAATGCTTGCGGCATAAGGTGGTCACTCAGAGTTAAACTCCAAACCCATCAGGGCTGAGGGCAAATGTTGGCCAGGCCCATGTCAGCACCGTGAAGGGGAGGAGGGGCCTGACCTCAGGCCATCTCTGAGGAAGTGGAGAGTGCACTGGCTTCCTATAACATACTCCATAACAAATCACCATCAATTGGGCAGCTTAAAATATATTCTTTCGCCGGCACTGCGGCTCACTAGGCTAATCCTCTACCTGCGGCGCCGGCACACCGGGTGCTAGTCCCAGTTGGAGTGCCAGATTCTGTCCCGGTTGCTCCTCTTCCAGGCCAGCTCTCTGCTGTGGCCAGGGAGTGCAGTGGAGGATGGCCAGGTCCTTGGGCCCTGCACCTGCATGGGAAACCAGGAGGAAGTACCCGGCTCCTGGCTTCGGATTGGCGCAGTGCGCTGGCCGCAGCACACCGGCTATAGCAGCCACTTGGGGGGTGAACCAATGGAAAAAGGAAGACCTTTCTCTCTTTCTCTCTCTCTCACTGTCTAAATATATATATATATTTTTTTTTTCATGGTTCTGAAGGCCAGAAAGCTCATTTCAAGGTGTGGGCAAGGTGGGTTCCTACACGCGATCTCAGCCAAAAGGCTGAGAAGCAGTGGGGTGGGTTCCTTGTAGGGGCTCTGAAGTAGAACAGAACGAGTCTATGCCTCTCCCTGGCTCTGGTGGCCGAGTGCGAACCTCGGCTCCCTCCGTGACACCAGCCCCGGCCACTGTCTTCACACAGCCATCCTTTCTTCCTAATGAGGACACTTTGTCAGTTGTCACTGGATTCAGGACACAGCCCAACCCCAGATGATTCCATCCCCGGAGTCTTAGTTATATCCACAGGAACACTTTCTCCAAAAAGGTAGCGTTCACAGCTTTCAGACAGTCATACCTCTGGGGGTGGGAGGAGCACCACTCCACCTCCACGGAGCGCGCACGGGACTCTGAGTAGCGTCCTTGCTAACACCCCAGCTGAGTCCATGCCCACGACACTTCCTCCATCCCCCACCCGGGTTACCTGCCTGGCGTTCTTGAGAATTTAGCCTCTCTGCGGTTCCATCTCTTGTAGAAAATCGACAGATTGGAGTTCTAGCTTTCATTTGAGTCTTCTGCATAAAGTTATTCTGTTGTCTGTGCCAGAGAGAAAGGGACCCCCTCTCTTAACATGTTGACCCCCATCCTCTTTCTGTCCCTGCCTGCCTGGGGCCACACCCGAGGCTGGTCAGCTCCCCCAGAGTAAGCTATCCAGGGAGGTTCCTGCAGGGTGCAGTTTTCCAGGGATTGGAACTACACTCTGTGACAGTCACGGGATTACGAGTTAAGATTTCGGGTGTCACAATGACACTATGTGTATGTCCCTCAGCTGAGGGGCTACAGATTCCAGAAGCTTCTAGGAAACCTATGAGCTTCCAGCCACAAAGGTAACCCTCAGACCGAATACATCGTCATCCTCACCAAACCCAGGCGCACTGACACGGGGGAGGGCAGGACTGGTTGGGAAGGTGCTGGGGTAGAGCAGGTCTGGAGAGCCAGAGCCAGTGCCCAGGAACCCTCGCTGAAGTCACCTTGGCTCATGCTGCTGGCATTCATCCAACTTAAGAAGACACTTCCCATGGGTTTGTATTGCCTGTCCTGCCTGGCTTCCTTTCATTTTCTGTGCCAAAAATCAGCCTGCATGCTGTGTCTGCCCAGTCCTTGGACACTGGGGACCAATAAGACAGAAATGTAGGTATTAGGACCCCCGGCACATTCCTGCCCAGTCTCTCCCCAGCCCTGCGTCACCAACAGCAACAGGAGGTTGTCTGTTAGCAGTGACTTCTGAAGGGAAGAAAACAATTTACTTGTAAGAAGACCGCAGCCCAGGGGCCATACGTGGTTTTGCATTTAATTTCTGACCTAAAGCCCCTGTGTCTCTGCCCCATAGAAAGAAAGAGCAAAGTGCTCTGGGGAATATTTGCAGGAGAATGATTAAATGAGCACTCCTAGGGACACTATTCTAGAGGACCCCCCCGCAAGGCTCTGCAGATGGGAAATAGCAATGGGATTTCAAGAAGTACCAGCGAATGTGGTGTCTTGGCATTTCCTGTAAGGAAGGAGTAAAGAAAAGGGCAAGAGGCCAGCGCCACGGCTCACTAGGCTAATCCTCCACCTGCGGCGCCGGCACCCCAGGCTCTAGTCCAGGTTTGGACGCCGGATTCTGTCCCAGTTGCTCCTCTTGCAGTCCAGCTCTCTGCTGTGGCCCGGGAGTGCAGTGGAGGATGGCCCAGGTGCTTGGGCCCTGCACCCGCATGCAGGAGGGGGCACCTGGCTCCTGGCTTCAGATCAGTGCAGCACGTCGGCTGCAACACACCAGCCGTAGCAGCCACTTGGGGGGTGAACCAACGGATAAAGAAAGACCTTTCTCTCTGCCTCTCTCTCTCTCACTGTCCAACTCTGCCTGTCAAAATAATAATAATAATAATAATAATAAAGAAAAGGGCAAGAGTGATGCGTTCAGCTTACAAAGATCTCAGGGTCTCACATGCACCAAACCGTGGCCCCACCCACGTTCAGAAGCATCACTGATCCAGACCACTGTGCCCGTCTCCTCTCCTTCTCTCACAATGACCCCCCCAAATGACAACCTGAGAATTTTCTGCAGAGGCTGTGGGCTGTGTCGTGGAAAGCCCTGGCAATTTTATCATAGACGTTTTTGTGACACTGACCCTAAGGTAAGTATCACCCATGAACCTTAAATGACAGTTTCTTAAAACTTTGTCTGCCTTTTATTTTTTTAAGTGGGAGCTTTGTTTTGCAAAGGTGAAGTCTGTGGTTTTCCATGGCAGCTTTGTTGCCACCAACAGAAATTCCAGGTCGAGGCCTGAAGGTGAATCAGGCAGAGTGACTTGCAGTGCTGTTCTTGGAACCCAGCTCGGCTCACAGCAGACAGGTCAGCTGTTCCATTATTCCATTTTCCAGGAAAACAGAGTCCGTGTTCAACAGGAGCCCAGTAAATTCCACGGCAGCCAATCCGCAAGGCGCGCGCTGTCAGCAGGCGAGATACGACTACATCTGGGTCAACAACATGAAGAAATTCGTTATCAGTGTGCAAACAGAAAGTCAACCAGGAAGTAGACCTTTTGTTTCACCGAAACCGGGACATGGCATTCGCACTTCCAGACAAAGTTGAGTCCAGCCGGCCTCTTGCTCCCAACAGAGGAATCAACACTCCCAGAAGGCAGACGGTTGCCTGACTGAAACCAAAGAATGTTCTAGCAACCCCCAAGTGTGCCCCCGGCAGCAGTCTTTACAAAGGGAGTCTGAGAAGTATGATACATATCAGAAAGGTACCCGGAAAATAGCGATATTATTATACCCACCAGGGAAAAAGTCTTCCTGGGGGTTTGGTGGGACCCCTCAAGCTCCCGTAATTGTTATCCTAATTAATGGAAGTGCAATCGTCATTCTTACATCCAGATACAACACCGTCCTTTTCCTTTGAAGCTCACTCAGGCATCTGCTCTACACTTACCTCCAGGAGGGAGCCCGAGGTTAACAACCCTCCACACACACCTAGCACCCACCTGCTGCACAAACAAGTATTCTTTGCATTTCAGTCATGGCCTGACCTTGGCGGGGACAATGCAAAAGGGAGAGCCTGATTAATTTTCCACTTATAAACCAATTATTTTACTATCGGCACCTTCCCTCTTCAGTCACTGACATAAAATCTTTTACAAAACAAAATGTAATAAATGAGAAATTGATTCGATTTTTTTTAAAAAGTTTTCTTGGAAGCTGACCATAAATAAGAAGTGTGCTTTAACACAGAAAAAGTCTGTCTCAACACCCAGGTGGGAGACAGGCAACCACACTCTATCACGGCTCAGAAAGTTCTCATTCGTGTTTACTACATTGACAGACAACTGCTATTTTTCCACCTAAAGAGGAGGGTAAGGATGTGTTCATGTAGGTCTGTACAGGCTACAGTTACACCAAGAACCCACCCAGGGTTAAGAGAGAACAAAGTTAGCTGCCCCCGCCACAGAGTCTGTGCACTGGCTGTGACCTTCCCCGATGCCCTTTTCCAGGGGTCAGCAAACTCCCTCCTTTATCTTCTTTAGGTCTTCACTCAAATGCTACTGATGTGGACAAGGGTGTATTAATCTTACTCCAAGCTCTTGCCTCACACCAAGACAAGCATTCTAAGTGCAGACGCATAGAAAGTGCACATATAAGTGATAACAACATTAATTCATTCAACAGGTGAAAAAGCGAGCCCACGTTCAAGCATGAGCATGGGTTGCCCCACATGGAGCAATACCCAACATAAGTGGGCAGTGGGCCAGAGGATTACCCGGGGCGGGGGCGGCGGGGAGAGACAGAGAGGGCACCTGCGCAGCACCTGCAGCTGTGGTCTGCAGCAACAGAGAGAGCTCCCCCCGTCGCTGGCTTCTCTCATGCGGTACAGGGTGGTGCCTCAGCAGGTGTGAAGCACCTGGTTATTTTGTGATACCTATACAAGTCCCACGTGGAGCTTAATGTCCACATTTCCATGATGTCCCCTCTTAGGACCCGGATGAAGCAGGTGCATCTTGTTTTGATTAACAAGGGCTGGAAGCTAGAAGTGTGGGATCAGATGTCTGCATGGTCAGGTCAAGGTTACGGGTCACAGATCCCTGACTTCTCCTTGTATCTTCACATACTAAAGAGGGCAAGAGAACTCTCTGGGTCTCCTTTGTAAGGGCTCTAATCCCACTCTTGGTGGCTCCACCCTGAGGACCTAATACCTCCCAAAGGCCCTAGCCCTGGGGATTAGGACTTCAACAAATGAATTCAGGGAAAGGGGCACATTCAGTCCCTACCAGAGAGAGCCTGGGGAAGGGGTGGGAGAGGCTATGAGAGGTGTGAGACCAGGACGCAGGTCTGACCCACGTGAGGGAGAAAGGGAAGGAAGGAACCTGAAGCAGAGGCCTCTCCAACTGCAGTGCAGTTCTCTAGAATGTTCTGTAAGGCCAGTGAGGCACTCCACTCTCTCCCAGAAACGGGCCTCAGTATCCACCCTGCCCAGTCATGGCAAGCAGGGCCTCAATGCCAATTCTGAGCACGGACGCTGAGACTGTAGTCAATGATGTCCCCACAATCGCAAACTTTAAGGCCATGTGCATGGCCTCCAGAAAATCCAACAAAATACACCAGAAAGCCAACCATTTGAGACGCTGTCTTGGCCCTTGCGGGAGCTGTAATCTTCCTGTCTCCAGCGCTCCTCCATGAACCACGGCCATTTGTCAACACTTACGGGAGGTTGCATCAAAAAGCTCAGGGAAAAGGGGATTAAAAATAAGTTTATTTGTGTATAAGAAGTGTGAAATCCACATGATTTTTTTTGTAATACATGTTTTCCGTAAACTTTTTGAAGACCCCTCATATGTCACTACCAACCGAATATGCGTTTAGAGACATCCAAAGTATACATGAGTTGGAAGATAGGCCTCGCACTGCAGGGAGCAAACACCTCAGCCAAACAAGCCTCTGTCCTTGCAGTCCTGTTACAACTCAGTCACCCCAGGTGCCTTCAGGCCCCAAAGTTTGGCACAGGAGCGTAACTTACTTGTCCTCAACTGAATGTGGCTGCGTTGTCGAACTGAGCTATGCAGGAGCAAACGTCAGTCTTTGAAAACTGCATTCCATTTCTGTGCCAGTATCAAAAGCCTAAGAGAATCTCCCGTCTTCTCCTTTCCATATGGATAAAAAGCAGTGACCCCACTGCTGCTTCCGTGAATACAAGAAGCAACATCAGTGTTAGGGCTGCATTCCGTGAGCCGGCTCCTTCTGTGCAAGGCCCCTGCACACACGGAAGCGGTGAGCAGCACCAAAGGGCAGACTTTCAGAAGCAGACGAAACCTGAAACAGGAAACGTGAGGGCCAAGCCTCCGCAGGGGAGCCAGGAGAGAGCGACAGCTCCAGGGAGACAGAGGCGGCCCAGCCTCACGCGTTCCCCTGAACACCCCGGCCCCTGGGCCTCCTTCCAGGAAATGCCAGCCGCACGTGCTCAACAGCACCCCCCAGAGGCCACGCTTGCCTCCCCGCTCTCTGCTCAGCCCCTCGTCAAACCCTTCATCCAGCCACCTTGGCTTTGCTTTCCCTCAAGGCCATCTCCTTCTGTCACCATGACCTCCACCATGGTCCAAACAAAGGTCACTTTTTGCCTGCTCTAGCAACAGCCACCCAGCGGATCCCCTGAGTCAACCCCTGTTCCACACCCCAGGCGTTCCCCAAAGAGCCCCCAGTGATCTTCTTAAAATGCAGCCGGAAGCACATTGTTCCCCTTCCCTCATAGCCTCCACCTGGCTCTCATGACACAGACCCTCATCCTGGGCATCTCCCCCAGATCCTACATGTGCCTGCCCCTCGCCCCGTGACACATCTGCCCATCTCCTCAGCCCCCACATAGCAGCATGGGCTCTACTGGGGGGCTTCAAATTCTGTGACTCCTTCTTGCCCAAAACTTCTGCAAACACTGTCCCCTCTGCCTTTCCTCTCTCTGCCTATCAGCTTTTTTTTTTTTTAAGAATTATTTTATTTATTTGAAAGACAGAATTACAGAGAAAGGTAGAGCCAGAGAGAGAGGTCTTCCATCTGCTGGTTCACCCCCTAGATGGCCACAATGGCCAGAGCTATGCTGATCCAAGGCCAGGAGCCAGGAGCCTCTTCTGGGTCTCCCACATGGGTGCAGGGTTCCAAGGACTTGGGCCATCTTCTACTGCTTCCCCAGGCCACAGCAAAGAGCTGGATCAGAAGTGGAGCAGCCGGGACTCGAACCTGCGCCCATATGGGATGTCAGCACTGCAGGCTGGGGCTTTAACACACTACGCCACAGCGCTGGCCCCTCTGCCTATCATCTTCTGCACTTCCTGAGGTTCTGAAGCCATTTTCTCAGGGAAGACTTGCCCAAAATATCCTCTCTGGCTCATCCCAGAATTACTGTCACACTTGTGTAGCATAGTTGACATTTTCATATATTTCTGGGTGATCTGACTAGTCTCCATCTTTATGTCCAGGTTTATAGCAGCAGCTATGTTTGCTTCCTCAAGCACTTCCTGTGTGGCTAGCCCAGCACCTGGAATACAGATGAACGAATGGACTAAATCAATGGGTTGATTGACCCATCAGTTGATGGCTAAGTGAAGGAATATTATGAGCTTATAAGCCAAATACATCTTTCCAGGGGAAGAACCAAGTTCCAAATGCAGAGAGATGTGAATGGGTAAGTGTGCTACACTTAAGGAACTGTAATGCTTGGGTAGCTGCCGCACTAACAGTTCAAGTCTAAAGACATCCACTGAGAGACCTGCCCCACCGAGTGTCCTTCTACTCCCCCCCTGAAGTAACTACTTCAGGAAGAATCTCACCGCCTTCAGGAGACATCCTTCATACAGACAGCAAGCAAATACCGTCTCACTTT
The DNA here is from genome assembly GCF_051225735.1 of Oryctolagus cuniculus. Lineage (NCBI taxonomy): Eukaryota > Metazoa > Chordata > Mammalia > Lagomorpha > Leporidae > Oryctolagus > Oryctolagus cuniculus. The sequence goes on along the minus strand of NC_142870.1, from coordinate 9,154,635 downwards.
CACTCTTTCTTACACAAAAGGGAGCATACCATGCACAGAGTTTGATACACTGGGTTGTGGTGTTGCTGTCTGTTCAACTTGACTGTGAACCCCAAAGATCTCTCTGAATAATTCAGCGACAGCTTCCTCATGCTTCTGTAGAACTACAGGGTAGTCCATTGTGTGAATGCACTATAGTGGAATTAATCCTTCTGCCTCTACTGTTTCCAGCCTTTTGCTATTCCCAACTAAACTGCAATGGGTGACATTGTGCATGTGTGATTTCCAGGTTTGACTGTGAGACCAATTCCTTCAGAAGTGGGATAGCTGGAGCAAAGTGTAAATGCACTGGTAATTTCAATAGATTGCCATCAATAGATATTTCAAATTAAATACATTTTAAAGATCTTGAATTATGAAAAAAGGGGAGTTTATGAAATAACAGGGTAATGTTAGAGGCAAAATTGCCTGGATTTGAATATTAGTTTTATCACTTATCAGCTATGAGTTTAAAATGCTCTCTGAGTCTTTATTTTATTAATTTGTTTGTTTGTTTGCTTGTTTGAAAGGCAGAATGACAGAGAGATAGGCAGATAGAGATCTTCCATCTGCTGGTTTACTCCCCAAATATCCACAATGGCAGGAGCTGGGCCAGGCTGAAGACAGGAGGCCAGAACTCCATCTTGGTCTCCCACATGGGTCACACAGACAAAGTACTTATCTGATTTCCTAAGCACATTAGCAGGAAGCTAGATCAAAACAGAGCAGCCAGGACTCAAACCGGCACTCTGATATGGGATGCCAGTATTTCAGGCCACTGATTGGCCCACTGTCTCACAATGTCGGTTCTGCCCTACATCTTTAAGTTGCAAATATCCCAAACAAAACTCATGATCTTCTCAACGCTGTCCTTTAAAGCTTTTTTCTTTTCCTGTATTCCCCAGTGCCCCAAGGATATAAAGACTTGGAAGTTTTCTTCCACTCCGCTTATCCCTCTACCTGCATTCCCAATGCAATCAGAAAATTCTGATGATTCTTCCTAACAAACCCACAAAATCTGCTTCATCTTCATTTCCATTCTGCCCCAGAACAGGTATCCATGGCTTCCCAGTTGGACCATTGCAAAAAGGGGCCAGACTAGTTGACCTGACCCTGGCCTCATAGCCTTGCAGAACAACCTCTAACCAGCCCCAGCGTGATCTTTCTGGAACACAGGCCTTGTCTCTCCCCTGATGAAAGTCTCTTGTTTTCTTCTACCTCCCATGGGTGAGCATCCCGATGAATTACACGTAAACCACACAAGCCACAGCTACTCCCAGGCTGCATCACAGCCCCTTTCCTGGCCTCTGGGCACAGCAAACTTCTGCCTTCTGGGAAACTCTGCCTCTCACTCAGCTCTCTCTGCACAGGGAGCTTCCCCATGCGCCTTTCATTCCCTTTATTCTTTCAGAAAATACCCATAAGTGCCTAGAATGTGCCGTTCATCCTTCAACTTTAGAATGCTCTGGCATTCCCTCGACTACTGGCAGTGTGACTGATGTGATAGACCCCTGCGTTTTCTTAGGGTTGAACTCCACCTCTGGAGCACAGCTGTCTCCCTGGGCAGTGTTTCTTGACTGGCCCTACAGGCATTTGGGGCCAGATAATTCTCTGTTGTGGTTGGGAGCTATTCTCTTCATTGTGGGATATGCAATAGCATCTCTGGCTCTACTCATTGGATGCCAATTGCACACACCCCCACAGTGCTGCAACCCAAAATGTCAATAGATGTTCCCAAATGTCCCTGGGTAAAAACCAACCCTGGTAGAAACCACTGCATCCATGCATCTGTGATACTTATCTCTCCGTGATTAGCAGGTCCATGCATGGCTAATAGGTGGACAGAGCAATGTTCTGTTGATGATTAAGGTTCCCATAGGATATACCATTTCCATATCAAAGGTGACCACCACAGGCTCTCGCCGTTAGAACTGAGAAGCGCCGGTGCCAGGGCTCACTAGGCTAATCCTCCGCCTGGGGCGCTGGCACACCAGGTTCTAGTCCCGGTCTGGGCGCCGGATTCTGTCCCAGTTGCCCCTCTTCCTGTCCAGTTCTCTGCTGTGGCCTGGGAGTGCAGTGGAGGATGGCCCAAGTGCTTGGGCCCTGCACCCCATGGGAGACCAGGAGAAGCACCTGGCTCCTGGCTTCAGATCAGCGCGGTGCGCCAGCCGCAGCATGCCAGCCGCAGCGGCCATTGGAGGGTGAACCAACGGCAAAGAAACCTTTCTCTCTGTCTCTCTCTCTCTCACTGTCCACTCTGCCTGTCTAAAAAAAAAAAAAAAGAACTGAGAAGCATTTGCCGGATCAGTGGTCACAGACAAAGGTATGCATGGATCTTTACCAGCAAAGATAGCAAATCCAGCAAAACAGCTTCACCCAAGTAAGTGTATGGAGTCCTAAGAGTCTCCCATAGTTCTTCTGGCTTTTATTGGAACAAAATTGGCAAACTGAGTGGAGATGCTATGTGGACCACCCCCTTCCATTATGTTTTGATGCTGGCAATTATATTTACAATTCCCCCTGGAATGCACTGTTATTTCTCATTTACTGTCTTCAACAAGGGGCGGGGGGAGTGGAAATAGCACCGTCACTGCTACTCTGGGGGGCCTTCAACAGCCATCTTCAAACTGTGGCCACCTCACCTCTGGCAGGTAGGAGCTGCCACCCAGTTCTATCATTCTGAAACCTCATCACCTCCACTGACATTCAGGAATCCGCTTCCATGGCAGTGTAGACCCAAGCACCCCAGACCTACACAAAGCCAGACACCAAGCTTCTCAATGATGTCCATGAGCCTTTAGCTTGTACATTCCCTAACTATCAATGACTTGATTATTGTATTCAGAAGCTACATATTCTTTTTCTTCTGTGAATTATTTTTTTCCTTGCCCATTTTAAAATGGGTTTGTTTGTTTTCTTACTGATCTATAGGCATTTAGTCATTTTTAATACTAACCTTTTTTTTTTAGGTTTACTTCTTTGACAGGCAGAGTAACAGAGAGAGAGGGAGAGAAAAAGTCTTTCATCTGCTGGTATACTTCCCATTTGGCTACAATGGCCCAGAGCTGTGCCACGCTGATGCCAGGAGCCCAGAGCTCCAGCTAGGTCTCCTGTGTGAGAGTTTATAGCTGTTTATAGCTGTTGTCTACATTCCCACTAAAGCAGTGCCTTTTTGTTTTCTGATTTGTCAAATTTCTTATTTTTAACTTTTTGCTGTAATGTAAACTTAAAATTTGTTATCTCAAAAACTCAAAAAGGAAAGAAAGGGAGCGGAAAGGGGTGGGAGGGAGGAAGGGAATATCATTATATTCTTAAAATTATATTTATGAACTATGTTGAATCTGTTAAAAACTAAAACTTTAAAGAGGGAATTATATGTAGAAAAGTAAAATAATAGATAAGCCCCACTTGGCCTCCCAGAACCCAGGCTAAAGGTTTAGCACAGTGAACTTGGAAAACGGAAGTTACTCTTGCCTTCCTCCCCAAAGGCCAAGTCTCCCCACTTCTGAGCAAGGCACCTGTCCTGGTCCCACGTGGTCTTGAAAGTCATACTTGCTCCAGTGATGACGGAGCAGAGAGATTTTTCTAACAGGGTCAGTCCACTCAAAGCCAACTCACCCATAGCTGCTATCTGTGTGGGGTGAGTAAAGTGTAACAAATACAGTGTTGAATTAATTTGCCCACCCGACAAATGACTGGGGAGCACTGCCCAAGGGTAGTGACTCCAAAGGCCATACGTGACAGTGAAGGCTGGCCTGGGCCTGGTACAACTTGGCTGGGCCAGAAGCTACCAACGGCAGCTGCTCAGGGGGCATTTCCAGAATGTCAGGCTCTGGAAGCAGTCCACACAAATGCCCTCAAATTTCTAATTCCGGCAGGGTTAGCTCCTTATTGACAATAACATCTTCAATACGTTGAATCGCTCACATCAATTCACTTTTTCTCTTTTTAACCTTAAAAAAGCTCTAGCCACTGTTCCCAAAGATGAACATGGTCTTTATCACATTAAATACACAAAGTGCATATAATATATCCACTCGCCTAAGATTCTAATATCAAATGATACAGAGAAAGGCTTTGGTGACAGGAAAGTCAACAGCGACTAGGCAGGGTCGGCACCGCGGCACAGTGCCAGCATCCTAAGTTGTAGAGTGCCCATTCGAGTCCCAGCTCTTCCACTTCCAATCCAGCTTCCTGCTAATGCACCTAGAGGGCATCAGATGATGGACCAAGTGCTTGGCTCCTGCCATCCAGGTGAGAGACCTAGATGGAGTTCCCAACTCCTGGCTTTAGCTGACCCAAATTTAGAGAGTAAATCAGCAGATGGGTGCTCATTCTCTCTCTCTCTCTCTCTCTCTCTCTCTCAACCCTTACCCTTATCCTCTCCCTCCTTAATTCTGCCTTTCAAATAAATAAATCATTTAAAAACAAAAAGTTTCTCCCGCAAACAGGAAGGCAGGATGGGTTTCCCCAGCTGACCACAGACAAAATGACCAGATCTCGGGGCCGGCGCTGTGGCGTAGCAGGTAAAGCTGCCACCTGCAGTGCCAGCATCCCATATGGATGCTGGTTCGAGTCCTAGCTGCTCCTCTTCCAATCCAGAAGAAACTCCTGACTTCAGACTGGCTCAGCTCCAGCCATTGCAGCCAATTGGGGAGTGAACCATCAGATGGAAGACTTTTTTTTTTCTCTCTCTCTCTCTGCCCCTCCTTCTTTCCCTGTTTAACTCTGACTTTCAAATAAATAAATAAATCTTAAAAAAAATGAACTCTTGCATTCCCATCAACACACTCTCTGCTTGCACAGGTTCAGACCTCCCTGGATCAGCTTATCAATGGGCACTCTGATCACATCATTAATGTTTCTAGTCCTGGCCCCCACCGAGGGCCCGTGGGCATTTGTCCAGTTGCCCTCCATCTGCCCCCACCCAACAGTCACCGCCTCACTCTTGCTGGAAGCTGTCAACCGTGAGTGTCATCATTGGTAATGCACTGACTCACTGTCACTCATTGGCCTTGTCCTGATCCATCGTCATAGTGCTTGTCTCAGATCCGGCCTTCACCACGGTAGTTTCTCTGGGGATGGAAAGATCCCCTCTCCGTGGCTGGATCTCAAGAGTTCTCCAAACAGACACCAGCTGGGCAACAGGACAGCGATCTCGGGTCAGTGCCATAAGAACGACCACACCCGGCCCTGGCCAAGGGGCCTCCCCAGACAGCAGCCGGGTCACAAGCAGCCACCGAGCAGCTCCTTCTCATCTGACTGCAGGATGCTTGCATGGGTTACGGAAATGTCCCATCGGGTGCCGGAGCCCCTGGCAAAAGCCTGGAAGTGGTGAGTGCATTGGGGCTGGACCTGGACAGAGCCTTGGGTGACGCCCACGCAGCAGGGCATGGTCAAACAGCGGCCAAGCAATGGGCACAGCAGAAGACTGCCCGTTGGTTCCCCTTTCCACAGCAGCCTCTCCTGCCCCGCCTGGCCTGGGGGTGCTGTGCTCGTCTTTATACAGGGACGAGGCCTCCACCCCTCATCCAGAGAAAGCCAAGAATGTCTGCAGTCTAAACCACAGGAGGCCGGCGCCGTGGCTCACTAGGCTAATCCTCCACCTTGCGGCACTGGCACACCAGGTTCTAGTCCCGGTCGGGGCACCGGATTCTGTCCCGGTTGCCCCTCTTCCAGGCCAGCTCTCTGCTGTGGCCAGGGAGTGCAGTGGAGGATGGCCCAAGTGCTTGGGCCCTGCACCCCATGGGAGACCAGGAGAAGCACCTGGCTCCTGCCTTCGGATCAGTGTGGTGCGCTGGCTGCGGCGGCCATTGGAGGGTGAACCAACGGCAAAGGAAGACCTTTCTCTCTGTCTCTCTCTCTCACTGCCCACTCTGCCTGTCAAATAAATAAATAAATAAAAAATAAACCACAGGAAACACAGGCCTTGGCACCCAAGAAAGTACTTTGCCTCTCTCTCTCTCTCTCTCTCTCTCTCTCCAATTCCCAGACCACCTGGGCCCACCTGATGATGCAGCCTTGTTTGAAGCAGGATGAAACAGAATGCAAATTATGATTGGGTGGATTAATCAATGAATGACTCCTGTAAGATTACAACTCTTGAATAAACACATGGAACTCTCCCCTTAAAAAGGCTCTAAGGGTGGGCATTGTGGTACAGCTGTTAGGACACCCCATCCCATGTTGCAGTGCCTGGTTCAAGTCCCAGCTGCTCCACTTCCCATCCAGCTTCCTGCTAATGCACATTCTGGGAAGTGACAGGTGACAATGTAGGTACTTGGTGGGGTCCCTGCCACTCATGTAGGAGACTGGATCAGGTTCTGGGCTCTGGGCTGTTGCTGGCATTAGGGAGTGGACCAGTAGATAGAAAGAAAGGGTGTGTGTCTGCTGTCCAAATAAAGCTAAAATAAATTTAAAAACAGAAAAGTTCTAGAGTGTGCATGGGTGTGTATGTGAGGACGTGAAAAGTTTTTGCCTAGAAATACTTCTAGCACAACAGTAGCTGGCCGGGGGCCTTTGCTAAGTAGAACGGTTCCTTGGGGCCAGAGCTGGGACAATATTTCTGGATCAATGCACTGGGGATGCTGAAGCTAAGGAAGGAACAAAAGGGAAGGGGCTGTTGGATGCAAAGGCTGAAGACTGGCCCCACCACAGCAGGCCACCAGGCACTCGGCTTCTCACTGCGCTAGAGGAGTGAAGCCCTGTCTTTAATTATCGTTGTCTCATTAATTGGAGTCAAGTTCTCTTATATCCTCAGATCCTGCTTGCTTTGACGGAACATTCAGAACCCTAGATCAGCAGCTACAAACATTCGGATTTCTTTGCATCTGTCTGTACAGAACCTGGGGCACACTCAGAGGACCCGAGTGAGCTCCTTGCTCCTGGCTTTGGGTCAGCTCAGCCCTGTCCATTGCAGCCGTCTGGGAAATGAAGCAGCTGATGGAAGACTCTCTCTCTCTCTCTCTCTCTCTCTCTGTAACTCTACCTCTCAAAGTTTTTTAAAAGTCAGCCAGCAAGTAAATTTATTGCTGAGGAGAAGAGGGAAATCTCTCTCTCTCTTTTTTTTTTTTTTTTTTTTTGACAGGCAGAGTGGACAGTGAGAGAGAGAGACAGAGAGAAAGGTCTTCCTATTTGCCATTGGTTCACCCTCCAATGGCCGCCGCGGCCGGTGTGCTGCAGCCAGCGCACCGTGCTGATCCAATGGCAGGAGCCAGGTGCTTCTCCTGGTCTCCCATGGGGTGCAGGGCCCAAGCACTTGGGCCATCCTCCACTGCACTCCCTGGCCACAGCAGAGAGCTGGCCTGGAAGAGGGGCAACCGGGACAGAATCCGGCGCCCTGACGGGGACTAGAACCCGGTGTGCCGGCGCCGCAAGGTAGAGGATTAGCCTAGTGAGCCGCGGTGCTGGCCGGAAATCTCTCTTAAGAGAGACTCTGGATTTCACTAGAACTCCCAGTTCTCCTACACCTCCTCATAGCAAACATTTCCCAGAGAGCTCTTGAATTGAACTGTGACCCATGACGCAGTCATGCCCCTCAGTCCGGGGACATGCAGCCCACAGGAAGACATACTCCCACGGCCAGCCCTACTTCTAGGGAACCCCGACAGGCTGTGTGCACCCCCTGAGCACGCCAGCACGTGCAGACCATCCGCCCCGTCTGCCTGCCTGGGTCCCTCTCTGACAACAGAAAGTGCTGAGTTCTTCCTGAACAGGCCCTAGGCTTTGCGTCTCTGTGCCTTTCACCCAGTCTACCCCTGTGTCTGGAAACACTGTCTCTCCCCCATCCACAACTGAAGCTCTATCCATCCCCCAAAGCCCAGTCCAGACACCCCCTCCTCCATGCAGCCCTCTCAGACACCACCAGTCCAAACTTGGGTTTTATGTCCTCTGCACATTGTATAATCCTTCAGCCCCTTGGTGTCGCTCCCCCTCTTCGTGGAGGAGCAACACAGGACCCTGCGCTGTTCTTTCGTCTGCTCGGCCCTCCCCGGGTTTGCTGCTGGTTCTTCCCGGGTTGGCTACTATCCCTTCCACCTCCGTGGAAGGGCAGTTCCCCCTGGCCGCATTCCCCACTTCCACAGGGGAGTGGCACACCGCCGGCCGGCTTTCTCGGGGGCTGCACGGGTTCCCTTAGATGTTCCCCATAGATGTTCCCGGTGCGTGCCGTCTCTCCTCCTTTATAGTCCTCCTCCGCCAATCCCAACTCGGCTGCCCACACGCCGAGCACGCCGCTCTCCTCCAATCAGGAGCAAGTCCTACAGTTTATCAGTTGAACTGGAGGCAGCTGTGCGGAAGCTGTTTACTTCTCTCCCAGCGCCATATTGTGGGAGAGCAGATGCATAGAATAAGTCCTAATTCGAGTAACTTAGTCCAGTCCGGATTGTTCCCCACAGATCCCCCTTTCTTTTTATTTTTTAGCGTTGATACGCGCCTGTCTTCGGTGTCCCGCGGCACACACTCTGCTCTACTTGCTAGAGTTGCCACAGGCTCTTACAAGTCCTATCAGGCAAACCGAATCCGGGTCCTCTCTTCGCCATGTTGTGAGGAGGTTTTTAGGCGCTGATGCGTGCCTGTGTTCGGTGCCCTGCAGCGCATGCTCTGCTCTGCCCGCAGGGGCTTACAAAACCTATCAGGCAAACCGAATCCAAGCCTTCTCATTGTTGCATTGTGGGGAAGCCTTACTGATGTTAATTCGTGCCTGTCTTCGGTGACCTGCGGCGCATAAGCTGCTAGCCGCCCAGGTGCTCATCGCCTCACTTATCGGGCAGACCGAATCCAAGCCTTCTAATTGGCATGTTGAGGGGAGGCCTTATTTTTCTCTATTTCTCTATCTCCGGGCATTCCTACCTCTCCCATTTCACTTCTATCTTCCAGCATTCCCATTTCTCTTTTACTTCACTTCCAAACTTCTGTTTCTCTTATCCCCGCAGCTTCCCGGCACCTCGCCCTGCCGGCGGGTTCCCTGCTCTGCGCCGCTTCAGCCCGCGCCTCATCTGTGCGGCTCGGCTTTGCGCGGCTTGGCTTCGCGCGCTCCGCGGTCTCCACGCTTAACCCTTTCACGTCTGAACCACAGCCTCGCGCCAGCGTTCCCTATCTATTCACGCCCCGTGCTCTCTCTGCACGCGGCGGCTTCCGCGAGTAACACAGCGTAGCTTACGTGTCCGCCACTAGCATTCAATCTAAGTTCCCCGGGCTAGCCTGGCGAATTCAACCCAGCGTACGTCTCCGCCCCACGGTTTGGCTTCCCGTCCTTTGCTCCCCGGGCTAATCAGACGGATCCCAATCTGGCTTACGTCTCAGCTTCTGGTTTCAACTTTTCGCCCCCTATTCCCGGGCTAACTTGAGAATCCCAAAGTGGCTTTCGTTTCCGCCTCGGCCTGCCCCCCGCGGCTTCAATTTCCCTAACATTTTTCTCTACCCGGTATGTTTCCCCAAGCTTTCCTCCAACGATATTCCTCCCTCATTTCTCCTGGCCTCTCCCCACAGTCCGCGTCCGAGTCTGTTTGTTCTAGCTTTCACTTTCACTTTCGACCTTAGAGATTTCTCCCAGCTTCCCCCCGTAGTCCGTATCCGAGTCTATGCCTAGGCTTTCAATAGCTTCTTCCGGCTCCTTTTTCGTCCGGCTTTTCCCTAGGCTGTTTCGAGTCTATGCCTAGGCTTTCAATAGCTTCTTCCGGCTCCTTTTTCGTCCGGCTTTTCCCTAGGCTGTTTGCTAGTTTCTCTCTCCGATATTTTCCCTAGTTCTTCCCGTTTCTTCCCTCCTAAGTTTCATATCCGTCCTAAATTTCCTATCCGAGTCAGGTTTCCTATCCGAGTCACGGCACCATTATGTCGCTCCCCGTCTTCATGGGGGAACGACACTAAACCCTGCCTATGCTTCATATCCGAGTCACGGCACCATTATGTCGCTCCCCCTCTTCGTGGAGGAGCAACACAGGACCCTGCGCTGTTCTTTCGTCTGCTCGGCCCTCCCCGGGTTTGCTGCTGGTTCTTCCCGGGTTGGCTACTATCCCTTCCACCTCCGTGGAAGGGCAGTTCCCCCTGGCCGCATTCCCCACTTCCACAGGGGAGTGGCACACCGCCGGCCGGCTTTCTCGGGGGCTGCACGGGTTCCCTTAGATGTTCCCCATAGATGTTCCCGGTGCGTGCCGTCTCTCCTCCTTTATAGTCCTCCTCCGCCAATCCCAACTCGGCTGCCCACACGCCGAGCACGCCGCTCTCCTCCAATCAGGAGCAAGTCCTACAGTTTATCAGTTGAACTGGAGGCAGCTGTGCGGAAGCTGTTTACTTCTCTCCCAGCGCCATATTGTGGGAGAGCAGATGCATAGAATAAGTCCTAATTCGAGTAACTTAGTCCAGTCCGGATTGTTCCCCACACCTTGGGTCTTGAGAAAAAGTCTTCACCCGACCCACACAGAGCAGGTTTTCTGAATGTCTTAAAGGTTGTGGATTCCCACACTCAGCATAAAAACCATGCTTGGCACCCACCCAGACCCCTGCACATCGCCCCTGTGGGACTCCAGGGCTGAGAACTGATGCCAGCATCTTGCTCATTCTTAAGAGTTAATGTAGGGCTGATGCTATGGTATAGTGGATTAAGCCACTGCCTACATCACCATCATCCCAAATGGGCACCAGTTCAAGTCCCAGCTGCTCCACTTCTAATCCAGCTTCCTACTAATGTGCCTGGGATAGCAGTGGAAGATGGTCTGAGTGCTAGGGCCCCTGCACCTATGTGGGAGACATGGAAGAAGCCCCTGGCTCCTGGCTTCAGCCTGGCCTCGCATGGCTGTTGCAGCCATTTGGGAAGTGATCCAGAGGATGGAAGACCTCTCTCTCTGTCTCTGCCTCTCTCCCTCTCTGTAACTGCATATTTCAAATACATTAAAAAAATATTTTAAAAAAAAGGAGTTAGCACATATTTAGATATTTTAAGTGTGTAAAGAGTGCCCGAATCTATAACAACATGTGCTTTAATTCTCATAGAAAACATTAAAACACAGGTCCTCTTAAGTTGCTCTCTTTTCCTGCACCCAGAAAAATGCAAACCAGCCAGTCCAGACAGGAGGAAAGTGCCAGAACCTGTTTCAAGGAACTTATGAATCCACTGATGGTGGAGCACGTTCACCATCTGGTGGTAACATCAAGAATTATCCCAAATCACCATGAATCACACTCAGCGCTTGGCAAACAGTATCTGTGCACACCTCAGACCCAGCAGTGGGTACTGACGCTCCCACTGATTCCTAGTTGCTATCAGATTTATGAAACTTGATGGGGAGACAAATTACCAATCACTTTTGGGACTTTGCCATATTGCTATATTTGGTGGAGATCCAAGAATAAAAATAAATGATCAGATCAAACAGTTAGGATGGGTAAGTCCATTTATCTCAGAATTCTTGAAAACCATTGTCTAGGATAATGAATAAGGACACCTTAGCTAAAATGTTAATTACTGAGGCCAGCGTTGTGGCTGCTGCCACCTGCAGTGCCAGGTGCTGGTTAAAGTCCCGGCTGCTCCACCTCCAATCCAGCTCTCTGCTATGGCCTGGGAAAGCAGTAGATGGCCCAAGTGCTTGGGCTCCTGATCCTTTGTGGGAGAAATGGAACAAGCTTCTGGCTTTAGATCACACAGCTCTGACCGTTGTGGCCAAATGGGGAGTGAACCAGTGGATGGAAGACCTCTCTCTCTCTCTCTCTCTCTCTCTCTGCCTCTGCCTCTCTGCAACTCTGCCTTTCAAATAAATAAAGTAAGTCTTTTAAAAAATGAAATTCAACACAGAGACTCATGAGAGGTTCATCAAGCAGTCCTGAGATTTCTAGACAGAGGGAAGAAAGGTTAGGTTTGGGGTGGCTCAGATTTTGTGGGGCTTTTGCTCTCATTTGATTTGAGAGTAAAGAGGGGGACCAATTAGCGAAAGTTCCAGGTGGTCAGATGCACCATTTCCAGGGCAGCTCTGGTTCTACAGCGAATGCATTTTGAACGGCTCGGTGACGTGGAATATCAGACAAGGAATGACAATGACTGAGTCAGCACTTCTACACATTACATGCTTCTTGGGCAGTTCCCTAATTCAGAACTGCACCTCACCCACAGAGGCACTGAGCCTGATCAGAATAACCCAGCAGCACCCGGCACTGATAAGGCCGACTCCCCACACTTGGCCACAGCTTCATTTTCCACTCTTGTCTAAGCTCACTGTTTGCTTGGTCAGGAGGCCGAGAACCTCCCACAGCAAATGTTGATATAAAGAAAAGGTCGTAAGTGACCAGGGCTATTTATCCAGGTATTATTTCTGCCACCTGCGCGGAGTTTACCAAGTAGGCGGGTAGGGTCGCTATCTTGTGTGCGTTCAGCTTGCGTTGCCCAGAGACCACGTCTTGGACTTAAACAGGGAACATAAATCAATTGTTCCTCTCCTTACTGAAACCATAGGATTCCAAAATAGAGCCTATGACCAGGCCACGTGAGCGAAACTCACGCACGTGAATTCTCTGTGTGCCTTGCCAGTGCTGCTGTCTGGAACCATAGGCAGGGGGCTTGGTGATCGAAAAGAGGTTTGGGCTGTCATCAAACAGTGCCAGCATTCAAGCGCCTCTCCCCACACCAGGAGGCTGGCTCGGGTCCACTACTCCTAATTGCTGGGGAGCCGCATGAGCCGATTTCCAAAGTCTGACTCCCTTTCTGCTGCCAAATTGCTGGCGTCTGTTCCCTGCACCCTCATCAATGGCCACTTGTGAACACAGTCATTGGTGCCCATTAATTCAAGGACATCCTTGGCTCCCAGGGATACACACAAAGATCAGCCCCTAAAATAACACAGTCATAAATGTTATGGTAGGAGTAAACTTTAAACCAGCTACTGTAGAATCTTGGGCAAACTGTCAGACTGTGATGGCTAAATATCACAGAAATTTGTAAGATCTCTTCTTGGTTTTTCCTTGGAATACATTTGCAATTCATGTCATTTTTGTGACGCATTTCATGAATTTCATATACACAGATTTAAGAGCTTAGTAATCCTCACCACCCTCCACCCTCCCGCCCACACTCCTACCCTCCCTCCTCCTTCCTTTCTTATTTTTTCTTCTAAATTTTGCAATGACATACTTTGAGTCCATTCTACAAGCTCAAGCTTAACCCGCCAGTAAATGAAGAATTAATTCAGCAAGTAGTAAGAAAAACCACTGCTCCTTAACAGTAAAGACAAGGGCTGACACATAATCAAATCTCAAAATGTCGATTTCACTCATATACATTACATCTTTTTGTACTCTGTATATAAGTTGCCACAAATCAAGGAGAACATATGACATTTGTCTGTTAGGGACTGGCTTATTTCACTAAGCATAATGGTTTCCAATTGTATCCATTTTGTTGCAAAAGACAGGATTTCATTCTTTTTTACCGTTGAGTAGTATCCCATTGTGTATCTATACCACAATTTCTTTATCCACCTCCCACTCCTAGGAATTCACCCAAATAAAACAAAATCAATATATAAAAGAGTTCTTTGTACCCTCATGTTTATTGCATCTCAATTCACAATAGCTAAGACATGGGATCTACCCAGATGTCCATCAGTTAATGACTGGATGAAGAGAATTCGTGGCACTTTGAACAACGTGGTAACAGCTGGAAGCTCATCTTTATGTTCCCTCCTTCATTCGACAATGCAGAGCACTTTGTGCAACCACGACCCTGGGGAAACCGCCCACCAAGATGTCAAGTGCGGTGGCAGTTTTCAGACAGCTGATACCTTTCTAGCTCCGCAGAGAGACGTCCCAAAAGGTACCGCATGGCAGCAGCTTTCAAGAACTAGCTGGAAGGGGCCAGCGTTGTGGCAAAGCAGGTTAAGCTGCCTGCAATGCCGGCATCCCCTATGAGTGCCAGTTCGAGTCCCAGTTGCTCCACTTCCAATCCAGCTCCCTGCTGTTGCACCTGAGAAAGCAGCAGAAGACGGCCGAAGAGCTTGGACCCCTGCCATCCACATGGGAGACCTGGGTGAAGCTCCTGGCTCCTGGCTTCAGCCTGGCCCAGCCCCGGCCTTTGCAGCCACTAGAGAATGAACCAGTGAATGGAAGCTTCTTTCTTCTCTCTCTCTCTCTCTCTCTCTCTCTCTCATTCTGCCTTTCAAATTTTAACGAAAATGAAAAAACTAGCTGAGACACCAAGGGCCAGGGAGACACGCTGTGCTGATGAGCCAGCCATCACCCCAGATTTCTGCTTGGCAACACATATGGACAAGTGCAGCCCAGTTCCCAGGTGGGCAAAAAACACTCACTTGGATATGATTTAGCCACATCCATG